>NC_083114.1:14238923-14538923 GCF_949774975.1 Lagenorhynchus albirostris | reverse complement strand
ACTGGTTGCACCTTGTGGTGAGTTAAACAGTTGCCTGTTGAATCTCTCTGAGGCATTGTATATGGAGATAATTTGTGTTGCTTGCAATGCAGCTTACAAGGAATATTGTAATTAGGCCACAGTTGCCCCCAAATGAAGTAAAACATACCAGAATAGGTTTGTATTTTAGTGTGATAACTTGTTAAACTCGCCGTTAGTGCCTTTTAATATAAGGAAGATGCTTATCTTCTTGGTCAGATTATCTTGGCGTGAACAGAACCGTGTGCTTAATTATAATAACTCCTCAATAAACTTCAGTGAGGTACAAGATTTACTAGAAGGAAAGGAATATGACTTTTGTGTCCATGAAGTTGAACTTGGAGACAAATCTTTTCAATTTCTCCGCTAACTTCTGTATTTTTCTTTTTGTAGTGGAAAACAAAGAGACTCTAAAGCACTTGGCATCTCTTTATGCAAATAATCATCCATCGATGCATATGGGTCAGCCCAGTTGCCCCAATAAATCAGGTAGGTATTCTCCCTACCCTTTGTTATTGTTGTTGCTGTTTCGGGAGAGGATGAGGACTTGCCTTATGATCTTGTTGATCCTACATCTCTCAATGCTTTTATAGATGAGAATATTCCAGGAGGAGTAATGCGTGGAGCAGAATGGCACAGTCACCTGGGCAGCATGAAGGTATGCTTTATAGAATATGGTGAGGATGGAATTATAAATACATATTGGACATTGAGTGAAAGAATAGGTGACTTTTCTGATATAGTAAAGTGAATGGCATCTACTTTGTGGCTTCCTTGACATGATAGCCCTTAAACTAACTAACCCCTGACAGCAATTTTTTTTGCCAATTTAGCCATTTTTAATTATAATTTCAGTGATATTTTAATTACATTAACAGTGTCATGCAACTATCACCATATCTATTTTCAAAACTTTCATTACCCCAAACAGAAACTCTGTGCCCCAAAGCAATAACTCCCCATTCTCCTCTTCTCCCAGCCCCTGGTGACTTCTAATCTACTCTCTGTCTCTATGTATTTGCCTATTCTGGATATTTCATATAAGTGGAATTGTACAATATTTTTTCTTTTGTGTCCAGCTTTCTTCACTTAGCATAATGCCTTCTGGGTTCATCCATTCTGAAGCATACATCACCTACTCCATTCCTTTTTATGGCTAAATAATATTCCATTGTACGTGTAGATCACATTTTGTTTATCAGTTCATCTTTTGATGGACAGATGTTTCCACCTTTTGGCTCTTGAAAATAATGCTGCAGTGAACATTCGTGTACAAGTATCTGTGTAAGCCCCAGTTTTCAATTCTTTTGAGTATATACCTAGAAGTGGATTTGCTTGTCATATTGTAATTCTCTGTTTAACTATTGAGGAACCACCAAACTTCCACAGCAGCTGAACCATTTTACATTCTTATCAGCAATGTATAAAGGTTCCAGTTTCTCCACATCCTCACCAACATTTATTTTCCATTTTTTAAATTATAGCCATCATAGTAGGTGTGAAGTGGTATCTCACTTTAGTTTTGATTTGCATTTCCCTGATGACTAATGATGTTGAGCATCTTTTCATTTGCCCATTGGCCATTTGTATGTTTTCTTTGGAAAAATGTCTATTCAAATCCATTGCCCATTTTAAAGTTGGGGTTTTTGTCTTTTTGTTGTTGAGTTATAAGAATTCTTTATATATTTTGAATACAAAACCCTTACCAGATGTTTGATTTGTCAATAGTTTCTCCTATTCTGTTGTCAATAGTTTCTCCTGTTCTGTAAGTTGTCTTTTCACTTTCTTGATAATGTCAAGAAAACTTCTGATACACAAAAGTTTTAATTTAGATGAAGCCAAATTTGTTTTTTTCTTTCGTTGCTCATGCTTTATTGTCATATCTAAGAATTCATTGCCAAATGCTAGGTCATAAAGATTTACCCCTGTGTTTTCTTCTAAGAATTTTATGGACTTAGCTCTCATATTTAGGTCATTGATATATTCAGAGTTGATTTTTGTATATGATATGAAGTAGGAGTTCAACTTCATTTGTTTGCATATGGAAGTCCAGTTGTCCCGGAACCATTTGTTGAAAAGACTATTCTTTCTTCCATTGAATAGTCTTGCCATCCTTGTCAAAGTCAATTGACCGTAGATGTATGGATTTATTTCTGGATTCTCAATTCTATACTATTGGTCTATATCTCTATTCTTTTTTTTTAATTTTATTTTTATTATTTTTGGCTTCATTGGGTCTTCCTTGCTGCCCGCGGGCTTTCTCATAAGCGGGTTGGCTTCTCATCGCGGTGGCTTCTCTTGTTGCAGAGCAGGGGCTCTAGGCACGTGGGCTTCAGTAGTTGTGACACGTGGGCTTAGTTGCTCCGTGGCATGTGGGATCCTCCCGGACCAGGGCTCGAACCTGTGTCCCCTGTGTTGGCAGGCAGATGCTCAACCACTGTGCCACCAGGAAGCCCCTATATGTCTATTCTTATTCTAGGACCACTGTTTTGAACACTGTAACTTTGTACTAAGTTTTGAATTGGAAACTGTGAGTTCTCCAACTTTGTTATTTTCCAAGATTGTTTTGGCTACTCAAGGGTCCTTCCAGTTTCACTTGAATTTTGGAATTGGCCTCTCTTTTTCTGCAAAAAGGCTGTTGGGATTTTGTTAGGGGTTGTGTTGAATCTATAAATCACTTTGGGTTGTTTTGACATCTCGACAGTATTGTCTTGCTATCCAAGAATACAACATGTCTTTGCATTTAATGTCTTCTTTAATTTCTTTCTGAGAGCATTTTCATTTGTTGTCCATCCATTTCAAATTAGTCAGGAGTTGTTAGCAGATGGGTGGTTAGCTCATCATTCCGTTCACACGTACAACCAGAAAATTGACTTCATTCCCTTCTCTGCCTGCCTTCCCTCCTTTATTTATTAAGAACTTGTTATGCGTGAGGCACTTTTCTATATGAAAGATAGAGAATATTCTGTGGCCCATTAAACAAATAACTATGTTACAGAATTAATCACTGTGATCTAGAAGAGATCTCAATGTGCCATGAGAAATTAAAGACAGAAAGGGTTACACCTAGTCAGAGATGTAGCCTTCTTTTCATAGATGAGATGGCATTAGGGATGCAGAGCTGGTGAACCGAGACATCCATAAAGAGGAAGCAGTAAGGGCAGAGGTCAAGAAGCAGTCTAATATGTACACACTGCTATACCAACAAGGACCTACTGTATAGCATAGGGAACTCTGCTCAATACTCTGTAATAACCTAAATGGGAAAAGAATTTGAAAAAGAATAGATACGTGTCTACATATAACAGAATCACTCTGCTGGACACCTGAAACTAACACAATGTTGTTAATCGGCTATACTCCAATACAAAATAAATGTTTTTTTTTAAAGAATCAGTCTACATTAGTTAGAATATGGGATGTAATGGAGAGCAGCAGAAGACAAGAATGGAAAGAGAGTTTGAAGCTTTGAATGCTTTGTTTTTTTAGTAAGGAATGGGAAGCCATGAAAGGTTTTGAGCAGGGATATAGTGACATGATCTGAGCTATTCTATGGAAATCTTTTAACAGTGGGTTAAGATGGTTTGGAGGAAGGAGAGACTGTGGCACAGGGAGACTGGTTTAGAATAGCCTAGACGAGAACTACTGAGGGCCTAGATTAGAGTAGTAGCAATGGGAATGGAATCAAGGGATGAAGTTCCAGAGATATTGTAGAACTGGAATTCACAGGATTTGGCAAATTCTGGATGACAGCAAGAAATTGAAGTCAAAGACAAAAGATTTCATACCTGTGTGAGAAAATGAGTTACTGTCATTAACTGAATTAGGAAGAAGAACAGGTTTGGTGTGAAAAAGTGGTAAGTTAGATTTTGGAACCTGTCCACACAAGTAGTTCCTACCTAAATAATTGCTATATTGCTGTATGGTAGGTTCGAGCCTGCAGATTGAGGGTATCAGAGAGCAAATACTTGTGCTTTTACCTCTAAGAACTCAAAAACAGCAGTAAGGGGCTTCCCTGGTGGCGCAGTGGTTGAGAGTCCGCCTGCCGATGCAGGGGACGCAGGTTCGTGCCCCGGTCCTGGAAGATCCCACTATGCTGCGGAGCGGCTGGGCCCGTGAGCCATGGCCGCTGAGCCTGCGTATCCGGAGCCTGTGCTCCGCAACGGGAGAGACTACAGCAGTGAGAGGTCCGCGTACCGCAAAAGAAAAAAAAAACCCAGCAGTAACAGCAGTGAAGTTCCAGGGTTTAGAGGGAAGTTGACCCTCTGCGTGTACTTATTCATTTATTCAACAAACCCTAATAAGAACCCCTCTACTGCCAGTCACTGTAGGAAGCACTGGAGATATAAAAATGAATTAGACATAGTCCCTGATCTTAAGAACTCTCTTAGGGGTGGCCATGTTTGTGACTGGTTATAATACCAAGTGGTTTATTTGTATTTGCTGTAAAATGCTTTACAGATTCTTTGTTTACATCACCCAGCTTTTCTTTTTATTCCATTCCTTCCATTTGTCATATTACATAGCCTCATTCTTACTTTTACTTATTAATTTTCCTACATTTGTTTTTGAATCTTATATTCCAGGATTATAGTGTTACCTATGGCCACTGTCCAGAAATCACAGTATACACAAGCTGCTGCTACTTTCCTAGTGCAGCACAACTCCCTTCGTTGTGGGCAGAAAATAAAAAATCTCTTCTTAGCATGTTGGTGGAGGTGAGTCTTTCCCTTTTAACTAGAAGCAAACTCCCAGGAATCTGGTCACTGAAAACGTTTATCAAAATATTTTCTTAATCTTTTACCAAAATTTTGTATTGTTTATTTTAAATGTATGTAGAAAGGAGAGTTTTGTTCATTTTTTATTGCCTAAACAGGTGCCATGAGTTCGCATATCTGATGTATATTGAGGTAATTTAACCCTGTGAGATGCTGCAGGTTCTTCCATTTGAATATCACACGGAGTTACTTGAGACAGTGTCCTGTGGTGGGAAGTAAAGCATTCAAGACGTTGGAAGACTTGGGTTCAAACATTTTAGGCTTTGACTCTATCAGAGGCCTCTCTCCCCTTATTTCCATCTCCGTGCCTCTGAAGCAGTGAATGAGTAGCAAACAAGGTCAGAGTCAGTGGGGAGGGACGAATAAGCTAGACTTACAGAGGGTTTTGTTGTTTTGTTTGTTTTTGTCAAGCCTCAAGTTATGGCCTCTAGAATATCTGGCATTATGAAAACATAAATTTATATCTTAAACATTTATTTTTTTAAGGTTCACAAGGGAGTTCATGGATTTGTTAAAGATAAGTCTGGAAAACCAATCTCTAAAGCAGTCATTGTGCTCAATGAAGGAATAAAAGTACACACAAAAGAGGGAGGTTATTTCCATGTACTGTTAGCCCCAGGTGTCCATAACATCAATGCCATTGCCGATGGGTATCAGCAACAACATTCCCAGGTAAGAAACTCAACTTGAGTGGTCTCATGTAAATTTTTATTATTAATAATACTTATATTTAATTTGAAACTCTTGTTCGAAAGCTTGTGGGGAATAAAGAAAAATGTGACCGCCTCTTGATTATGGTACTTGTTATCTTTCTATCCTTTAGCAACAAAAGGGAAATTTTTGTAGCATTTTGTGTACTTTAGATGACAGTGAACCATCTCCTTGGTTTGCTATAAAGGCCCTAGGAATATAGCAGGGATACAGTATACCTTAGGTAAACTTTTTCCTAATTCTTGCACTTTATCTTCCTAGGTCTTTGTGCATCATGATGCAGCCAGTTCTGTGGTAATAGTCTTTGACACAGATAACCGGATATTTGGTTTGCCAAGGGAGCTTGTGGTAACTGTATCAGGTAAAAAAATTTAAATCTTCAGTAGTTGAAGTTAAAACCAATCCTGACATTTCAATTTGAGAGTGGATCACCTCCATAATCACCCGAAAATAATCACTTTTCTTCTAACGTCTATCTAAACATGATTTTCCTGGAACACTATTTTCTCATATGTTCTCATGGCTTGCCCCATCACATTTTCAGGTCTGTACTCAAATGTCACCTCCACAGAGAGGCCTTCCCTGATCACCCTAGCTAAAATAGTACCCCTGTCACTATCTCACCGCCGCTCGTTTCTGTTAAAGCCCTTATCACTACCTGCCGTTCCATTATGTATTACTCATCTATTTGTCTGTATTCGATCTCTCCCACTAAAACATAAACTCTGAGAGGACAGGGATTTCATCTGCCTCCCAGTGCCTAGAACCATGGGTTGGCATGTAGTGGGTCTTAATGAAGAGTTGTTGATTGAATGAATGATTTGCTTTATACTAAGATCATAAGTCCCTTGGACTTTGACTTATATTAGTTCTATTTTTTCCATGATCCTGGAAGGAGGGAATGTTTGTTTTCTCCAGGCTTAATGTGTGCCATTGCTTGAATCACTGAAAGTTTAGAAAGAAAAAAATGTGGTAAAATAATAAATACTCTGCTGTATTGTATCTTTTGACACAAAGAACCTTGGTTCATTTCTAAGTACAACTTGGACCTGATGCAAAGTAACCAAGTTTTATTACAGGGTGTGTTGGGGAGAGATCCTTAGTTGAGAGAGAGTGGTATATTGGAAACATGGTCAAATCATAGAGCCTGTTGTGGGGTGTTTATGGTAGAGTTCTTAACTTGAATCGGATAAAGCATAAATCACTAAGTGCTTAGAAACATAGGAGCTGGGATTCAGTTTAAATCTGGCTCTGCCACCCATTTGCTGTTGTGAACCTAATTTTTTTTTTAATATTTGGCTGCGCTCGGTCTTAGTTGCGGCACCCAGAGTCTTCATTGTCGCGTGCGGGATCTTTAGTTGCGGCATGTGGGATCTTTAGTTGTGGCATGCATGCAGGATCTAGTTCCCTGACCAGGGATCGAACCTAGGCCCCCTGCACTGGGAGCCTGGAGTCTTAACTACTGGACCACCAGGGAAGTCCCATGAACTTAATTTTTATTATGATTTTATTGGTATTATTTTCTGTTACTTAGACTGTTACTCTGATAACCTTATGTAAAAATATTTTAAATAAATGAGGGATTTGGGATGAGATGAAAATTTACCAGAAAGGAAAAGTGGAAGTCATTGATTGATGAAAAGCAGGTTACACAACAGTAGACACAGTTTGAATTCATTGTGGTAAAAGAAAAAATATATGTGTACATACACACACGTGAAGGAAAATCCAGAAAAAATATGCCCTAGGGTTGTTAAAAATGACCTCGGGGTAATGGAGATGTGAAGTGGAGTTTGGAGTATGGGTTTTTGGTATTTTGTTTGTATTTTTCTAATTTTGCACATGATACATGTACCACTTCTGTAATAAAAAAGGTTGTTTTTAAGTGAATGAAAATAAAATAAAATAAATGAAGGGCATAATATAAAAAGTGCTATTGTAAGCAGCTGCTTATATGTATTCTTCAACTAGAACACCACTCACGTGATGGTTTTGGTTGACAGGTGCCACCATGTCAGCATTGATCCTAACAGCCTGCATTATTTGGTGCATCTGCTCAATCAAGTCTAACAGACACAAGGATGGCTTTCATCGGCTCAGGCAGCATCATGATGAATATGAAGATGAAATTCGCATGATGTCAACCGGCTCCAAGAAGTCTCTCTTAAGCCACGAGTTCCAGGATGAAACAGACACTGAAGAGGAAACATTATATTCCAGCAAACATTGAAACACACACCTTGCATCTCTCCCAGCATAAGTACCAAGCAAAGTTACAGTTCCTTTTGGGAGACACTGCATTAAGAAGAGAGACTATTTTGCTTCTTCAAAGAGCTTTGGGAAGTTAACTTGCTAAATCTGTATTCTCTGAATTTGGCTGGCAGTTTTGAACTTCCCCTCCTTAAAGTACTCTTACCTTAAAAAGAAAAAAAATCTGCTTTCTATTTATGCAGAGATGGGACAGCCACTTTGTTTTTCTTCTTAATTTAAGATGAGCTGTTTGGAGCTTATGCTATAACTGAAGAAAGCCAACTAGTGGATGTTGTATTTTGCACACCAGGTGTTTACTAGTGGCTTTAGCTTTTTCTCTTTATTTTAAATGGCCAAAAGAATCCAGAAACATTAAGGCAGGGACAGCAGTCAGAATCTGACATAAAGCTTTAAAAACTCGAGGTTTTTTCAACCTATTGAGGAGTACTTTTCTCTAGTTATTAAATAGCTGGAGTTTCTCTTATTATTCAGGTTTAATGGAGGCTGGATTGATTTTGAAACTTATGTAACATTAAGAAATGATTAAACGGGCTTCCGTATTTGGCTTTCTACCTGTTCCAAGGCTAGATCAGAACTGGTGGGCTGTGCTCTAAGCAGGATTTCACTACCTCTTGTGTAAGGTTTAGCAAAGCTGTAAACATCCCCATTTTAAGGGAGAACTTGTTGACTGTTGTAAAAGATCTCGGTGTCCATTTGCGTAGAGCTGAGAGGGAGATCTAGCAAAAGCTAAAACTCGTGTTGCCTATCTTTTAACTTGGTAAAAACCCACAGGTGCTGTTGCTTTTATCTGTGAAGCACTAGTTTATTCTAGGAATGCCTAATTCTTTACTATTTCCTAAATTTGAACCTTTTTCTATGTTGTACACTTAGGGTTTTCAGATGACCTGGCAATCGACAAGATCTGAATTCTACTGAAAATACCTGGAAGTGTGGAAGAGACCTACTTGCACATTCTTAACCTACCTTTGAACGCAGAATATCTACGCTCCTTGTTAGCCCAAGCCAGCGCCCTATCATAGCATCCTGTTATTGAAATAGCTTGGCCAACCTTATGCGTAAAGGCCTCTGCGTGTGATTGGGTTCTTTGTCCTAATGTTTCATTTGATGGTCTCTTCTTGATCAACCAATTTTGTTAAAAGTTCAGTTGAAAGCACTTAAATATGGCTCCCTCCATTAAAAAAAAAAAAGTAACACTGTAGTGAGAAAGTGTTATCTTCAGTGCCAGTGGGGTTACTGCAAAGGCCTAAAAGATTTGCGTTTTATTGTGTCTGTCATATCATGCTATTCAATGGAAATGATGCTTTTTGTAAGTATGAGTCTTACCAATGATCTAATGGTTTAATACCTTTGAATGTTTTAATGGCCAAGCTGCTGCTGAACTTGTACTAAATCAGGGGATCAAAAAACTTGCTCTCATCTTTTCAAGTTGTATTCTATATCCATTAATGTATCTATCATCCCAAAGCCTTCATGTGGAGGTGGTTTACCACCCATCTAGGTCATTCAACCGAGTATTGTGAGAAATGTACCCAAAGTGGCTTCATAAACAGAGATTTGCTTTAGCAGGAATAATGAAGTCATGACATTTATTAATGAGTATCTGTGATCTAATTTGGGTGGTTCTGGGTTAAGCCATTCTGGTATTAATCCTGTTATTAACAACTCGAAATTTTGAGCCCTTGCCACCCCACTCTTAGCCCACCACGTACACAGGACAGAGTTTGTGGGGTGCTAATACTTAATGAAATATACATGATTTAATTTCTTCTAATAATGCTCTGCATTTTCCTTAAGGGGATGATGTGGTGGTATCGCTTTTTGCAGCTTTATTTTTGAGTGCAAAGTCAGAAAACCAACAAAGGGCCTGTGAGTGGCTGGCTCTGCTTGGGACATTGCAGGTAGAAATGAAACAAAGTTGACATGACAACCTTTACTTTATTAGCATTGGTCTTCACTAGAGGATGCCTTTTAAATTCATCTCTGTCTTAAATTAAACATGTCTTTCACTGTACATCACAGTGGCTGGAGTCCATTGCCTTTTAAGCATGTGTAAACTATTTTTAGAGATGAACATACAGGTAGTTCTTTTAATAATTTTTCCTGAAAGGAAAACCAAATTCTGCTATGAATCTTGAATCTCTAATGAATTTCTAAATAATGCATTGCTCTGGAAAACAAGGCCTTCTCAGCCTATGTTACCTGTTAACATGAATGTACAGGGTAATGACTACTAAGACTGTGTTCTCTGCCCTGCTTTGTCTTTTATTTGTGGATCTAATCTAATATGAGACCACATCAACTGCTTAAGGCGTTGAAGCCATATGGCATGGGGAATGCATTTCTTCAGTATTTCTCCTAGAGACTTTCCATTTCCTTGGAGTCATGGAGGCAAGTAAGTATCACAGTATTAAGAAATTTGCCCAAGCCTGAGTTGTGCCTTTCTTTACTCACAAGGCTTTTGTTTTTTTGTCCTGGTGATCAGTTTGTAAGCCTTCTTCCCTCCCAGCTCCTTAATAAAAGCAAAGTGATTGAGTAGGTAATGTTCAAAGTGTCTGCCTATGTAAATGCACTTGTACTGATTATGCAGTTCAATAAGATGAACTCAAGTTAATTTCAGAAGGAAAGACCCTTTAGTTTTGATGTATTTCGCTGAACATTTGAGTAGTAGTTGGGATCCCATCCAGTTGAGGAATGCTTGCAATTCTCTTTGGAGGGAATGTGCTTTGGGACTTTGTCATCCTCCAGAAAGGAAACGTAATGTATATTTGGCCCAGTGTGATTGATTGGTTAATCTTTGGTAACTTTCACCTGAATGGGATTTGCTGAATTAATGAATATTGAACTTAAAACTAATTATGAGTTGACAAATAAATAAAAGGTAGTGCTTATGCCTGAACTTATTGTGTTTCTGAGCTAACACCAGGTTACTCAGTAACCAGGACCTGTTCTTCTATTTCCATTTATTTTCAGCAGTAAATCATTTTATTTTCTTGTGGCCTGAAGTGCACTTGTGCCAGGTTCTGTCCTTGCTGTATTAAAAGCTTCTTGGCTATGAATGCTGTAATAGTGCCCTATGTTATGGTTCTCTGGTGGAATTGTTTTTAACAGTAGCAACTTTAATGTTACTACAAAAAAGTCCACTATGGTTGATGTTCAGTGATCTTCTATATAGCAAATTTTTTGATAAGTATTTGGTTTCTGATTTGCTTTAATTAAAGCAGATTTTGGGGGGGGGTGATTAGAGCCCTTGATTAATGTCAGCTGAACTTGGATTTCCAGTTCACGAAGAAATGTTTCCCAACGTCCAATCCTCCTATTTTTAGCAATAATTCATTAATATTCCACTTGACTTTCAGAATATTATCCTAGTTGATTTCCATTTGGCAGAATCTATTGTGAAACTTGAAAATAGGCTACCATTTTGAGGCATTTGGATATAAATTATATAAATATGTATGATTATGGCTTTTACAAATGGCATAACATGAGTATACTAGCTACCTTCTATGCTGGCCATGCTGCAGACTTTCTGGAGGTATGCCATAATGGTATTTTTTTACACACAGATTAAAAATCAACTTTTCACCTCCCCATTTTTTCAGAGTGACATTCCCCAGCTCCAGAACAATCTATAGCTATTTATATGAGGTGCCCAGAACTCATTCATCTCAAGTGCTTCAGTCTTTGGTTCATTTTCATGCACTGTGCCTTCAAAATGAAATTTTTAAAAGGGACTTTAAAAAAAAAAAAAAAAAGGGACTTTAAACAAAGTTGAATAGTAGTTTTAAAAAGTCAATCTGTGTAATTTATGTGAAATCTAAATGTAATGAGGGCCTTTCTGTTTTTTATATGTAAACAGATCTACTAATCCTGTATAAAAGTTATTTTATGATGTTTGTCTTTCTTTGTGTTTTGTCTCATAATCTTTTTTCAAAAGCAATAGACCAGAAAAAGTTACTGTTCCAATTCGAAAGTTACGGATTTAGATTTTCTACCTATATGAGGGGAAAAATAGTCCCAGGCAAGGAATACAGGTTGTTAGCTGCAGAGTGTTTCTGTCTTCATGAATTGACTTAAAATAAAACTATGTTTCTGGAATAATTACATAGTAGCCACAGCTCAGCTAGATTGATATGTGTCCAGTCATTCCACAATGAACATAATAAAAGTGGCCATTGAAAGGTTTATGTACCCATTTCAAGGTTGTTTGTTTAAAATTTGGTTCTTTTTACAGATGAGCCGAGTTAGAGTAATGTGTCCTGGCACTTTTAGGCACAGTGGCAATGAATTTAATATCCCCTTTTCATTTAGCAATAACTTGTTGAGACTGCTGCTCTAATAGGAATTGGGAAAACAAAGTTATATAAAAAACATGGGCTCTGCTGACAAGGAATTCATACTCCAGACCAGAAAAATAGAAATGGAAATAAGCTGTACTTCTATAGTGACGGGTTCCTCTGAAAAGAAAGTCTGCTATAGAGGAAGTACAGCATAGAGATCTGAGCATGGACTTTGGAGTTGAACCAATCTCAGACTGACTCTTGGCTCTGCTCTTGCTTCCTGTGTGACTTAGTTTTGTATAAGCTTCTTAACATTCTCTGAGTCTTAGTTTCTCTACTGGTTAAGGAATAATACCTGAAAGGATTGGAGCGGGAATTAAGCGAAATAATGTTAGCAAAGGGCCCAACATAATATTTGACTCAGAATTGAATTACCATGGTAACCAGCATCATTTGCTGTTTTCTGATCCCTGTGAAAGAAAGTTATTTTATCAAATATATGAACAAAGATCTGTTTACAGGTGGCCTTTTAAATGTAGAAGAAATCCCTAGACATGAGTACTAAAAATGAAATAAAAGTTTCCATTATGTGGTTCCATAAATTGTCTATAGCATGGCAGTAAAGTTTTAAATTGTGCCAAATGCTTCCTATTTGTTTTTAAATAAAATTAGATTATATTTATGCTTATTCAGTGAAAACAGCCTTACTTAAGTGCTGCGAGAAATATGAACCATAAAGATGGCTCTTTTCCCCCCAACGTTTGAAATATTTTCCTGAATTTTTGTCTGGAGTTTTCTCATAACTCAATCAAGAAACTTTTGGTTTGTGTTATAAATAGTAACCTACCAATTATATTCAGTTTTTCAGATTTCTAGAAGCTGATTGTTCTCAGCAAAGTAAACATGAATGCTCAATGCTAATGCACTACTCAGTTACGAATAAATGCTATCACGTAGGTCTTCACCTCTTACTCTCGCTTGCAGTTAGAATGCCAACTGATGCTATGCTGTTTACAGCCTCAGATAAATACACCATTAACTCCCAATTCAAAACCAATGAAATCAGCCTATAAAGCCAAATTTTAACTTTAGTATCACAATTTCCACCTACATTAATCAGTAGAATGTTAAAAGTAAGCATGTTATTTGGCATTGTGCCTGGAATCCTATTCTCTATCACTGTGTAAACAAAGGTCAACGAGGCAAGCAAGAATTAGAGTAGAAAGTCATTCAAGGTTAGAGGCCAGCCTGGAAAAAGCTTGAAAGCAGAAGGGTGAGAAGCTTGATTAGATTGAAAAATGTGATCATTGTAAGTGGGGGTATATAGAGATGGATGCCTCACATTCAGCTAAGACAGTTTATTGATTCAATCAGAAGCCGTATGAAGAGATTTTGATATAGTCAGAGCTGTAGGTGGAAAATAAAAGTAGTAGGAGGAGAAATTTAAGATAGAACATGTAGAAAGAGATTATGGATTAAATAGAAATTGTTTTAACATGGATTATATTCTGTGATTGTCATTGAGGTTGAGCCAAAGTGAAAGAATCACAGGGAAGGTCTAGATTGCTAGATCTGAACCACTAGTAATTTCGAGTATTTGCAGTTATTGCAACACTTATAAGTATTATCCTCACTTATTTTTGTATGATTCCTATTAGAGTTTCTCAAGATCAAACGACTTCTGATTTGGTGTTTGAAAGATGGCAGGTGCCCAGAAAAATTGATCCTAAAGATAGTTAGGGAATGGGATAGATGGGGAGTGGGTATATTATGGTAATAGCTGAATTGGATGACTGCTGGATTTTAAAAATAATTTAGAAGATTTAGATTTCCCGAAAAGTTGCGAAGATAATATAGAATTGGCGGCTGGACTTTTATTTGGAGGGTGTGGGTGTTGGGAGGGCAGAAGAGAAAGGATTGTACAGTTTGCTATTCAGCGGGACTTGAACACATTTGAAAAGGAGTGAGCGTAGGAGGGAACACGATGTCTAGAACCTAGTCAGGTATGTAGAGCCTGGGTAGTCCAGGTGTCAAGCCACGTGGGACTACTTCTAGTTCAACTTAGATCTTCTCTAGCGGAAGGTATCTCCGTCCTAGATTTGGAGATCTCACTATTTTTCAAGAGCGATGACCAAACATGGAAAAAGATAACTAAGCATGTAGAGAAATAAGACACCACCAGTAAAAAAAGCAGAAAAAGCCCACCAGCTTCAGATGACGACATTATCAAACACTGTAAAGCAAATAAACTTACTGTTTTCAAAGAAATAAAAGATAAACCTGAGACTATCACAGGTAAAATAATAGAACTTCTAAAAATGAAAGTACAGAAACTAAAATGGATAGTTGGCAATGGCAGTTTGGACACAGAGAAGCAGAAACTAGAAGGCAGATCTATAGATTCTCTCCTCTGCAGCTGAGACAAAATGGTAGAAAATAGGAAGGAGAGGGTAAAAATATGACGAATGCATGTTTGATCATTTGTTCTAGAGAGAAAGAGGAGAAAGAATGAAGCATAGGAAACTAAGAGACAACAATGGAGAATTTTCCAAAATTGATAAATGGTATCTGTAGATGAAACTCCATCCAAGACAGACAAAGTAAACATCCACACTTAGACACATTGGTGAGACTGCTGAGCATCAAAGACAAAGAGAAAAAAATGTAAAGCAGAAAGAAAAGAAATTAACTTCAAAGAATTAGCAATTAGACTGAGATTAGAATCACTCCCCACAAAGGAAACCAGCACAGTGAAATTAAACTTTGGAAGTGCCAGGGAAGCCATTAACTTCCAACATAGAATTCTCTATTGAACACATCTTTCAAGAATGAAGGTGAGGGCCTTCCCTAGCAGTCCAGTGGTTAGGGCTCCAGGCTTCCACTGCTGGGGGCATGGGTTCGATCCCTGGTCGGGGAACTAAGATCCCACGTGCCGTATGGTGTGGCCAAAAAATTTAAAAAAGAATGAAGGTAAACGTCCAGGTAGCTGAAAACATTGGTGGCAACCTAAGCTCCCCATCTCCCAATATTTCGTTGTAAAATAAGGCAAAAAACAAGAAGGAAAAAGTAAATCTATACAAAAACCTCAGTGTAACTTGAAGCCAGACAATTTTGAAACTTCAAACTGACAATAAAATGAGAAAAATCACCAAATCTCTGCATATACTTTCACATGCCTGCCCCAGTCCCACCTCAGAGCAAGGCTTTGTGGAGAGAAGGCAGAGGGAGATGAACTTCAAGAAAGAGAGAAGAAGGATGCCAGCAAATGGGCCTAAAGTTAGTGTAAAACTACTGCCAAAAAGACTAAGTGCACCATAAGTCTGAATGCTCTAAAAAATATGTGCAAGCAGATCAGAGCACAAACCATAGAGAAGGGGCTTCAAAGCGAGCACAATTTAAAGGGGCTGGTGTAATCTAAGCGGGCAGTCTCTGAAATACAGAAAAAAAAGTGAAAATGGAGATGGACCTTTTGACAATTAGGTGATGAGAGAGAAAAGAAAAAGGAAAATTTACAGTCCTGCAAGATAAATGAAAACTGCAAAATTGGAACACTTATGACCCCTCCCTATCACCAAAACAAACCAACAAAAACCCCACTAAAGCATGTGAACTTTGTTGTATGGACAGAAGAGATCTCAGCCATGAAGCATGGAAATATCAGTAACAGATATGAATATTGATAAGGAAGAAACAAATTTGTCATTATTTGTAGATATGATTGTGCATGTGAAAAATACAAAAAATCTACAGATAAGTTAGAGATAATAACATAACTTAGCTTTACTTCCAGTTATGGGTGGATTAAAACAGAAAGACCTTCCCATCAAGAATAATTAGAAAAGCTTGCATTTTAAAACAACCACCAAAAAACCTGTTGAAGGATTGAAGAGCTACTAAAGTAACAAAGACTTAGGGGTCAAGATCCTAGCAAAGGGAATTCAGGGATGAAAATAATGAAGTTTTTACTTTAAGTTATTGGTTGATTCATAAGTGGTGACTAAGAGTTTAGAGATGCCTGGTAGCAGAGAGGCCAGGCAAGAGGCAGAGAACCATGCAGAAGCTTTAGGCAGTACCACTGTGTGGCAGGAAATATGAATTCAGCACCTATCAAGGCAGTGGGCACCAGTCAACTTTGAGTTAGGACACTTGAATGGCCACACATTAGAAGTAAGGGCTAGTCAGAAAAAGACCAATTTTTATGTAGAATCCCACTTGGTATTAGTCCCATCCCATACTGGAGTAAGCTGATCTGCCCCTACTTGAACTGCCTGCAAGAAGCAGCAAACTGTGTCTGGAGCAAGATACCATCTAAAGCCTCAAATGATTACTGCAAATTTTAATCCATAACATATAGCATCCAGTTAAAAGTTACTTTTATTGTCACATCTCAAATGATGAAAGATCAAGAAAAAAAATAGAAACAGTCCCACGGGAGTTACAGATTTTTCAGTTATCAATCAGAAACTTTAAAACAATGGCAAGGAATAAATTCAAAAAAGTATAAGACAATGAAGAATTTTTTTTTTTTTTTTTTTTTTGCGGTACGTGGGCCTCTCACTGTGTGGCCTCTCGCGTTGCGGAGCACAGGCTCCGGACGCGCAGGCTCAGCGGCCATGGCTCACGGGCCCAGCCGCTCCGCGACATGTGGGATCCTTCCGGACCGGGGCACGAACCCGCGTCCCCTGCATCGGCAGGCGGACTCTCAACCACTGCGCCACCAGGGAAGCCCCCAAGATGAAGAATTTTAGCAGATAATTAAAATCTATTAAAAATTAAATGGAGGCTTTCATTTCTCGACAAAATGGACTAGATGTATTTCTCTTCTATTCCTCCCACTAAGCACAGCAAAAAACATCATGTGTTATATATAAAACAAAGAAGACTCAGAAAGGTGAAGAGAAGAAGGCAGACCAGCTAGGAACCTCCAAGGAACCTCCAAGGGACCTCCAGCATCCAAGGAACGACACTGTGATGAGTTCCTTGGTTTTCTTTTTGCCTCATATATCCCATAATAGATGTTGCCTCATGTATCCCATAATGGATGCTGGAGAAGCTGGCAACCCAGAAGTGGCACACGGGCTTAGTTGCTCCGCGGCACGTAGGATCTTCCCAGGCCGGGGCTCGAACCCGTTTCCCCTGCATTGGTAGGCAGATTCTTAACCACTGTGCCACCAGGGAAGACCCAGGTGTGATTTTAAAACCTTTACAAGACGTAAGATTTCTGCATTTCACAAGAACTGGTAAAATGTGGACACGAGCAAACTGTGATAATTTGTGTATCTATAAAGAGTGAGTTTGGACAGCTGATTTTAACAGGTTGAGGGGTCAGGATGAGGCACATGGAAGCAGTTAGCACACACTTTTTAGATTTGGCGGCTGGGAAGGAAAGAGGGCTGGGATTCTACCGTAGACAGAGGAAAAGGCGGCCAGTGGAGAAGAGCACATATATCAGAGATGTGGGATAATGGAACACAGGCAGAGGTAGCATGAAGAGGTTGGTCTTGGGAAGAAAAGAGCCTCTGGCTTGGAGAAGAGAAAGAGGCTGGCTGAAGATGCACATTTGAGAGAAGGTGAAGGAAACAGGTAGTTGTGTCTAAGGATAACTTTCTTCTCAGCCTGGGAGGTCCCTGTTGGAGAGGGGATAAGCCCAGCTGAGGGCGATGATGTAGGTTTAGGGCGCGGAGAGCGGATACCAACACCAGAAAGGCAGATGTTCAGGGAGTGTCAGGTGCTAAGCCTGAAGTTGTCAGTCTCGCTGCTCAAAAGGTGTAAAATGATGAATTGACCGCCAGGTGGCGGTGTCTGTGGAAGCTCACGTATCCCATCGGCCCTGGCGCCAAGCGGAAGAAGGCGTGGAAATGACTCTCTGGCCTGCATCGCCTCTACTCTCCTACCCCGACTGACGTTGGACAACAAAGATGGCGGCAGGAACCAGCAATTACTGGGAAGGTAAGGGGAGACTTCCGTGTGCGTCTCGCCGAGGGGCAGAAGAGCTGAGCAAGGACGGGTCTTGGCGGAGGCAGCAGGGGGAAGAGCCTGTCTTCCGGAGCGGCCGAGTTGACGGGCAGGGCCGGGCCAGTGCGAGCCGCCGGGCCTGGGGGCTGTAGAGACCGTGCGGTCTGGGGAGGGGACTGACCTGAGCGACAGCGGGACCTGGGGCAGGGGTTGGGCAGAGAGGGCTGAGCCGGGACCGAGAGGAAGAGGGTTTGAGTCGCCGGAGGAGAGCTGGGTTGAGGGGGGAGCGGAACTCGGACGAAGGGGGTTGGGTGTGAACTCTGGGAGGAAACGAGTGTTGAGCGAGAATATGCCGAGTCCAGGAGACTGGAGGTATCAGCGCCTTAGAGTTGAGGTAACTGTTGGGCAGTTGAGTAGGAAAAGAGGAAGGAGAAACTTGTCAGTCCGGTCCATCGAGGGAAGTTGTGTGAGCGGAATGTCTCCCTCCTGTTGGGTCCGCTTGGCACCTTCAGGCTGGGACTTCGAGGATTGGGTGTGGAGTCGGGTTTGAAGGCAGAGGAAATAACTTTACCCTCTGCTCTGGAAATCGGTTTTCTTAAAAAGAGAAAGTTGAGAGAACCAGTGTGATTTGTAATTATTGCATTTGCTTTACCTCTTCTACCAAAAAAAATCTTGTGACTTGACAAGCAAGTTTATTTAATCTGAAAATACGGTTTGATAAAATGGGCTCATGTAAAACTCATTCCTGGACCATGATGATAAGCAGAGATCAGAGAAGGCTGACCTTTTTCTTTCAGTTGTCTCTTTGCTTTACTGCAAAATAGAAACTACTCTCCGAATCCCTTTTCCCTTTTAACCTATTTCCTCTTGCTACCCACCGAAACCTCTGGAACCCACCACAAATAGCAGTATTGTCACTATCAGCCACTTGGTCTAAAATACTTAATTCTGAGGTCATCCATACTTGCTTGTTATACTTTCAAAATGCTTTTACTTGATGTTTTCTACTATAGAAGACAGTTACTAATTACAGAGAAGCATGCTTATAGTTTAACACATGTATTAAAACGGTTATTTGAAATGTGTGTGCTAGCTAGAAAATATTTTAAAATTATGTAGAAGTGCCTATTGGTATCTTGAACATTAGTCATTAGGCTATACTTTCTTGAAGCGTCATGCTCTAATAATTATAGCAGCTTATTATTGACAGCCTACTCTGTGCCAGGTGCCTTAAACACATGATTAGTAATGCATAGGAAAACCCTGAAGCTAGGGGTTTAAAAAACAAAAAGCAGAGATTCATAGGTTAAGTAGATTGTGAATAAATCAGAGCCAGTTCTCAGAACTTCAGAACTTTAGGCTGAGCTGAGATTCTAACTGAGGTTTGGTCTCTGAGAAAATGTGCTCCCCTGTATCACCTGCATGCTGCTTCCTACTTCTGGTTGCTGATAAGTATATTGAAATAATGTTTCATATTCTTATTCCTGAAAGATGAGATCTTTATACTATGCCTTCTGTATTTCAGCCCTTTTATTTTGACCTCTACTTCACCATTAATGAGAGTATTCACATCTAGATATGGGCTTCCTCTCACTCAACCACCTTAGATGCCAAACCATTATACCAATTTCTCTGCATGCTTGTTTGCTTCTGTTCTTTAAAAACTTACACTCTTATTTCTGTTTTACTTATATTTGACCTTGTCGGTAGCACATCATTTACTGTCAAACTCATCCTCTCCAGATATCTTTCAGTAAGCTTATTGAAAGACAGTTTTTTAAATCTTTGTCAGTGATTTTTTTCTTTACACTCAAGCACTTATTCACTGTACTGTTAAGAATTTCATAAGCTTAATAAAGCTTTGGAACGTAAAGAGATAGGAAGATCCTTGTCAAAAACAGTGATGGTTTCTTTCTTATAAAGTTAGCTGGTAAATTGATATAATGCTTGTCATAAACCATACTCGGTTCCTTTGTGATTTGTATTCTCTTCTGTTTTCCCCTGAATTAAAATTAAAAATTTTAGCTGTTGCTATATAAGTAATTTCAGGGATGTTAGAACAGCATTTGTTGTCTAGCTGTCTTTGGGATAAAGCTGAAAATTTGCATTTCCCACTGTTTCTCCCCTTTTTGCCTCATCTGAAGTTTAAATAAGTGACAATTTGCTTTCCTGGGTAGGTGTTTGGTTTGCTTCTTTTAATACTTTTCTTTAAGGGAGACTCTAGATATATGATCATTTTCATAGTTTGTTTTCTTCAGAAAAGTTTTGTGATTTTTATATCTACTGATGGATTTTTTGTGTCTAATTATTTGCTTTTGTAATTTTGTTAAAGATCTCAGGAAACAGGCTCGACAGCTGGAAAATGAGCTTGACCTGAAACTAGTTTCCTTCAGTAAACTATGTACAAGTTACAGTCACAGCAGTGCCCGAGATGGAAGACGCGACAGGTATAGGTACTACCAGATTCTCTCTATTATGCCTTAAACTATATAATGTTTTTGAAGCATTAAAAAAATAAAGTAAAATATATAACTCTGTAACTTGGTCTATTGGTAAATTTTTGGTATTTTATTTTTTGTTTTTGCCTTGTTTTTTAGTGACTTATAAAAATTTTTAAGTCTTGAGACGAACATTTATTTGGGATCCTTAGGCAAAGACTGTGTTGTTGTCAGGAGGAAAATGCTAAGGCTTAAGAGTGAGTTTGCATCAGAAATAAGCCAGTATAAGGAAATGTTGCTTTGCCCACATTGTATTTCTTATATTTTCTGATTGCTAAATGGATCTGAGAGACTACTCAAATGCACAGTATACCTACTGCTATTCTGGTGTTTTAGGGTTAATCTAATGCAGTGTGTATCCTCACTGTTAATGATCGAAGCTCTTTTAAATTTTGGTTCTTTTTTGAGAAACTGGTATACTACTATTTTGAACATATGTAAATGTATTCTTATCTTTGAAACTCACTTTAGACCATCCACTTTGTTTTGAAAAATATTAGGAAATATTTAAGACACTTAGGAAGATATAAAGAATAATATAATGGATCCCCATGTGCCTATCTCCCACTTTAAGAAATAATCATTACCAATTCAGTTGAGGCCCCTGATGGCATCCCATTTTCTCCCTCCGGGTAACCTCCATCTATTTTTACTACATATATATTTGTGTTCCTGAACAATTCATAATAGTTATTTTGCAACTTGCTTTTTTGTGTAACATTATTTTTGAGATTAAGCTATGGATACATTTAACTCTAGTATATTCATTTGCTGCATATAGTATTACATTGTGTACTTGTATCAGTTTATTCTGTAGATGAGTGTTGTTTCTAATTTTTGCTTATTTTAATAATTTTAAACACAAGAGTGTTCATCATGCCTCAGGTCCTGTTTTTAAGAGCTTTATATAAAGGATGCTGGGAACATTTTTACTTATTTTACATACCTTCTTGAGGATTGGTGGTAGGTGGGATATTTTTTCAGCTAGTAATAATAAAAACTGAGCTTGGATTTGAAACCAGATCTTTCTATATCCTGAGCCCATGCTCCAAACCTTTCTGTGTACATTCCAACAAAAGTCTTATTTCAGTACTATAGCCAGTGTTGCTTCTTTTTACAAGGTCACATGATTAAAGAATTAAAGATAGCAGGGCCAACATATTAACTTTAGGAGCTAAAAGTAAGCTATTGGCATGTCACATAGCTTTGATTGCAATGCATTGCTTTCGGCTTGCCTTTATTTAGCAGGTAAAGCGAATGAGGAATATTCTTTTCTATGAGTAAACTTATTTTATCACTAGAAAGCATTTTTCCTGAATTTAAGTCTCCCATTTGACTATGCCGGTGAGTATACAATTTTAAAACTCCAAACTGTTAAGAGATACGATTACATGATGCTTTTCCTGTGTTCTCTGTGTATCACGATCTTAATTCAGACACACCTTGTTTTATTGCGCTTTGTTCTATGTGCTTCACAGATATTGCATTTTTTACAAATTGAAGGTTTCAGCCCTGTGTTTAGAAGTCTGTTGGTGCCATTTTTCCAACAGCATTTGCTCACTTCGTGTATCTGTGTCACATTTGGTAATTCTCGCAACATTTCAAACTTTTTCATTATTAGGATATATTTCTTCTGGTGATCTGTGATCAGTGACCTTTGATGTTACTTTGTAATTGTTTTGGGGCACCACAAACTGCACCCCTATAAGATGACAAAGTTAATTGATAAATGTTATGTGTGTTCTGATTCCTCCGTGCACAGGTCCTTCCCCCATCTCTTTCCCTCTCCTCAGGCCTCCCTATTCCCTGGGACACAACAGTATTGAAATTAGACCAATTAATAACTACAGTGACCTCTAAGTGTTCAAGTGAAAGGAAGAGTTGCACGTCTCTCACTTTAAATTAAAAGCTGGAAATGATTAAGCTTGGTAAGAAAGGCATATTGAAAGTCGAGATCAGTTGAAAGCTAGGCCTGTTGTTCTAAACAACCGAGTTCTGAATGCAAAGGAAAAGTTCTTGAAAGAAATTAAAACGTGCTACTCCAGTGAACACACGAATGATAAGAGAGTGAAAAGCCTTATTGCTGATATGGAGAAAGTTTGAGTGGTCTGAATAAAAGGTCAAACCAGCCACAACATTCCCTTAAGCCAGGGCCTAATCCAGAGCAAGGCCCTAACTCTTCAATTCTGTGAAGGCTGAGAGAGGTGAGGAAGCTGCAGAAGAAAAGTGTGAAGCTAGTTGAGGTTGATCCAAGAGATTTACGGAAAGAAGCCGTCTCCATAACATAAACGAGCAAGGTGAAGCAGCAAGTGCTGATGCAGAAGCTGCAGCAAGTAATCCAGGAGATGCAGCTAAGGTGATTAATGAAGGTGGCTACACCAAATAGCACATTTTCAGTGTAGACAGAACAGCCTTTTATTGGAAGAAGATGCCACGTAGGACTTTCATAGTTAGAAGTTGATGCCTCAGAGCTTCAAAGGACAGGCTGACTCTCTTGTTAGGGGCTAATGCAGCTGGTGACTTTAAGTTGAAGCCAGTGCTCATTTACCATTCCAAAAATCCTAGGGCCCTTAAGAATTATGCTAAATCTACTCTGCCTGTGTTCTATAAATGGAACAACAAAGCCTGGATGTCAGCACATCTGTTTACAACATGGTTTACTGAATATTTTCAGCCCATTGATGAGACCTACTCTCAGGAAAAAAGATTCCTTTCAAAGTATGACTGCACATTGACAATGCACCCAAGAGCTCTGATGGAGATGTACAATGAGATTAATGTTATTTTCATGACTGCTAACACAATGTCCATTCTGTAGCCCATGGATCAAGGAGTAATTTCAACTTTCAAGTCTTATTATTTCAGAAATACATTTCTATGGCTTCCGTAGATAGTGATTCTTCTGATGGATCTGGGCAAAGTCAGTTGAAAATCTTCTGGAAAGGATTCACCATTCTAGATGCCGTTAAGAACATTCATGATTCATGGGATGAGGTCAAAATAACTACATTAACAGGAATTTGGAAGAAGTTGATTCCAAACGTCATGGGTGACTTTGAGGGGTTCAAGACTTAAGTGGAGGAAATAACTACAAAAGTGGTGGAAATAGCAAGAGAACTAGTATTAGAAGTGAAGCCTGAAGATGTGACTGAATTGCTGCAGTCTCATGATAAAACTTGCACAGATGAGGCGTTGTTTCCTGTAGATATATAAATTTCTTAAAGGTGAGTGGTTTCTTGAGATGGAATCTACTTCCGGTGAAGATGCTATGAAGATCATTGAAATGACAGCAAAGGATTTAGAATATTACATTAACTTAGTTGATAAAGCAGCAGCAGGGTTTGAGAGGATTGACTCCAATTTTGAAAGAAGTTCTACTGTGGGTAAAATGCTATCAAGTAGCATTGCCTGCCGCAGAGAAATCGTTCACAAAAGGAAGAGTCCATCAATTCAGCAACTTCAGTATTGTCTTGTTTTTTAAAATTGCCCCAGCCGCCCCAGCCTTTAGGACCCGGATCAGTCAGCAGCCATCAACATCAGGGCAGGACTCTCCACCAGCAAAAAGATTACTCACTGAAGGCTCAGATGATGGTTAGCATTTTTTAGCTATAAAGTATTTTTAAATTAAGATAGGTACATTGGTTTTTTAGAATAATACTATTGCAGACTTAATAGATTACAGTAAATTGTAAACGTAACTTTTATATGCACTGGGAAGCCAAAAAATTAGTGTGACTCACTTTATCGAGATACTTGCTTTATTGTGGTGGTCTGGAACTAAACCCACAATATCTCTAAGGTATGCCTGTACTTTTATGACTCCTTTAAAGGGGAAACTATTCAAGAACATTCCCTCAGAAATTCTACAACAAATTGGAAATGAGTTTGTGGAATTACTTCAGCCTCACTGTCCCTTTTAATGAGAAACCTAGAGCCATGAGGACCAAGATCCAATGTGCATTCTAAAGTTTTGTTTGTTGCCCAGGTTGAAAGCACATCATAATGAATAAACTCAGTGACGACCAGAAGTTTCTTTCAGGAGTAATTTTTTTACTTTTTGTATTTTGAGAACTTTATGATCTTATGAATCACCATGTACTTATAAAATGAATTAAATTTAACTGAATCTTAGTATTGTGGAGAGGATGTTTTTGACCTTTTCCCCGGACTCATACCTCCCTGAGAATGGTGAGTGTAGAGATTGCCTCCTCATCCATTCAACAAGTATCTAAAGAGCATCTACTGTGTGCCAAGCACTATTCTCAGTGATAGGCATATATCTGTGAGCAAGACATAGGCAGTTTTCCTCCTGACGGAGCTTATGTTATTGGCCCATTGTTCTTTTTCTTATTTCTGGTAGGGGAGGATCTGTATTAGTAGTATATAGAGCATTTCACATGGGCATGTTCTGAGATAAGCAGAGAACCTTGGGTTGGCTCTGACACATGATCAAGAATGAGATATTTTAAGGCAAATAAATTAAAATTTTTAAAGAAATAAAAATTTGGACCTAGTTAAACATCCTAAGATAAAAATCCTCCTTATTGGCTCTTTCACTGCTTGTTACTATTGCTGTAGATGTGTATGTGGAAAAGGGAAAGAGCTAAGGTAAATTTACCATTAAACTGGTTATTTAATCTTTTCATTTACTGCACCCAAGCAACTGTCACAGGGCAAGAAAAAGTCTTCAGTAAGGTTGGAGAGCATAGTCATTTCCTGGTATTTATCTGTGTTCAGTATAACTAAGATCAGTATTGAGCTGCAGCTGCTCATATGATAGTATATACCACTTGGGACCTAATGAAGGTTAATGGTTTTTCAGAAGAGACAAATGAAACTTTCAAGACATGTGGTTTTAGAATTTGAATTTGTCAAACATAGTTTCACTTGTAAAAAGTTAGGATTGACTATTAAGATTTCAGAAGACAGTTAAATACATTTTTGCAAAGCAAAACAGAAACAATTATGTAATATAAGTGGAAATGTAAAGGATTGGTATTAAAACTTCCCTGCTGGATGTGGCTATCTGTATTAGACTTAAAGCCAGTTCCTGATTATTTAATAACTATTTATCCAATCTGTGGATTGTTTAAATCTCAATTTTATTTCTTCTTGGAAAGAGTCATAGAAGGAAAAGAGAACTTAAATTAAGGTCTCAGGAACCATAATTGAGGTAAAAATTTTAAAGGTTATTCCTCACAGAGCTAACATAATTTGTAATACATTTTATGGCTCTTCTTAGATGCTGTACTACATAGGTCTGCAATTTTATTTCACATAATTTGTTCCTTTAGATACAGCATTTAATTGGGCACTGCCATAGTTTAAGTTACTTTCATTTGGGAAACAGTAAACAAGCATTTAGAATTTCTTTGCATTATTAAGATTGGATGTATTAAAGCTTGGGACAGTCTTACATTCAATTATATTTTATACTGAATTTAATATTTAGGATGTGTGATCTTTATAGAAAAACTTCTATAAAATTATAACTTCTTATGAAACAAAAAGAATGTCTCCGGGGTTCCACTTGACCTCTTTAAGAATAATTACCTTATTATTTTAAGTATATTTTAAAGGATTAGGTTTAAGTAATGGATACTCTTTATTTGAACTTCTCTTCAGCTCTGACACAACACCCCTTTTAAATGGATCAAGCCAAGACAGAATGTTTGAAACTATGGCGATTGAGATTGAACAGCTTTTGGCAAGGGTAAGTACCTTCTGTTAAATGGCTGTTTTGCTAATAACTGTGTACCTGTTAGATATGGTACTAGATTATATTAATGCAGACGTATTTATTGAAATCACCCTTTCATTCAAGGTGTATGCCTCCCCAGGCCACTTGAATTTTGATGACAGCCATTCCCAGGTCCTATGGATGTTATTTTAGCCTTTATGGTTTATTTTGGGGAAATACTGAACCCTTGCCTGCTGTCTTCTTGGTTTTGTTTTTGTTTTTTGCTGTTAGCCAGAAAGGCATATAGGCATATAATTTACTTTTATCTCTTTACAGTGCTTTCTAAAATATTTTTATTGGTTTTCTTTTTCTTTTTTTTCTGTTTTAGCTTACAGGAGTAAATGATAAAATGGCAGAATATACCAACAGTGCCGGTGTCCCCTCCTTGAATGCAGCATTGATGCATACATTACAGCGACATAGAGACATATTGCAGGTAGTACATTGGGCTTGAGATTTTTATGTTATTATAGGAAGTTTTAGGGTTTTTTTTAACTCTATGAATAGAATGTGTTCACGTGTATGTAGGGGAACAAAGGGAAAAATCTTGTAAGAGGATAAATGCCATGCTATAGAAGTTTGTCCTGTTTTACTTTTTTTTCTTGATATTATAAAATTCTGAAAATGGTTAGCAGCTCTTGCTTTTGCCTGGTAAAATTGAATAATATTCATCAGTAGGTAAGTATACTTCTACTGTGGAAGATCTTGCTAGCTAGCTGAAACAGTGAAATAGCCAGTGGTCACGCATAAGCAGTCATATGGTGGTTTAGAGTATACTTTCATCAAGCTTTGAAGATAACATGGAAGAGAAGTAATTTGCTATATTTAGTGTATTGTTTGAGAAAAATATTAAAAGTATACCAATAAAATGAAAAAACTTTTAAAGATTTACATGGGAGGTGTTAAAAATATAGTGGTACAAATAGGAAGGCAAATTTTTTTTTTTGGCTGCGTTGGGTCTTCGTTGCTGCGCATGGGCTTTCTCTAGTTGCGGCTAGCAGGGGCTACTCTTTGTTGCAGTGCGTGGGCTTCTCATTGCAGTGGCTTCTCTTGTTGCGGAACACAGGCTCTAGGCACACGGGCTTCAGTAGTTGTGGCACATAGGCTCAGTAGTTGTGGCTCGCGGGCTCTACAGTGCAGCCTCAGTAGCTGTGGTGCATGGGCTTAGTTGCTCCGCGGCATGTGGGATTTTCCTGGACCAGGGCTCAAACCTGTGTCCCCTGCATTGGCAGGTGGATTCTTAACCATTGCGCCAACAGGCAAGTCCCCAAATTTTTTAATATTGAAAAAATTCCACCATTTCTAATTTTTAAAACTTATTAAAAATAGGACTAGAAGGATACTTTATTTACCTACTGCAAAAATGTGTACATCAGATTAAAATCTGTCATAATGCTTAATAATAAAGCACTAAAAGCTTTCCCACTGGAAAAAAGAAAACAAGACAAGGAGGGACTTCCCTGGTGGCTCAGTGGTTAAGGATCCGTGTGCCAATGCAGGGGACATGGGTTCAATCCCTGGTCCAGGAAGATCTGCATGCTGTGGAGCAACTAAGCCCATGTGCCACAACTACTGAGCCTGTGCTCTAGAGTCCGCGAGCCACAACTACTGAGCCTGCATGCCACAGCTACTGAAGCCCATGCGCCTAGAGCCTGTGCTCTGCAACAAGAGAAGCCACCGCAATGAGAAGCCTGCACACTGCAACGAAGAGTAGCCCCTGCTCGCGGCAACTGGAGAAAGCCCATGTGCAGCGACAAAGACCCAACACAGCCAAAAGTAAATAACTAAATATATTTGAAAAAAAAAAAAGCAAGACAGGAATACCCACAATCCCCATAGATGTTTAACATTGTTTAGAAGTTCTTGGTTGTTCAGTTACACAATAAAAAGAACAAGATATAAAGACTGAAAAGGGAGACAGAATCTGTATTCTGTGGTAATGATAAGATTATATAGCTAATACAAACCAAGAAAACTAACTAAAAAAAAAAATTGGAAACATTCAGTAAGTTGATGACTTATAAAATTAATATATAAAAGCAAGTAGTTTTCCTACACACAAACAGTAATCTGTTAGAAAGTACAATGGAAGAAACTATTAAAATTTTATGTATAATTTAATAAGAATGTATAGGATTTATATGTATAAAACTCTACTGAGGAACATAAAAGAAGGTTTACTCTGCTTTTTTATTTATTTATTTATTTATTTATTTTTTTGCGGTACGCAGGCCTCTCACTGTTGTGGCCTCTCCTGTTGCGGAGCACAGGCTCCGGACGCGCAGGCTCAGTGGCCATGGCTCACGGGCCTAGCTGCTCCGTGGCGTGTGGGATCTTCCCAGACCAGGGCACGAACGCATGTCCCCTGCTTCGGCAGGCAGACTGTGAACCACTGTGCCACCAGGGAAGCCCTTACTCTGCTTTTGGATGGGATGATTTCTCTCTAAATCAGCCTATATATTGAATCTTATCCCAGTGGAAATAATAGGGGTTTTTGTTTGTTTCATTTTTTAAAAAACAGCAAAATGACACCAAAGTTTATTTGGAATTATAGTTATATAAGAATAACCAAGAAAAAAACCCATGTGAAAATGTAGATAAGTAGTAAAGGATGCCTAATTCTGCCACCTGTTAAAACCTGTTAAGCTAGAATAATAAAACTGTTTGATTCTGGAGAAAAAGTAGATGAATAGAGTAGAGTTCATATATAGACTCAAACATGCATGAAAATTTACTTTCTGATAAAGGTGCTATTTTGAATCAATGGAAAAAAGAGGGATTATAAAATAAATAAGGCAGTAACAATTTGCTAACTATTTGAGGGGAAAAACCCCTCAATTTCTATCTCATTCCTCCTATCCAGAGTAAATTCCAAATGGATCAAAGATTTATATGTAGAAAAAGAAACAATAAAATTTCAGAGTAAAGCATGGGTGAAATTGTACATTTTGGGGTAGTAAAGGACTTCCCTAAGCAAGACCTGATACCAGAAACTATAATAAATGACTAGTTTGCTTAATATACAGAGATAATAGAAATAAGAAAAAAGCAACCCAGTAGAAAAATGGGCAAAGGATATGAACTTGTTTACAGAAAATGAGTGGCCAAAATCATAAAAATATGGTCAGCCACATTCCCAAATGAAAATATACAAATCAAAATGAGATATGGAAAAAAAATGAGATATGATTTTTCACCTGTCAAGTTAGCAAATATTGAAGCATTTGTAACCCATTGTTGGCAGGAGTGTAGAAAAATGGGCACTCATCCATTTGCTGGGCATGTAAGTTGGTGTAGTCTTTCTAGAAGGCATTTTAACACTATCAAATTCATGTAAGATTCTTTGACCCAGTTATTCTGCTAGGCATTTACCCTTTAAATACATTTAGTTCAATAAAATATATACACAAGAGTGTTTATTGAAGCATTTTTTTAACAGCAAAAAAAAGGCAACTAAAATGTTTATCAGTAGAGAATTTATTAAATTACTATAGTCATAATTTAAAAATTAACTATTAAATATTAAAAAGAACGTAGATTTCAATTTGCTGATATGGAAGGATTACTTCATACTTTATGAACTACAAAAAATAAGGTTGCAGCAGAATATAGTATGATTTCTTTATCATAAATGAAAGAAATAATAAACTCATATATGCAAAAACATATTTCCTGAAAGAAACTGAAAGACAGTGATCATAATATTAAGAACTGTGGAGCAAGATGGTTTTTACTTCTGTTCTTTTTGGTACTCTTTTAGTTCATGGTACCCCATGTTCATGTATTATTTTTGTTTTTAAAGGGCTCTCTGGGAGGTGGCATTATGTTTTTTATCTTTTTTATATACTGATCTGAATTTTTTTAATGAATACTCCTTAGCAACTTAAAAATATGGTAGAAAAAGAAAGGAAAATATTTAAAATTATTTTATTCTTTATAGCTCTCTTCTGTTCTTCTTTTGATTAGTTTAGGAATTAAATTTCTGCAGGAGTTCCAAAAAGGTGAAATTTGAAAATAAGCCCCATTGGGTACACTGATGAGTAGAAGGAGCCTCTTAAGTTTTATCCTAGGCTATTTGAAGTCATGTTATCTGAGAATTATTTTTTCTTTACAATTCTGCCCCATAAGACAAGGTACTAGGGGATACAAAGGATAGTGATTTAGTGGCACTGTTCCCCTACCTCCAAATTGTTTTCATTTGAAAGAAGTTGGTCACTCTTCAGGAAAGTGATTATAATGTTATTTTTACCTCTTGGCAATTTGATTTCTTAAATAGCAGTTTTCTGGGCAGAAATTTGTAATATAACAATACATAACTGGCTCAATAAGGTGAAAATTTATAGTTAGCTAGTGTTGATTCTAGATGTTGATTGATTGCAGGATTATACACATGAATTCCATAAAACCAAAGCAAACTTTGTGGCAATACGGGAAAGGGAGAATCTCATGGGATCAGTACGAAAGGATATTGAGTAAGTTACCTTTTATATTTTTTTGTAGGATGTTTATTCAGAATCAGATTTAGAGTATATCCATGATTAATAGCAAATTGAGTGGCAGAACCATGGTTTAGATTTCAAGGTTTCTAATTCCCATTTCACTGTTCTTTAAACATTGCTGCTCCAGTATAGTCCTAATCTACTTTGCTGTCTTATCTCCAGTTTCCCCTAGTTTTATCATTGGCTCCTGCCAACCTTGACTTTCCTGTCTTAATTCAAAGTCCAGTTTAGATGATGTCTTCGTGAGTTCTTCTCTGATCTCCTACCACCCACCTTAAGCATTATAACGTTACCAATAAATGAAGCTGTCCGTGTTTCCCTTCCTGATTACTGTCTATCCCCCTACCCTCTCCCTTGCCCCAACAATTACATATCAATACTTAGGTAGCTATCAAAGTAGCCTTTACTTCCCTGGAATCTGAAATCTGTTTTTTCCAGATTTCATACAGACTCATAACTTTAGTCAAATTATTTAAAGACTCCCAACATTTTTATGCTGCTCTTAAGCCATAATTTTAAAAATGTATTCTTTTCTTCCATTCCTTTACCTCACCTTTAATAATATATTCTGGCATTTTATACACATTTTCAAAATGTTTTTCACAGCTGTACATGACTGACAGGGTTAAATCCATTGGGCATCTTTAAAGCTGCAGACTTTCCACTTTTGGACCATCTGTTGATGGCTATCATTGTCTCACTTGTGATAAGCTTAAGTTTCATAAGTATGATACTTATGTTTCATGAACTATGATGTGTACTACCATCTCATGAACTGATATATATCATGTGTACTCTGATAAATATTTTCTTAGAGTTCCTTTATTTTGTTGTAACAGTAAGACAGTTTTGCAGGAGAGATCATTTAATATTCATCCCATGCAAAATTTTTGTCCAAAACTCTAAACCAGGATTATCCAGTCACCAGTTGTGTTTCTACCTCCAGAAATTATCTTGGAAAATTAATGTTTATTGTTTGTCTGTGTTTTATCTGTGTTTCTTATATTTAGTCATATGTACTTTGTATAACATACAGGAGTGAAAAAAATGAAACATTTTTGCCATATTAGGAATTTTGGAATATTTTTAGTTCTCTGGCACATATATAAGTCTTGTGTCTGTTTTCTGTATAGTCTATTTACATAGGTATTTTAAAGAATGCGTTGAGAATCAGTGTAGCGGAAAGCCTTTGATGTGTAGGCTTTTAACTACCATTCAGTTTGTGGGAATTGTTAGACTACATTCCAATGTAATAACTTGTTTTCTAAAAGATGATCATAAAAGAAACATGTTCATCCATTTACTAAACTATTTCCTGATTACCAACCATGAGTAAGATAATATGTCAGTCACAGTAGAAGGTAGAAATGAAAAGATCAACATGGCCCTCTAGATGCTAGAGGGGAGTAAGGCACATACTCAAATTAATATAATACATGGCAGAATATGATTAGTGAAATGAGATATAGTAGTAATAACTGACATTTAAGAATTTTTTCTGCAGTTACACACTGCTTTTTCATATATTCTCTCTTTTTTGGCCTCATATAATCTTTGGGTATAGATATAAATTATTAGTCCCATTTTATAAAACTAGGTATTAAGAGTTATCTAAGGTTAACTGGCTAGTCATCAGTCTTCCAAGTCCAGTGTGTTCTTGGTTATATCATGCTGCTTTTCCTGGTGTTTTCTTTCCCACTGCACTTTGCACATCAGCCCTACTCTCAGCTAGTGATTCAGTTTTACCAGCATGACCCTCTTTTGTCTTACTGCGGTGTATGTGCAGTTACTTAAATTTTTTATTTTGTTCTTGATACTTTGTAAGTAAGGAACTGAAACGTGTAAGTGTTGATAGTAATGATACAAAGCGTTTTCTAGTAAATTGTAATGAACTTAAGACCAGGATAGAAATCCTTAAGTATGCCACAACTGGCAGATCTTTAGCTTCCTTTTTGTGTTCCTTAGACTTCAGTTGATGGACTGCGTGTATCATTGTGAAGGGAAACATTCCATTTCAATAGCTTCCCCACCCCATGTGCTGTGTAGTAATCAATCCAAAGTAGTATTCCCGGACTTCCCTGGTGGCGCAGTGGTTAAGAATCTGCCTGCCGATGCAGGGGACACGGGTTCGAGCCCTGGTCCGGGAAGATCCCACATGCAGCGGAACAGCCAAGCCCAAGAGCCACAACTACTGAAGCCCGTGCATCTAGAGCCCGAGCACGGCAACGAAGAGTAGCCTCCGCTCACTGCAGCTAGAGAAAGCCCATGCACAGCAAGGAAGACCCAATGCGTCCAAAAATAAAACAAACCAAAAAAAACCCCAACAAAGTATTATTCCCACTTGGGGAAAATAAAGATATAGGAGATAATAGACAAAGAAAGGAAAAGTAATGGCTTAAAAGGCCTCTCCTTTCCTCATCTTTTACAGTATCCTCCCAAACCTTACTCTTCAAGATGGACAATGCAAAGTTTTCTGAAGACACTCTGTTCTTCCACACCTCATGATGCTGCACACGCTCTCCTTCCTTCCTGGAATAATCGTCCACTTTTTATAACTAAATTATCACTCGTTCTACAGGGTACCCTTTGAGGATTTTCTCTCTTTAAGAATGTTTCTGTATTTCTCATAGTCTCTCTAATCTACCCCCTGCCCTATAGAAATGACTACTCTCTTCTTTTGTATATAAGTATTATCATAATAGTTCCTATTACACTGAATTACAATTATATAATTTATGTACCTCTCTAAACTCTCTATGACCAACTTGTGGCTAGGTAGCATGTTTTACTGTTATAATGTCTGGTACCTCACAAATGTTGAATAAATATTTGCTGAGTTAATGAATAAACGAATGAATGTATATTCTCTTTTCATGTACTTTTAGTGAGTTGGAATTTTTGGCAACTGATACAAAATAAACACTTTTAGAAGAGTTATTAATAAATGTATATAAAATCAAAAAAAGGAAAAAGTAAGATTTTTGTTTAAGAATGTTGGATTATTTTGGTGAAAAATAATAAAGTCTTAGGCCTAAGTTAGAGAGCCAGTCATATTTATCTATTTATGATAGATGCTATTTTTAGAAGGAAATGAAAAGGATTATACATTAGAATTGTTTATTCAAAACTATGGAGAGGCTCAATTTGTCCACTTTGGATATTACTTGAGTCAATCATTTAATCCTTTTTTATAACATGTACCAAAAATGTTCTTAAGTTTTCTTTATTTTTGTTCTAGGTCATATAAAAGTGGGTCTGGAGTAAACAACAGAAGAACTGAACTATTTTTGAAAGAACATGACCACCTTCGAAAGTAGGTATTATTGAAAAAATGCATACTATATAGTACCTACTTATTTATTCACATATATAGCAAACATTTTATGGTGTTTATTATAGTAAGTGCTTTATCAATGCTAATTCATTTAATTCTTCTAATGATCCTATTGGGTAGAAATAGAATTGCAACTGTTCTAACCATAATTAGGAACAATATGATGCTATCAGATATACAAAATATGCATTCATTACTTGTTACCTGTAATATGTCTTTTATTGCCTTAATGTTTGTTTTCTTTAGTGAGTCTATTGCTGTAATACTTTGTCCACTACTATAGATTACTGGTAATAATAATAGTAATAATATTGATACTGACTTATGTTTGAATGGCCTGATACCACTTATATATGTCAAGAAGCTTTACAAAGGGTAATTGGCCATACATCAAATTCAAAGAAAATATCTTATCTCCCAAGAACTCAGAAGAAAATACCTAAAAACTTGGATGAACGAGATACACACACACACACACACACACACACACACACACACACACACACACACACACACACACACACACACACACACACACACACACACACACACACACATATAAAAACAAGCCACCATACTCTATCCCTGCTTTATCTATTTTCCTTCTGAAATACACTGGTTTCTTTAATTACTTTCTTTGTATTTTGTTATAGAACTTAAGGATCAGAAAATTACTTCTCTCTCTGAGCTCAGCCTCTAAGCACTTGAGCAGCTAATATCCATGATAGTTAAATGATATGAATTATGTTGATATTTGCTGCTGAATGTCATAAATTAGTCATGTCCATATGCGCTTAATGTGCTGTTCAATTTGTTTTTCTTTAAAGATTACCACTTTAAATATGAGCTGTTGAAATCAGAACATGGAAAGATCAAGACCTTTTTAGTAGAAGTCTGAGTGCTTCTAGTGTCAGAATGTTATTTCTTAAAATGTTAAATATTATTGATTGGCACAAGGGGGCAGCCTTTCCTAGAGTATGTTTAGTTTATAGTTATTTATAGCTTTGGTAGTTCTTTTTGTATTTGATAGAGACCACCATAAAAAGAATTTTGCGTTATATCCAAAACTATATTAATATATTCTTGGGGTACAGAGTAATTTAAGGAATAAGATACTCAAGTAGCATAAAAATAAATATTAGCTTGCATTAACATTTTTATATTTATCAACCCCAAAAGAAGTTAAACAGAAATGCAATAGTTTAATTACTTTAAGGATGTTTTGATGCTGAAAAGAGTATACCAGAGTTATTATATAAATTGATATTCTTTATTTCAGAACATATTGTTTATTATAAATTTTATATGAAAAATTTTAGTTTTGCATTCATTTTAGTAATTCAGAGAAAACCCTTCAGGAGTTTAATATTGTCCGTTTTACAGGAAAATAAATATAATAGTTCAGGGGCACACAGCTTAAGTAATTTGTTTAGGGTTATAAAAATGATAAGAAAATTGGCTATCAAAAGGTATTTACCATTTTGTTTCCCAGGTGATTTTATGTATGATATACTTTACATATATTCCTTTCAGCATTCTTGTGAGAAGTTAGTATGTGCTTACTCCATACAGAGAGAAACTGAGGCAGGATGAAGTTGAGTGAAACATGAGCTGATAAATGAGGGGAATTGTTAACACTAAGGCTTAATCTCAATAACAAGAGTTTAGTCATTGCTTTCAGTATTAAAGCACAGAGCTTCCAAATATGTTTTAGAAAAATCAATATTTTGTGTAAATTACAAATACTTGTCAAGTAATAAAATAATAAAAAATTATGGACTAACATATATACAAAGTAATAATGATATGAAAAAGTTTCTCTTTTTCAATGTTGTCTCTCTTTCATTTGCTAAGTGCTTTGAGGAAGAATTTTTTTAGAATAACTTTTTAACATAAAAGCTATACGTACTTTTTATAGTACTCATTTTAGAAGGTATGAATAATAATTCAGCAACACAGAAAAGACAGTTTGAAACACTTATCAGTACAGATGCGATACCATTTTTTACTCATCAGTAGGTTGTGAGCCTTCTCCCATGTTATTTGACAATTTTTTGTGTTTGTTTTTGAATAGTTCTTTTAACTTTTAATAGTCTACATATCTTATAATACAGATAAACCATAATTCATGTAACCTAATGAGTGTTGGCCTTTTGGATTATTTCTAGTTTTTATTATTGTACATACTGAAGTCTTTGCATGTATCCATAATTATTTCCTTATGATAAATTCCTAGAATTGGCATTGTAGGATTAAAAAATACATTCATTTTTAAAGCTTTTGATATAGTATTGGCAAAATTCCCTCTAAATTTTTGCTACTTTAGAGTCCCATTAGTAGCATATTCTGCCAGTGCTCTCAGGAACAGTTACTTGATTTTTTTCTAACTCATGCCATGAAGATAGGCGAAAATTCTCAGGCAATAGATTTTTTTTTTAAATAAGAAATATATTTTCATTAGAGAGAACATAGGTCAAACAGCCAAGCACAAGAAGCATAGGTGGTCCAGTGGTTAAGACGTGAGCTTTCACTGCCGTGGGCCCAGGTTTGATCCCTGGTCCAGGAACTAAGATCCCACAAGCCACATGGAGTGGCAAAAAAAATTTAAAAAAAAAAAGAAGAAGAAGAAGTAATAGTTAAATTAACCTAAAAGTGAAATAGACAGCAAGAGATTATGTATTGCAGCAAGACCATTTGTAATGAAGAGGCCAGATTTGCTGTTAGGGTACTTTTTAGTTTGATCTTTCATGAATAAAGGTGTTTTTTTTTTAATATGGCAAAAAGCATATTTACATTTTTATTTGATTCTTTATAAAATATTTTTTCATGTTAATGTAAATTTCTACAACTTGCTTCAAAAGTCCATATTTTTGGGCTTCCTTGGTGGTGCAGTGGTTGAGAGTCCGCCTGCTGATGCAGGGGACGCGGGTTCGTGCCCCAGTCCGGGAAGATCCCACATGCCACGGAGCGGCTAGGCCCGTGAGCCATGGCTGCTGAGCCTGCGCGTCCGGAGCCTGTGCTCCACAACGGGAGAGACCACAACAGTGAGAGGCCCACGTAACACACACACACACACACACACAAAATCCATGTTTTTGTCTTGAAAAAGAGTAAAGCAGTTTTTATAAATGAATGGTAAACTTTATTAAAAAAAAACTGACTTTGTAATGAATTGCTTTTAAAGCTCTTCTTAATATTCTTTTTGTCTAAAAATAAATGTTGTTATCTTGTAGCAGTTTATCTTACAGAAGATAGTCATTTCTCTTCCTATTTGGTGGATAAGCTAACTTTCATTGTTTTTTTTAAGATTTAATTTTATTTATTCTTGGCTGCATTGGGTGTTTGTTGCTGCACGTGGGCTTTCTCTAGTTGGCAGCGAGTGGGGACTACTCTTCATTGCGGTGCGCTGGCTTCTCATTGCAGTGGCTTCTTTTGTTGGAGAGCACGGGCTCTACGTGCTCAGGCTTCAGTAGTTGTGGCTCACGGGCTCAGTAGTTCTTGCTCGTGGGCTCTAGAGCGCAGGCTCAGTAGTTGTGGCACACGGGTTTAGTTGCTCCGCGGCATGTGGGATCTTCCCTGACCAGGGATCTAACCTGTGTCCCCTGCATTGGCAGGCGAATTCTTATCCACTGCGCCACCAGGGAAGTCCCTAGCTTTTTTTTTTTTTTAACTTGCCTTTCCCTGAGTCTCAGTATGTCAGAAGAAAATGCTGGCTTTGAATGAGTGTCAAGCTTGTAGCTGTTTGTGTTTTGCTGTACTGTGGATGCATTCCTGTGAGCTCTTTGGTTGCTGTTTAGATTAATTTCCTTTATATGTTTGTTCTCTTTCGTTGCTCCCTTATATTTTCCTTTTTGAAAGGAGTATCTGAGTTAGTTTAAAGAGTGTGGGGCTGATTGTATTATTGCTGTTTTTACAGCTTTTTCTTTAGAAGAATTTTGTCATTTTGAATAAAACATGTCTTCCACATTTACCTTAATGAAGTTGACAAATTTCAGAGTAGTGGTGAGAAACTTGGATTAGGACATAAGTATACACAAATAGAACGAGCCTAGGCTCTTGCTGGACTTCTTTACTGCCAGTGATCATCACCTCCACGTGAAAATTAGCCACCTTTTACCAAGGCTGCTGCCTCCATCTTCTCATCTGTGATTCTATCACTTCAGAAATCTTCAACTCTAACATTTCACTCTGACCAACACAGTTTATTCTTCCAAGACTATCTGCAGCATCACTAGCTTCTCTTTTATATTTTTCTTCTTACCTTTAACCTCTCCTACCCTCGCTAGCTTGGATCTCATAGTTGATCAACTGAAATATTCCCAACATTTGGCCTTTTCTGTGCTCCTGTCTTTTTCTGTACCCTAGTAAAATGCCAACCCGATCCACAGTCTGCTGTTCTACTCCTCTATTTAAGGGTTAAACAGAAAGCACCCAATATACAGATTAACTTTGTTTTAGATTCATTATTTCCAACCTCATCTGAGTATTCAGCATTGCCCAGTACCTTTTGCTTGCTTGACCCAGTTTACTTGTCTCTCTCATTCTTTTCAAGAAATTTACCAGGACTTCCCTGGTGGTCCAGTGGTTAGGACTCTGCACTTCCAATGCAGGGGGCGCGCGTTCGATCCCTGGTCAGAGAACTAAGATCCCACATGCCACAGCGCGGCCAAAAGAGAGGTCCTTAGCTCCTACTTCATTGAATTTTTAAGGTTCTTTCTCCTTAGTACAAATTCACGTACAGGAATACCCTTCTTTACCCCTTTCCTGTAGTTTTTAGAGGACTAGTTTTTTTTCCTGGGAAGGCTAATACATCCGTCTGGCTTCTATCTCTGTCCTTACCTGCTACCTCAGCTATTTTACTCTTCAGTCATCTTCTATACTGGCTCTGTCTCTCTAGTTTATGAATACACTTGCTGTCTCTGTGTCAGTACTCATTTCCTCCTTAGCCTATTGACTTCTTCCCTCACAGTCTACTGAGCATGTTGTCACTGGGGACATCAATGAGCTCCTGAAGGCCAAATCTAATATTGTTTGACTGCTCTGCCTCACTTGATACTCTTAATCTCTTCCCTCCTTGAAAACCTAGGCCACTGTAACACTGAAATTTACTGGTTCTCCACTTGCCTTTCTTACTACTCTTTGTTTCCTTCCTGGCTGCCTTCTGATGTAGCCTCAGAATCCTTTACATAGTGTTCTCCAGGCAGAAATTAATTAGAGCTAATCCACCAAGTGAAACTTATTTGTCATCTACCCTCTCACATTAGCCCAGTTATTTGTCGTTGACATGCATCATAACAACAATTCCTCCTCCCCAGAGATGGCAGCTATAAAGAAGACCTAGTAAAGAGAAATTGAAATTTTCATTCAAAAATTTATAGGAAAAGCAACTGGTGAGATTTTTTTTTTTTTTTTTTTTTTTGCGGTACGCGGGGCTCTCACTGTTGTGGCCTCTCCCGTTGCGGAGCACAGGCTCCGGACGTGCAGGCTCAGTGGCCATGGCTCACGGGCCCAGCCACTCCGCGGCATGTGGGATCCTCCTGGACCGGGGCACGAACCCATGTCCCCTGCATCGGCAGGTGAACTCTCAACCACTGCACCACCAGGGAAGCCCAACTGGTGAGATTTTTATATTGCCAAGAATAATAAAATTAATGAGAGAGTTGAAGAAAGAGGAACAAATTCTGAAGTTATATAGACCCAGCTAAGAAGGTAAGCTGAGGAATTTCTTCCATACTTAGAGGCTCTGTTTGTTTTCATGGAAGTACTCTGATTTGTGGGAATGGCATGATTACAACTGGAATTGCAGACTGGTTATATTAAGCACATCACCTTAAAAATTCTTGACATTTTAAACAGACCTTTGGCAGTATTTCAAAGTAGTCAAAATATTTAAAATATTACATAATATGTCGGTTTCTAAATTATCATTTCATTTAGTTGGATCACATCATAAGAACATATAAATAGACATTTTAGTTTTTCCTCTTATTAACTTGCCACTTTTATCTTGACTAAGATACCTTAATGGATTTATTCCTTAAACTGGTATAGTAGATAGGGAATGGGTTTTGAAGCCAAACAGATCTGAGTTTAAATCCTGGTGTGAACTGTAAATTTGGGGGCAAGGGCCTTAAACCCTCTGACTCTCTACTGTCTTAAATGGGGAAAATTGAATTCTTACTTTGCACAGTGTTAAAACACTTAAAATTAGAGATAATGTGTAAAGGTTTTGCCTAGTACAGTGCCTGACATGTAGTAGACCAGTTCTCAAATTACATTGAGCCATTCTTGCCTGTAGCAGTATTAGAACAGAAAAGTAGACTAGTAACTAGAATTGTGTACCCAGAGCTAGATGACAGAGACTCCAGCCCTCTGGGGCCCTTCAATGCCAAAATGGTATGTAGGAATAAATAACTATCAGCTAACCCTGATTATCTGTTAAAGCTCAGAGTGTGTTTTTAAATCATTCCCTTCATTTATTGCTCATTGGATTTTCATTAGTATAATAAGTGGTTTATTTATTCCTAAGCTTCATTTCTAGATAGGAGTTTTCAAATTCCAGTTGCATTCCATCTGTTTCTTTGCATTTATCTGAATGCACATATAATTTTTTGTATCAGTTTTTGTTGTTACTGTTGCTTATTGAGGTAACATTGGTCTATAACATTATATAATGAAGTTTTGTGTGTACAGCATTATATTTCTACTTCTGTATATGCTACAGCTTGCTTACCACCAAAAATTTAGTTCGCATTTGCCACCACACAGTTGATCCCCTTTACCCATTTTACCTTCCCCTTCCCTTCCCTTATGGTAACCCCTACTCTGTTCTCTGTATCTATGTATTTGGTTTTGTTTGGTTTGTTCATTTATTTTGGGTTTTTGTTGTTGTTTGCATTTTTTATATTCCACATGAGTGAAATCTTATGGTATTTGTCTTTCTCCATCTGACTTATTTCACTTAGCATAATACCCTCAAAGTCCACCCATGTTGTCACAAATGGCAATATTTAATCTTTTTTATGGCTGAATAGTATTCCATTGTATATATATTTACCACATCTTCTTTATCCATTGAGATATTACCTCATACCTATTAGAATCACTATTATAAAAAAGGCAGAAAATAACAAATGTTGGTAAGAGTGTGTAGAAGAGGGAACCCTCATACACTGTTGGTGGGAATGTAAATTGGTACAGCCTCTATGGAAAACAGAATGGAGATTACTCAAAAAATTATGAGTAGAACTACCATATGATCCTGCTATTCCATTTCTGGGTATTTATCCAAAGAATATGAAAACACTAATTCAAAAAGATAGATGCACCCCTCTGTTTATTGCAGTATTATTTACAATAACTCAGATACGGAAACAACCTAAGTGCCCATCAATAGATGAATGGTTGAAGAAGATGTGGTATATATATATTCAGTTTTCATTGTTTTACCAAGCATTTGTTGAGCATCTACAATGTGGAAAGCATTGTACTGGGTGTTGGAGATAGAGAAGAGATAAAGCCTAGTGACATTCTGCCCTGTTTTTAATGAGCTCCCCTAGGATGGGAGTCGGGGGGCAGAAGAGAAATGTTAACAGGTAATTACAGTGCATTGTAATTAAGTTTAATGTATGGAGACGTTTGTGCATACCACTATAGTATCACATTAAAGGGAATGATTAACTCTAAAGCTTCTGAAAGGGCTTTATAGAAATAAAGCATTTGATTTGAGTCTTGAAGGATGAGTAGGTATTCACTAAAGTCGACATAAGAAAAGGTTTTGGGAAAAGATGAAACTTGAACCTTATGATCATATCTTTTTTTTAAAAAAAATCTGTATCATTCCTGATAAATGATCAATGTAGATATATTAGAAATATCATTCATTTATTGCCTGTCTACAAACCCTCTCCCAGATTACAGGCCTTACTCATGACCCTGAAAGGGCAGCCTCATGGGGAGCAAGAGAAAACAGTGGAGGGATGAACTGAGAGGCCATAGTGTTTCTGAGATTCATCTATATGTTTTGTTTTGTTTTGTTTTTGTGGTACGTGGGCTCTCACTGTTGTGACCTCTCCCATTACGGAGCACAGGCTCCGGATGTGCAGGCCCAGCGGCCATGGCTCACGGGCCCAGCCGCTCCGCGGCATGTGGGATCTTCCCGGACCGGGGCATGAACCCGTGTCCCCTGCATCGGCAGGCGGACTCTCAACCGCTGTGCCACCAGGGAAGCCCCTATATGTTTTTTATATCAGTAGTCAGTTCCTTTCTATAACTGAGTACTTCCCATTTTATGATGCTATACCACAATTTGTTTATCCATTAACCCATTGATGGATATTTGGGTTGTTTTCAATTTGGGGCTGTTACAAATAAAGCTGCTATGAATATGAATATTAAAGCTCCTAATATTCTTTCTTACAGAATTCCAATTAATAAATGTACAAGGACTGATAGAAATAGAAAATCAGTAGGTGAACAGCACAGTAATAATGGGAAAGAAAGATTCACTAAATGGATGCTAAAATTAGTGGGAATTTTGAGGAGAAACAGGGTACCTGCATATTCTCAAAGCATCTTCCCCTACGTTAATTAATTACAATAGGAAATATAGTAATTTTACAGTGGAGAAACCTGGCAGACACCACCTTAACTAAGCAGTCTAGGTTAACATCAGTAATAAGACATATTGACATGATATACAGCCTGATATGATGCTTCAAGGGCCTGACATCACTGTATGGTATTCTTGCTAAAACTGCATAAGGTCATGACCATAACACTTTAAAATACTAGTCAGTTATTTTTGTAGAATGTCCCTCAACTTGGGTTTGTCTGATATTTCTCATGACAAATTAAGGTTAGGCCATTTTGTCACAGACTGAAGGAGACTTAGGAGACATGACAACTAAATGCAATATAGGATCTTGAATTGGATCATAAAAAGGGACGTTATGCTGACACATATATATGGAATCTAAAAAGTAAAAAAAAAAAACGAAAGAAAAAAAATGGTCAGAAGAACCTAGGGGCAAGACAGGAATAAAGATGTAGACCTACTAGAGATTGGACCTGAAGATATGGGGAGGGGGAAGGGTAAGCTGGGATAAAGTAAGAGAGTGGCATGGACATATATATACACTACCAAACGTAAAATAGATAGCTAGTGGGAAGCAGCCGCATAGCACAGGGAGATCAGCTCGGTGCTTTGTGACCACCTGGAGGGGTGGGATAGGAAGGGTGGGAGGGAGGGAGACGCAAGAGGGAAGAGATATGGGGATATATGTATATGTATAGCTGATTCACTTTGTTATAAAGCAGAAACTAACACACCATTGTAAAGCAATTATACTCCAATAAAGATGTTAAAAAGGACGTTAGTAGAAAAATTGGTGAATAAAGTCTGTAGTTAAGTTAATATTCTTGTACTAATGTTAAATTCACTGATTTTGATAACTGTACTAGGGTTATGTAAGACATTAACATTAGGAAAGCAGAGTGAAGGGTATACGAGAATCCTCTGTACTATTTTTTGCAATTTTTCTGTAAGTCTAAAATTACTTCAAACTAAAAAGCTAAAAAAAACCAACCAACAGAAAAACAACCATAAGCAAAATAGGAAGGAAAAGGTTCTTCCTCAGCCTGATTAAAGGCATGTACAAAAACTGTTTGAAAACATTCATCCATATAAGGATGAATGCTTTCTCTCTAAAATATAAAACAAGGCAAGAATGTTTGCACTAACCACATTTTACAGCATTGTACTGGAGGTCGTAGCAAGTGCAATAAGGGAGGAAAGGGATAAAAGGAATACAGATTGGAAAGGAAGAAATAAAACTATTTTTGTCAGATAACAAGATTACATAAACAGAAAAATCCCAAAGGATTTACCTAGAAGCTATTAAATTAGTAAGTAAATTTAGCAAGGCCACAGGATGAAAGGTTATATATAATTATAAATTCTATTGCTATACTAGCAAAAACAATTAGAAAATTAAAAATTTTTAATTCCATTTATAATACGTCCCCAAATAGGAAATATTTTAAAGTAAACTGAATATAATTTGTGCAAGACCTTTATGCTGAAAACCATAAAATGCTAAGAGAAATTAAAGGAGACCTAAATAAGTGGAAAACATACCATGTTTCTGGATTGGAAGATTTCCTACTGTTAAGATGGCAATTCTCCCCAAATTGTTCTATAGATTCAATGTAATCTTATTTAAATTCCCAGCATATTTTTTTACAATCTGACTGTAAAATTTATATGGAAATGCAAAAGACCTGGAAGAGCCAAAAAATTTAGAAAATACAAACAAAGGTAGAGTACTTGCACATCTCAACTCAAGACTTACTATAAAGCTATAATAATCAAAACAGTAAGCTACTGGCATAAGATGGACCTATATAGGTTAATGGAACAGAACAGGGTTCAGAAATAAACCAACTAACATGTGGTCAATTAATTCCCAACAAAAGGTGCCAGCATAATTCAATGGGGGAAAGGAGAATATTTCCAACAAATGGTGCTGAAACAATAAGTAAGTCCCCTACATACGAACCTTCTAGTTGTGAACTTTCAAAGACGCGAACCTGCGTTCGCATGTCCAGTCACGTAAGTTAGTTCACGTGTCTGATGTACATTGTCACGTGCGTGCATCCTCTACAAGTGGTTGTGCTTTTGTGTACTTTACGGTACTGTTTATTACCAGGTAGACTCAGTCTTATTTTATACTCTGGGTTATAATCCAGCACTATCATTATTTTGTTCTTCAAACTGTTTCACCTTTGGCCATTGGGAGCTCCTGCAGATTAGCTTCTGTCATTTGACATGCCCCATCCTTTTTTTGAGCATTTCCTGTACTATCTGGCACGACAGTGTTTGTGGCTCATCTTGTACTTTCCCTGCCTTGGCTCTAGAACCAACCACTTCTCCAAGCAGCCTTGGTTCCTCTTATTGGAGAGTGGTTCAGAAACTAAGATCTGGGTGCTAGATATGCTTATTGCTATTGAAGTGTCATTCCTTCTAGGCTCTCTCTTGCTAAAAGTTTTTATCTTGAATGGGGTTGAATTTTTTCATGTATTTTAATCTGTTGAACTGATCGGATCTTTACATTATGCTTATGAAGAATATCTTTAGATTTCTTTTCTTTGACGTGTTTTTGCCTGGTTTTAGTGGAAGGGTAAGACTGGCACCATTAAAATGAGTTCTTTCTGTTTGCTGAAAGAGTTTGTGCAGGCTTGGTGTTGTTTCTTCCTTAAATATTTGATAGAATTTACTATTGAATCCATCTTAGCCTAGAGTTTTCTTTGTGGCAAGATATTTAAATTACAAATTCGGTTTCTTTTGTAGATGTAAGACTATGGCTCTGTTTCATTTATTCCTGGGCCAGAGGGTGATAGGTGATTGTGATTGGCCCAGCCTGTCACACATCCATCCTTGTGGCCAATGGACTGGAAAGTTCGTTATCAGAAGAAAGAGAATGCGGCATATACAGGGCTCCAGGGAAGTTATCAGCCAACTTAGTCACTTCAGTTTGAGTTTACTACACTCTCTTCTATACTCTAAGCCATAGACGTAGAAATAGTATAGTTAAGCAAAATCCTTTTTTCTAGTGATAGTTATTGAAGTGGACTTTTACTTTAATATTTCATTCCTCCCTCCATCCCCTACCAATGAATTATGAACTTTTTATGGGTCTATAACGCCCTACATGACCAACATACTACCTGTTTTATCTCTTTCCATCCCTTCATCTGTATCACTCTCTCCCTCTACTTATTAGGTACCAGCCTGACTGGTTTTTATTCATTCCTTTCCCAAAGATATCAAGGCTTTTCCTTTCTTGCTTCTTTGTTCTTATATTTTGGTTTATCTGCTTAAAATACTCTTCTCTTAGCTTTTCATATACCTTATTCCTTGACATCTTTATGGTCTAAGCTCACTTGTCACCTCTTCAGAGAGGCCTTTTCTAACTATCTTGTCTGAAATAAACTCTCCCTTATTGTTATTTAACAAAGTACTTTTTTTTGTTTCCTTCATAGCATTTATGAGAATCTGTAATAATTTGTTCTTTTTGTTTATTTTTTTAATTATCTGACTTTTCTTAGGCTTCCTGAGGGTAGGGCCTAGTTCATCTAGTTCTTGGCAGTGTGTTGGGTGCCCAGTTCCTGTTATATCATGAACACTTAATATTTACTTGTTTGAATAACTGGATATAAGTAGAAGATGTATTAATTTTGGTTTCATATACATATGTGTATATACATGTGTGCCCCAATGTAGAAAATCTGTTTCATTCATATACTTATTCCTCAAATATTTATTGAATACATACTGTGTACAAGGTATTGGTTCCAATGCTATGTATATATGAAATCTGATTTTGAGAACTGAAGGGGATATTATTGATGTGATTTTTTGTGCTTTGCAAAATGAATTCTCCATGAAATACCTTTTAAAAATCAAATTTTTACGTGGTATATAGTAAAAGTCTGGCAAGCATCTCTCTTATTTACAGATGAGGAAACAAGATTCAGAGAGGACAAGGTCTCATAACTATTTAATAGTATAGCTCTTACTAAACCCACATTTCCTAACCTATTTCCATATTTGTCCCACATCACACTGCCTTCTCTGTGATTTACTTCTTTAAATCTTTATTTTTTCTTGTATTAGGGAGCCAGCATGGTGTAATGCTAATGAGAATTGAAAGACCAGTGACTTTTCACTTCTCTGAAAAGCAAGTGACCTGGCCTTTCTCTGTTTTTTCCATCTTTAAAATGGGATAGTAGCTGTTCCCTTATGTTAGATGATTTTGAGGAAGAATGACTTAAGATTTAAGGCATTTTACAAAATTAAAAGCACTCTAAAAATCTAAAGAATTTGTTTCATATAACTTTTCAAATATGGGACTGTTGTACAAAGCAAATTACACTTAAACAGGATCAGTTACATTATTTAGTTGAGAATTTGTTTTGTTTTCAATCCATTAACTATTTAGCAGATATGATTGAGTTATCTGAGATGGCACACATATTTGTATTATAATTGTACACTTCAGTATAAATATGTCCATGAATGAGTAAAGAAAATTCTCAGGTGGAGGCTTAGTTTTATCTGCTGACAACTTTTCTTATGTCTTAGGCTATGTTTAGACTTGAATTTTTAAATTCACCAGCCTTTTTTCACTTTTTGTTTGTTTCATGATTTTAGTTAAATTTCCCTGAGGTCACATGCCTAGTAAAAGCTGAGATTTAAACCTACGTCCTCTGATTGTGTTGTTTCTGCTATACTGCACTACCTCTCCAAGATGATTCTTACGGTATCTACTTCACAGAGTTGCTGAGCTAATGCATGTAAAAAGGCTTTGTAAACTGTGAGGCATTTCTGTATAAGGCAGAACATAACGGGGATTATAAGAGTAAGAAAAGAAAATATTGAAGGAGGAAACCTTTTATATGCACTGTCAATTTACCTTTCTTAAATAAAATTTGAAATACTTTTGATGCCAGAATAGTCTTGATGAAATGCATTTCTAATGTATTAACAGACCATGACCATATTTGAAAAATATGAGATATATGATCACCGTAATTTAGTGACCTTTTGATGGAGTGGTTTTCTCCCAAAAGTTTTTGGTATACATAGTTTATATATATTATTTAATAAATACCATACAAGTCAATTAAATAGTGGTCAGATTATAACATCTGTGAATGGAACAATATAGTAGACTCTTGGCATTCAAGATTAACATTAGCTTTCTTTTTTTTTTTTTTTTTTTTTTTTTTTTGCGGTACTTGGGCCTCTCTCTATTGTGGCCTCTCCCATTGCGGAGCACAGGCTCCAGACGCGCAGGCTCAGCAGCCATGGCTCACGGGCCCAGCCGCTCTGCGGCATATGGGATCTTCCCGGACCGGGGCACGAACTTGTGTCCTCTGCATCGATAGGTGGACTCTCAACCACTGTGCCACCAGGGAAGCCCTCATATACTCTTAAAAATATTATTTTTCTTTAAAGATTTTTTTTGATGTGGACCATTTTTAAAGTCTTTATTGAATTTGTTACAATATTGCTTCTGTTTTATGTTTTGGTTTTTTGGCCACGAGGCCTGTGGGATCTTAGCTCCCTGACCAGGGATCGAACCCACAACCCCTGCATTGGAAGGTGAAGTCTTAACCACTGGACCACCAGGGAAGTCCCCAAAATATTATATTTTTTAAAATATATGAGATAACATGTGAAAAACTTCCTAAGCTTTACACATTTAAAATACTTTTCCTCCAGTGCATAGTATGATGTCTGATATATCTTAAATGCTTGTTATAATCTTAAAGGAATTGATGAAGAGCAAGGAGCTATGAAAACACATTATAGTATAAAGAAGTATTAGTTCTGCCTGATGTATAGATAGAATGGGAAAGGCTTCCCAAAGGATATGACTTCTGAACTGGACTTTGAAATGAAAGCAATTTATGTTGAAAATCAGGAAAGGGGTTGCATAACAAGAGAGAGACTATGAGGCATGAAAGTTCCTTGATCTACATGAGCCATGTATCTGTAGGCTTATACAGTTTACACAGTACTTTTGTTTACACTATCGCTTTTGAGCCTTATGACAACTCCATGAGCTGAGTTCATATAGTCAAGTGCTTGAGCCTTGACTAATAAAACTCAGGTTCTAGGGTGTAAGAGAAAGCAACTAGCCATTTTATTCTTTATAGTTTCATGAATGTCATGATTGCTGATACTATTGAATTTCTATGATTATATTTATGAAAGAACTGTTTTCTGAGTTATAAGTATGTGAGAGAGAAAAACATATACATACAATGAAAAGTATATTTCCATTTTTATTTACATAAGCAGATTAGTTTATATTGATATACAAGTTAAATTTTTATAGGTCTCAAACAAATTAGAAAATGCTTCCTTAATATTTCATACTCTTTATAATTCAGGTAGGTTTTTAGGATTTCAATCCTTGTATACCATTTATCTAAAGAACAACAAATGGAAACTGTGATTCCTCACATTTTCTCTTAGGCTTTTTGTTTCTGCTATAGTTAAACAAGTTTGTTGACATTAAAAAATTTTTTTTTTGCACAAAAATGTTTATTAAAATACTTTGAAGGAGAAAAAGAGAAACAAAAACTCTCCCCATTTAAACTTGACTTCCTATTGTATATTGTTTGTAATCAAAACAGTGTGGTATTGGTGAAAGAACAGACAGACAGATCAGTGGAACAGAATAGAGAGCCCAGAAATAGACACACAAATATAGTCAAACGATCTTTGACAGAAGAGCAATGGCAAGTCTGTGGAGAAAGGATAGTCTTTTGAATAAGTGGTGTTAGAACAACTGGGCATCCACATGCAAAAAAATGAATATAGACACTGACCTTATACCTTTCCCCAAAATAACTCAAAACAGATCATAGACCTAAATGTAAAATACAGAACTTATAGAAGTTTTATAACATAGGAGAAAATCTAGGTAACATTGGGCTTGGCAATGAGTTTTTAGATACAATGCCAAAAACACCATCCATGAAAGAAAAAGTTGGTAAGATCTACTTCATTAAAATGAAAAACCTCTGCTCTTCCAAAGACACTATCAAGGGAATGTAAGACAGCTACAGACTGGAAAAAAAATATTTGCAAAACACATATCTGATAAAGGACTGTTATCCAAAATATACAAAGAACTCTTAAAACTCAACAGTTAAAAAGTGGGCAAAAGGTCTGACAGACACTTCATCTGAGAAGGTATGCAGCTGGCAAAGAACCATATTAAAAGTGTTCAACATCATATGTCATTAGGGAATTGCAAATTAAAACAACTGGATACCACCATGTACCTATTAGAATGGCTAAAATCCAAAACATTGACACCACCAAATGCTAGCAAGGATGTGGAGCAACAGGAATTCTCATTGCTGGTGGGAATATAACGTGATACAGCCACTTCGGAAGCCAGTTTGGCAGTTTTTCTTAAAAAGCTAAATAATCTTACTATATGATCTAGCAGTCACATTCCTAGGTATTTACCTAAACGAATTGAAACTATGTCTAAATAAAAACCTGCACATGAATGTTTATAGCACCTTTACTCATAATTGCCAGAAGTTGGAAGCAACCAAGAGGTCCTTCAATAAGTAAATGGATAAGCAACCTGTAGGTACGTCCATTCAATGGAATATTATTCAGTGATACAAGAAACAAGCTATCAAGCCCCCAAAAGATATGGAGGAACCTTAAATGTATAAAAGAAGCCAGTCTAGAAAGACTTCATACTGTATAATTCCAGCTACATGACATTCAGGAAAGGTCAAAACTATAGACAATAGAAAGATCAGCTGTTGTCAGGGGTTCAGGGTGGGAAGAGGAGGAAGAATGAACAAGTGGAGAATAGGGGATATTTAGGGCTGTGAAACTATTCTGTATGATACTGTAATGGTGGATATATGACATTATGCATTTGTAAAACCCATAGACCTGTACAACTGCAAAGAGTAAACCCTAATATAAACTATGAACTTTGGTTAATAATGTATCAGTATTGGTTCATCAGTTGTAACACATGTACCACACTAAAGATGTTAATAATAGGTGGGGGAGAATGGGTATATGTGCTCCCTGTACTTCTTGCTGAATATTTCTGCAAACCTAAAACTGTTCTAAAAAGTCTACTGATTTTTTAAAAATAGAAAATGTGGCTCTCTGATTTCACTGCTAATAATTCAGCTTTTATCTTTCTCTTTTTTCTCTCCCTGACTGAAACGGGCAGAGTCTGTCAGGTGCTTAACTTTTTTGTCTCTAGGTAACTTCATGGGATTATAAAACAAAATTTCTCTGCTAAATAAACCATGAAAAAAGCAAGTAGAGTTACTCCTTGGTCTACCCAGACAAGAAACAAATATGCCACAATATCAGTGTTAATGGAAGAATGGTTACAAATGATTTCTACGTTCATCTTTGTTTTTCGGTATTTTCCAAATGTTATCTGTAAAAGAACACTTTGTTAGCGCTTAAACAGCTTTTTGTATCCTACTGCAGCTTAACTGTATTGTTAACATGTCTTAGAAGATATTATATAGAAATAAATAAGACACAGGTCTCTGGTTAACTGTAAGTGAAACACTGTATCACCACAGTGCTTGATGTAAATTATCTCATTGGTTGGTGACAACCTCATCAGATTTTTTTGCAGTTTACAAAAGGATCAGTTTTAAAATTTTATTCGTTATGCACTTGATTGTTTGTTTTCTTACTTGCTTACTTGTTTATTATTTACTTTCTCGTTTATTATTTACTTATTCACCTACTCTTTTAAAAGAAGATTCTAATTAGTGTTACCTAAGTGGTTTTCCCAAGTTCTTACATTTTGTTGGTTAAAACTACTTTAAAATATGTGCTTGAAATTTGTGTCATTTGCAGTTTGTGTATTTAGGGAAATGAGTTATTTTTTAAACAGAATTATTATCTAAGTGTGGCTTTAGTGATTCCTTGGTACAGTAATTGGTGATGAAATTTAGCTCATTGTTTTCAGCTAGTTTAAATCAGTCTTGAAAGAAACAGAAACTTGTTGCTTAATATAGACTCTAGATGACTCTTTGGAATGCCTCTGGGCTATTATGAAGTACTTGTTTAAGAAGGATAATTCCACTTGATTATATATTATATATAATTTTAAATTCAATTTTAACTAGATTATGCTGTCTTTATGGAGCCACTTTGTTGCTGAATTGTATCCACACTATCCAGGATGCTTTTAATGAATGGAGTTTATTCAGCTAATAGGTGATACAGTTACCATTCAGAAAGCCACATAGTCTGGCTCTTAATCCCTCCACCGTCTTTGTAATTTTTGAAATTCTTAATCATAGCATTTATATAAGATATTTATGACATTTTTAAAGTTCATCTTTGTTCCCTAATTCATACAGTAACTTAGATTTCCTGGTCCACTACCTTATAATAAAACCTCAGTTTATTAATTTATACAATAAACTTAGAAATCCTTTTGGAAAGAGGTAGTTGGAAAAAACATACAAGTATTTGAGTCCCTGCTGTGTTCCATGCACTGTACCAAATGGATACAGATGTCTGGGAGTTTGTTTTCCTACTTTCTGCTATAAAGCTGCCCCTTTACCCAATTTAGCTACCTGTAAATTCCTCCCTAAAATGGATTTTTGGTGGGTTTCTTTGTTTCCAGTGTGTGATGCATAAAGGCAAATATTTTACGGATCAAAGGTGCATTGGTGTCTTTATTCAGGTTCCTTTTTTTTTAAACAAGTGAAGGGTCCTTTATTTATTTATTTATTTTTGGCTGCATTGGGTCATTGTTGCCGTGCACGGGCTTTCTCTAGTTGCGGCAAGTGGGGGCTGCTCTTCATTGTGGTGCGCAGGCTTCTCTTTGTGGTGGCTTCTCTTGTTGCAGAGCACGGGCTCTAGGCGCGCTGGTTTCAGTAGTTGTGGAGCACGGGCTCAGTAGTCGTGGCGCACGGGCTTAGTTGCTCCGCGGCATGTGAGATCTTTCCGGACCAGGGATCAAACCCGTGTCCCCTGCATTGGCAGGCGGATTCTTAACCAGTGCGCCACAGGGAAGTCCCTATTCAGATTCTTGAATTCTAAAGTGTGGCAAGCTGAGATTTGATTTTGTGTTTCAAAAAAGGAAGGAACTTTAAGATATGAATAATTACTGCTTATAGGCATTAGAACTATATTTGCCTATCCTGTCTCAACAAGTTGGTTGTAATTCTTAAGTTTTGAATAGACAATGGTGACAACTTGGAGCTATCTAAACTAAAGAAGTAGTTCTATTTATTTGTGCTGTCATTAAAACTGTTCTGACTTTAATAATCAAGTATCTCTGTGGAAGAAATAGATTTAAGCCAACAAATAAAAGTAAGATGAAAACTGTATATGTGGATTAATTAATTTCAGAGTCCAGAATTTTCTCCAGACGCTTTCAAAAGTCTGGGTGCTCTTTCTACATAAATGGTTGGAAATGTAATCTATCTGTAAAATGTAGAAAAATTAAGTGCAAGTTTTAAATGTGCGTTTAATAATTCCAGAATTTGAATTTTTTTATTTGCAGCTCAGATCGTCTAATAGAAGAGACAATAAGGTAGGAAAAATGTTTTGTTTTTGTTTGTTTGCATATAAATGAACAGATAAAGTTAATTCTATAACTAGAGTTAAAGTCAGTTCATCTTCCTTAAAGATGAGAATTTCATTACATGGTAATGTATTTTTACTGTGACTTTCCCTTGTAAAATACATTTGAAGCCTAAAACATTTGTTTCCAGAATTAGTAGAATTGAGCTGTTTTACCTAGGTCAATTTTTCTGATTAATTCATACTCGGTATTTTCAGCCTCTGTCTTTTTATTCTTATTTTTTAATGAAAACAGTCTTGAACATGTGATTTGTTAAATGTCTTATGTATACCATTTATGTAGACTTGGTTTCTGTTACAGCAACTATAGAAAACCTGTAGTAATTACTATTATCTGTAATAACATTAAAGTAGTTTCTTGCTTAAGGTAAGGGAAATATGTTGGTTTGAACTGCTTAAGTCTCTAGGTTTGGTGAATTTTTAAGTACCTATTTTAAGACAGTAAAAAAGTAAGTTAACTAGGAACGGTCTCCGTTCTTTAAAATTCAGCAATGTCTACAGCACTGTTTTTCAGGAAAGGTAGAACGAAGTACATGGGAAAAACAACAAACATTTGTATTCTTACCATAGGCTTTGGTATTGTGTTCAAGTGTTTTACATGCTGTATGTTATTTAATCTCCTCAATAACTCATGAGATAGGCACTGATCACTAGATACTATCTCCAAAACAAAAAAGAAGTTAAGGTAAGTAATTTGCCCATGGTCACATGACTAACAAATAGTATTGAGGATTCAAATCCTCAAATCTGAGTCTCTAACTGTAGAATAAGAGCTCTATCTAAACCACTACTATATTTACTACCTTACAGAAAGGACAAGCTTTGGAGTGTTATTTGGTTTGAAACCTGGCTGTGCTACTTAATTAGATCTGTGTCTTGGATAAGTTTCTTCATTTTCTTATGGGATTGATGATAATACCTACTCTAGAAGATTGTTTTGAAAATTAAAGATAATATGAGTAAAATGCCTAATACAATGCCTGGCTGATACTAGGTAATTTGAAAATGGCAGCTCTATTATTTATATATTTTTTTAACTTTTTATTTTGATTTCATTTTGGATTTCAGAAAAGTTCCAATGGTACAAAGAATTCCCTTATACCTTTTACCGAGATGCCCCAAATGTTATCATTTTGCCACATTTGCTTTTTTGCAATTTTTTTTCTGAACTACTTGAAAATAAGTTGCAGACATGTTGCCTCTTAACCTCTAAATATTTCAGTGTTCATATCCTAAATATTTATGTTGAAATGGCCTCATGGATTCTTATTTTATTAAATGGATCCTATCATTATTTAATAATCTTAATAAATTATCTTTTATAGTAATACGCAGTTATCACATCTTGGAATTTTGTTTGAATTGCATGCACTGGGTCTTCCATCTGACCAACGTTTTCACAAAATTGCCTAATTATCAACTGAAATATCTCCCTTGTGACTCCTTACCTTTCATCAGCACATAAAGTTGGGTCACATTTTGCAAAGGATTCTTTACTTAAGGTTTCCTTATAACCCTTTTCCTTTTTTTTCATCCTTTTATTTCTTCCTTTATACCTTATCTTCTAGCACCAGGCTGCCTTAAGCTTTTCGATTCCAAGCTGGCCTTTTTAAGGGCAGGTGATATGAGTATAAAAATTTGGAGTACCTCATAGGATAGGAACATTTGAGAACTATCAAGTCACTGATATTATTATTTTGCTAGTTAAAAAGCAAAAAAACATGTAATTAGAGGCCTTTTATTTCACTATTTCACTTTGTTTCAAAATATGATAGGTATCACAAGTGAAATTTTATTGAATATAAAGCTAGTTATGATTACTTACGGATAATATAAAATTAAAGTGTCAAATAATTATTTTTACATATTTACATGTAAAATTTTACCTTTTCCTTTTAGAGCTGTATTTTTAGAATATGTACACAAATGAATATAAGCTGACACCAGTTTATTGAAAAGAACGAATATTTTTAATATTTGTAAATGTATTCTTAAGCTTTAAATGTATAACTAGTATTGTCTGTTGTTGAAAAAATAAGTGTCTGAGTTTAGTTCACAGAACGTGTGAGAAAGTTGAAGTTCCAGTAAACACATCAATAATTTATCATTTTAAAAGCATTATATATTATTTGGAGCTTATGTTTTGCCTCTGCATATTTGACCCTTGAAATAACAACAGCCTAGATTCACTCAGCTTGACTCCAGATGATGGAATAAGATGGGAAAGTATATCTAGATATACTTGGTGTGGTACTGGAAATCATGCATATTCAACAAGATAATAACATAATGTATGATGATAATATCCGTTCTCCAAGGAACACAAAGTGCTTTGCGGAAATTATTTTTTAATTTTCCCTATCTGCTTCTGAGTCAGAGTGCATAGGAGATGGTGATAGTCCCAGTTTAAGAAAACAGAGGCATATATGATTCAGAGATTGGCCTCAGATATCTCAGCCCAGGTTTGAATTGTAACTTTTTACAAGGCCATAATACCTATTTAAAAATACCTGGTAAAGTAAATTTATTATAAAACAACCAATTTTAAATGTATTGTATTCTATCATAGATATACACTTAACCTGAAAAATTATGAATAAGGACTGATGGTGCAAAGGATGTTGTTAGTTTGACTCTTATTCTTGTGATCTTTTTACTTTTTGGATCTAAAATTCAATGTGCTATAAAGTTGACATTGCCCGCCTCTTTCTGCTCTAATCTTGACTGGTTTTGCTCTAGACCTGGTGCATTCACTGTACTGGTCCTGGGATGTCATTTCACCATTATCCTAAAATGACCTCCTCTATTGGATCACTTATTTCTAAAAAATAAAAGTCTTCAACTGTCTTAGTTTATTCCCTCATTATGTTGGACCATGTTCTTTAGTAGCTTCCTCAGAAAGAATAGGAGGTAAAATTTTTGGACTTTACACATCAAAAAAAGTCTTTATTCTACCCATATTCTTGATTCATTGTTTAGGTAAGATATAGAATTCTAGATTGAAAATAATTTTGAAATTTTTGAAAGCATTGTTTCCAGTGCTGCTTTTTAAGTCCAATGCCAATTAAAATTTCTGGTCCTTTATGTTTGTTAAGCATTTTTTTTTCCTCTGGAAGCTTTTAAGATCATCCCTTTTCCCTTATGTTTTTGTTTGTTTTTAATCTCACCATATGAGCTTGACATGCATCTTTTTTAGTCCATTGAATTAGGCATTTGGTGGGCTCTTACAGTCTGGAAACTTATCTTCAGATCTGAGAAATTTTCTTATGTTTATCATTTTCTTCCCTCGTTCTTCTTGATCCTTTTTTCTTTTTAATATACACTTTATATTTGTCAAGTATACCTAAATAAAATGGGAAAAAAAGAATTCACCTAAAATACAGCCACTAGATTGGTTAATAATTTGGTATGTGTTCTTCCATATTTTTCTCTATGTCTCTCTTTGTATCTGTGTAAAAATAATAAAAATATGAACATATTCATAGATATAGGCAGACACATGTGTAATTGGGCATTTAGAAAAAGTGGAATGATATTAACCATAGCAGGTTAGTATGTGCCATCACCTAACTTGTCCATGACTTAAATCAGTAAGTTGTGAGAGGGCCATATGGGTAAGTGTTAATCCCTGTAAAGGGAAGGGTGGTTGCTTGTAGAACACTGGTTATGGACACTGGAAATGGGGTTCCTATTCTTGACCAAGGATAATCTTGGGCAGTGGAAGTCCATGATGGTCTAGGGAGCTGCCCTACTGTAACCAACCCCTGAATGGTGGAACCACAACATGCATTTTTCCTAGTTCCTTTTTATTTTTGTAAGGCCGCGCCATGTGGCATGTGGGATCTTAGCTCCCTGACAAGGGACCGAACCTGCACCTCCTGCAGTGGCAGCGCGGAGTCTTAACCACTGGACCGCCAGGGAAGTGTCCCCCCCTTTTTTCTTACTTTTTTATTGAACTATAGTTGCTATACAATACTCTATAAGATATGCATGTACAATATAGTGATTCACAATTTTTAAAGGTTTTTACTCCATTTATTAGTTATTATAAAATATTGGCTATATTCCCTGTGTTGGGCAATATATCCTTGTAGCTTATTTTATACCTAATAGTTTGTACCTCTTACTTCCCTACCTTTTCTTGATCCTTTCTTACCTTTTCTCTGTCTTGCTTTTTTTTTTTTTTTCCTACTTTCTGGGAAGTTTACTCAATTTTTCCTTCTAACGCTTCTGTTATGTTTTTATTTCCACTCTCCTTTTTGTAATTTACACGAGCTCTCTAAAGGGATAGACACACACACACACACACACACACACACACACGTTTATGTTTGTATGTTTCATGGATGTGATACTTTATCTCGGAGGGCATTAAATATAATTAGATTTTAGAGTTTCATGAGCCTCCTTTATTGCCTCTGTTTCCTCAGAATCACTCTTCTGTTTGCTGGTTGGTTTGTTTGGATCTCTGCGTTTTATGTTAGAGGCTCTCCTCAAATGTCTGGTGAACCTTGGCTCTTTGTTCATATTTAAGGGTGAGGCTCCAAATCTAGTGATTGGACGCTCATTCTGTGTGCGTGGGTGGTAGGATTTGTTGAGTGGGAGGCTTCCGCATGGGTGATCAGGAAGGGGCCTGGCTGTTTCATTGGGGGCTTTAAAATGTCAGTATCTGTAGGTCTCTTCTTGGTTAGATTTTCTGCTGAACTGAGGGCAGTCACCTGCCTGCATGGTTTGGAGCAGGTAATTTAGGGGTCTGACAACTCCTTTTACAAATTTCCACAAATGTTCATTCTGTTATACCTGATCCCTTCAATTCTTTAGATTTTCTAGGATCTGGGAAAACCTTTATAAATCATTACTTGACTCATAATGGTACTGAGGTGAATAACAGTAGGGGATTTGGTGCTAGTAATGTTATTAACATTTCTTAATCACTCAGGTGGAATTCCTCTAATTTTCTTTTTGATTTTCTTTATTAGATGTTTATGTATTATAAAAGTACAATGTTCTTACTATAATAATTTAAATAATTCTAAAATGTATAAAGAAAAAGTTTGTCTCCTGGTGGTGCCCCGCCATTCCTACCCCCCGAAGTAACTTGTATTAGCTGACAGTTATGTATCTTTCTGATAGCTTTCTCACTGTCATACAAACATACACAAAGATGTTTTGAGTGTTTCTTAAAATAAAAAAGGACTAATACTATACACATTCTGTGGCTCACTTAAATCATTCAGTATATCATAAACATCCCTCCAGGTTAATGGAAATAATTCTGATTCATTCTTTTAATAAGCAAATATTACTTCATAGTATAGGTATACCATAATCTACTAAACCATTCCAGTGTTGTTACCAGGTTTTGCGGGGAGGGGGTGATGGTGGGGAGTATTTTTTCATTTGTCTTTCACTATTCCAAACAATGCTTATCCTTTTATATATCTCCCTACACACTTTTGTTTCTTCTTTGCCTTCTCAGATCTTGAAATTTCAGTTGATTCATTTGTCATTTGCTCCAAGTACTCCCTCTAGCATTTTCTTCCAGAAGCATACCTGGTCTTGGCCTGTCCAAAAATGTCTTCAGTTAGCCCTCTGGTAGGTCAGGCTGTTAGAGACCCTAAAGCAGGTACATACAGGTGGCAGTAGATGGCCCAGCAGTTTTCCCTCTTAGGGGCTCGTTGTCACACCAGCTTGTAGATGTCAGCTGTCTGCTTATAGGTCTCTCTGGCTGTGTGTAGCAGGCCTTTCCCAGCTGTAGGGACTGAGCAGTTCAGTACATCACTGCAGCCCCTGTGCATGCAGACCCTTACCTTCCACTGTCTGGGCTTCTCAAGATGCAGTGAAACCTACATCTTTGCCCCAGGCTTGAAGAAAAATATAGTCTTCCCTGCCATCAGTTCTTTGGTTCTTCCCTTGCTTGAGAGAGTGTAGCCCTCCCTGGCTTTCTTCCCTCGAGATCTCAAGAGAACTTGGGACCTCAGATGGACCCTCCCTGGCATGTCTGCCTTTGTCTTGTGTTCTTCCATAGAGGAAACTGGGCCAGAGATAAGGTCAAGAATTTGTGCTCTACCATCTTCCCAGAATATCTTCATTTCTGTTGCTTTTCGGTTTTTTTAATGTTTCACGTATTTTCAGAATTACTGAAGAACTTCCTATTTCCTACTGCTTTTTATAATATCAGTATCTAAAACGCTCCCCTGTGTGTTACGTATCAAAATGTATACTGACCCTGCCCTCTAGGATACTAATGTCCAAGAAGATAAGACTATTGAAAGTTAATAATCCTGGCAGCGATAGCAAAAAGATATTAACTGAGATTTCTTTAAAAAGCACATCAAAGTAGTTACATGAAAGAAACTGTACTCTACAAAGAGTGAAAAAGTGACTTCCCTTCTTTCTCATTTGCTTAATGAATCTGTGACCTTTGTCACCTGGCTTGGAAACTAGCTTAATGTTGCATGTGTGTCCTAAAATCTACTTGGTTGGGTCTCAAATAGAGTTTTGGAACATAATTTCTTTTTTTAAATAAATTTCTTTCTTTCTTTCTTTCTTTTTTTTTTGGCTGAGTTGGGTCTTCGTTGCTGTGCGTGGGCTTTCTCTAGTTGCGGTGAGCGGGGGCTGCTCTTCATCGTGCTGCGTGGGCTTCTCATTGCGGTGGCTTCTCTTGTTGTGAATCACGGGCTCTAGGCGCACGGGCTTCCGTAGTTGCGGCACGCAAACTCAGTAGTTGTGGCTCACAGGCTCTAGAGCGCAGGCTCAGTAGTTGTGGCTCACGGGCTTAGTTGCTCCGCGGCATGTGGGATGTTCCCAGACCAGGGATCAAACCCGTGTCCTCTGCATTGGCAGGCAGATTCTCAACCACTGCACCACCAGGGAAGCCCCTGGAACGTGATCTTTCCATAAGTTAAGGGCTGGTTGTATATAAATATTTTGTGATATGTTGCACCTTTGGTTCTATTTTTATAATTGTAATTCCCTACTTCTCTCTCAAGGGTTTTTCCTGATTAAGGATATTTTAGTACCTGGCCCCTTTTAAAACCATTTTAAGAAGCTTTTGTAATGTGTGATTTGTCAGTTGTCTTATTTCATTTGTTACTTTGGGAAAAAAAAAAAGCAACCCACAGGAAACAGTCCACTGCCTTGTCCAAAAGAATATCAGAGAATAGCATTGGGGATGAAGTGGTCATTCAGAAAAAGGACAATGGGAAGATGACTTGGGAGGTGATTTTTTTTTCTTCCATGTTCCTGCCCAGTGCTTTTCAAAGGTGATGTGCTCACCTTAGTTTTCTGTTTACTTTTAAGAGTATGATGGATGCATGCAGGATCATCTTGAAACATCAGTTTATTGAGCTTCTCTTTTCCTCCCTTGCAGCATTGCTATGGCAACAAAAGAAAATATGACTTCACAGAGAGGAATGTTGAAGTCAATTCAGAGCAAAATGAACACTTTGGCCAGTATCCTTTTTGAAAGCTTGAAATCTGGGGTTTTTTGGGGGAAAAAAGTCTGTGTATGTGCTTCACCACTCTCCCCCTCTTCTGGACAGGTTGCCATCATCAGTAACAGTAGAGGCCATCAGTAATTCTGTATTATGATATGCCCTGCACTCCTGAAAGATCATACTGTTTAATGCCATATGTAAAAGATTGCACACCAGAGGGTTAATACTAGTAGATCTAGAAAATAATTATGTGAATTTTCAAATTCACAGAATTATTTTACATTTTAAAAGCTCTTGAACTTTTAAACTTTTAGAACTCCACAGTGTACACAGTTTTTACCTAAACATCATAAATTATGTGCTTTTTCTTCTTTATTCAGTTTGGAGAATAAGTCAGTGGCACATGCTTAGAAAGAGAGGGAAGTAGACAGCCATACATGTAAATGAGTTGTCACTGCTGGTGGCGTAGTTTCATTTTGCACAAGCTAAACTCTAGGATAGATTTGCTGCTTGTTTATTGTGACCTCTACCTTTTTAATTCTTCAGTTTCCCAATTTAAAGTAGGATTACTGCTACTTCTGAGAAACCCAGCAGGGAAACTGATAAGCCTGCTAAGCTAAAACATTTTGTTTACTTTGAGAAGTCAAACCTTCTTAGAGAAAAAAGTTTCCTCCCCCAATTACTAAGGGGGAAAGGACCTTTAATTTTCAAAAGTTGAGTATCTTCTGGTCCTAGATAATTTAAGGTCACTTTTAGTTTCATACCTTATTTGCCTAAGGAAAGGAATATCCTGAAGCCTGTTGGTATTTTCCAGTTTTTGGTGAATTTTGTTCTTGCTTTGTCACCCTAAGTATAAAACCACACCTCCAAAATCATTTATATTTTATATAGGGCTCTACAGTTAACAGAGTACTGTTATATACATTATCTCATTTTACCAGTACCATAAATTAGAATCATTCCCAAAATTATGTTTAAAAAAATCAAATAAAATGGGTGTGAGTTAGTCAGGACTCCATAGAGAGATAGTAATAGAAACCTAATTCATACTGACTTAAGGAGGAAAAGGAGGGAATTAATTTGTTCATATATCTGTAAAATTCAGGGGTAGAATTTGGCTTAAGGTGTAGCTGGAAGCAGGGGCTCAGATTTTATTATCAAGAATCTGCCTTTCCTCTCTGTTCCCCTACTCCATCTCTTATTTCTATTTTCTTGTGTGTTGGCCTCATTCTCAGGCAGATTCCTCCTCGTGCTGATAGAGATGGCTACAAGAGTCACCTCCTACCAGTTCAAAAATTCTCATGGAAAAAGGGTGTCTTTTCTGACAGCTCTGGCACATGTCCCAAGAGGACTGTGGTTGCCCTAGCTTGAGTTACCTCAAGCTGTTCCTAACCCAGTCATTGGCCAAGGGGAGTGAGTATTCTCTCTGGCCAATCCTGAGTGCGTATGTACACCTGATGTCAGAGGACAAGGTCAGCCCCACCCTGTTACGTGAACTGAACTGGATTATTATAGAAGGAGGGGGGTGGTTCCCCTAAGGTAATAAACTAGATAGTAATATGTCCACTATAGACAGGGTTTCCTAATGTCAAAAGTTTTCTTACTTTCTCTCACGGGGTTGTTGACCCTTCTTTTACCAAGCAAGAAAAGATTAAGCATTTGCTTTAAAAGAGATTTGTACCTTACACTGTATAAGTTTTTGCACATTACTTCATGCTTTCTGTTCTGCATTTTAAAAGTTGTTTCTGCAAATTGTCCCCTTTTTTTGGTTGATTAATTTGAAAAACACATGAATGCCTACAGTGTGTAAAGTTCTCTTCATTAGGCACAGGAAAGTTCAAGATTAGAAAAAAACATAACCTCTACATACAATATGTAGAGTATATAAATACACAATACAGTCCCTGCTGAGAGTCATTTATTTACAGGAAAATGCAGTGAGGATTCACCGGGAGTAGGGATTATTCCAGCTCTCTAGTAACCTAGGTGATTTTGTTGTTGCTTTTCTTGACCTTGATACAATACCTCTATTAACAAAGAGGATGCACCTGCAGGTGTGTAGTCAGAAACCAGTGCTAGAAATGCAAAACAATGTAGGATGCAGAAGCGTGTGCTTTGCAACATACCAACAAGTAAGATATGAAGATATTTTACAGTACTAAGTAAAATGCAGTTGTGACTGCTATAAAACTCCTAAAATCGAAAATTTTCTTTCCTTTCTTTATGTTCCCCAAACAGGACAGCCAGAGCAATTTAACCCACTTTCTTACGGTATCCTGCCTACTGCTGTAAAGTAAATTTAAAATTTTAAATAATTAACCAGTACTTGATTATAGAGACACTTAAGAGTTTGTTCCCACCAATTACCTGAATCCAAGGAGGCTTAGCACCTTGGGGAGAAGATCACATATTCCTCAAAACCTTTCTGGCAAAACTTCCCAGTCTCCTGAGAAAAGGGGTTTAAGAAAGAGAGGGAGAGAGAAAGAGAAGGAAAAAAAGGAAAGACAGGAACCTCAGGATAATGGTGGTGGTAGCTGGCTGCACCTGTACCTCCGTGCCCTGCAGGGTTCCTCTCTCCCGACCACATGGGCTCCCACCCTGATAGCAATCCCTCGGTACATGGTAGCAGTCATCATTGTTTCTTCTCTGGCTGTTAATTTTTTTCTTTTCATGGTTCTTGTGTACTGCAGTTTACTAGGAGACTTGAATTTGCCCTTGAGCAGTAGGGCATTTGTGTTTGCTGTAGCTCCCTCAGTGTGACCTTTTTCCCCTCTATTTCTTCTCATCATTTATCGTTTCTGGACTCCACTGATCTCTGTTTTTGTGATTCCTGTGAGTTTTCACTAAAGAGGCTTCTTCCAAATATGACCTTAATAAAGATTTCCCAAAGATCGTTTTCCTGCTGTGAACAGCCTTATCCAGAGGATCAACCTTAGGAAGCGGCGAGACTCACTCATCCTGGGTGGTGTTATTGGTGTCTGTACCATCCTATTGCTGCTGTATGCTTTCCATTGATGAGACATCTCCAGGGACTCTTGACAGCCACCACTTTCACACCCTGATCCGGAATAAGAAAAAGTAGGAAGGAGAAGTTGACTGACCTGATAATTAGCCTGACCGGCAGGATTAATTCAAGACTGATAGTGACGGACTCTGTGACATGGTCAGGTTGAGCTGAAGTCACAGGTTTTCTGTGCTATCTTTTCTAACACACGTTTCCTTCTGTTTTTAGTTTTAAAAAAATAATAAATGTTTTCAGTTGCTTTTGTCTCCCAAAGAGGTAAGTAAACCCATCAGAAACAGAGTTTCCGTGCCTCGGTGAAAGTGTTGAAGGCTGATGACAAGCCCGGTCTTACAGCTGGATTCTTCAGAAAACCAGGTTTCTCTATATCCAAAGACTGCTTTCCTTTCAGCCACCAGATGGGGTTGTGAATAAAAATAGTTTTTGTCCTTCTATTTTACACTCATGATGAGAAATCACAAGTCATTTCTTGATAATCTGTGCTATAAATTTCTACTTTGTCCCCAGCTCTTTCGGTATTCAAGAAAAATTACATTTTTCAAAGAATCTTTGAGATGCTCACAGACCAACTTCAACACAGTTGAGGTTGTCTGAAATAGAAGACAAGTACTGCAAAAAAGCTTTTTTCTTTATTTTATTTTTTAATAGTGCACACTCTGGGGTTAACTGTGTTCCTGGAAAATCATCAAGAATGACAGGCTTTTTTTTTGGTCAGTCACTGTTTTTTGTTAATCTCTTCCATTGGGTTAATATTTACTACTGTAAGAAAATGAAATCTCAGTTCTACCATGACAAAAAGCCAGTGTCTGTCATTGCAACTATTCTTCATCATGTCAGGATTAACACCGGCAACTGAGTGAGGGGAACGCTTGGTTTTCAGTGAGATCTCTTTAACAGGCCACATGTAAAAAGACACTGAGTGAGGGGTCACCATCAGATAATTCCATTTGTAAGTGTTCCACATTTATGAGCAAAAGTTTAAGAACCACTGTCTGATGTACCAGGAATTCTGTGTTCTGTGAAAACCTATTCATTCCAAATCTCTTAAGCTTTTTCAAACATCCAGAGAATGGCTTTATTATTGAAGGTGCATATAACAGAATCTATCTCTATCTGCACCTGTTTTCTATTACCACCCTGGACAGTGACAAAATTTTAAACCACCCACCAGAAATCTTTTCAAGTTTAACCATTTCTCAGTTTCTGTGAATCTATTACTTCTCTAACTGAACTACCACAAATAGGCCGAAGACTTCCAACAGCTGTATTCCTCACCAAGAAAGAAGGCTACTCTTCACCTTTGGAATTTACTATGGTATTTATAGTACTGGCTTAAGACCATGCCATGGGGAATAAAAGGATATTAGTATGTAGTTCTTAACTACATCACAGAGTGTTGATGGTGATATTCAGATGAATTTGATTACAGGCTGATGGGTAGACTAACCTCTGGTCTGGTGCAGAAACGGAGAGGTTTTTCATGCTGGTGTCAAAGTTTTATTATGTTCTGGGTAGGAAGAGTGTTTGATACTTTTTTTTAACTATGGGGTTTATTTTTCTAAATATGGGTTGATTGATCAGTCAGTTGATTGGGGATGCCCTTAAAAGAAAGTTTAAGTTTTCCCAGTGTGAACCTTAAAAGATCAGAGAAATAAGTTCATTTATTTAATTCTCTGTTGGGAGAACAAAACTTCTCTCCCCTGACACTTTATTATCTTTGATTTTTCAAAGGGTCTTGATCGGTGGTTGTGCCTCAGCTAGAATTTATGGGACTTTGGTTGCTGTATAGTCGGCATTTAGAAAATCTGAAGTATAAATAAAGTTATTTATTTAATTATACTACCAGTCTTTTTTACTGGTCTGTTTGGTGTGTTCATTAATGGGTGGTGGTGTGAGACTAAAACTAGGACCCAAGCTAATCTAGCTTTTGCTGCAGCTGAGCAAACAAACACTTTTGATGGTTGGGAAGCCTTTCCATTAGGGTTGTGCTTAAATGAAGTAATAGAATTATGTTGATTATTTTCTTTATGAAAATAAAGAAACTAGTTCTTCTGAGGAAGTTGAAAAAGCGTGGTGTAGATGTTGGTGTCAGGTAGGTCTGACTAACCTCCCAGTGCTGTAGCCCATAGTGAGGTAACCCAGGGCCAAACGTAGAGCGCTAGGGCTGTGCTCCTCTGTCCTTTATGGTTCCTTCTTTTGCAGAAGGAGGCCCTAGAGCGAGGATAGAAGTGTGCCATTTACAAGTAGAGGCTTATTTTGGATCCCGTGATAGCTGATTTGAACTCTTGCAGTTTCGTGCCATTTAGCTTTTTTTTTTTTTTTTTTTTTTTTTTAGCAGCTTGGTTTTCTTAACTTTTTTGCTGTCCTTACAAACCAGTTACTAGGCTCAGGGGCCAACAGTAAATTGCTTATTAGAGCCAGTCAGAGCCAGGTCCAAGGAATTTTCTATTCCTTGTCCCAAAGGTTACCTCTTAGAGGAAGTTATTCTCTCTCAGCTATTGTCTTATATGATGGATCTTTCCTTTTGGGATCTTCTTAATAACCACTCAAAACTGTCCGTTTCACTTAAAAGTATGAAAAACCATGGCAACAAAAAGGGTAGAAAATTCCAAAAGGTATACTTCTGAGAGTTTGTTTTACTGTGCGCTGATAACTTTAGTTTAAAATGCTTAATGAATCTATTACTCAAGTTCAAGCCCAGATATTCAAGTGCTTCAGTTGATCTCTCCTGGCTATTTCTATATTCTTCTTACTGTTATTAATAACAATGCTGAAGGAGTCCCTGTAATTTGCAGCATTGCATACCCATATTTTTCTAATGTTAGAAAAATATGGGCTTTTCTTCTCCATTATTCATTTCTCCTGCTTACCAAAATTCACTTTTATAGAGAATGCCTTTTTCCATACTGCCCAGTACTCAGATCAGACATGGGAGTACAATCCTGAGAGTGGAGATGAGCAGTGAGAGGAGTCATCATGAGGGCACTTTTTGTATCTGGAACCAATTAATATTGATTTTAGTTCTTTCCTGTTGGACGCTGAATACAAAAATGTACTTATGGAGCTTTTTGATGCAATGACTTTTGGCCTCTATGGAATTGAGGCACCTTGGACTTGCATTCCCACCATTAATTTTCTATTTCATTGTTAATGATCTCAACCTGAGGAAAAGGACTTTAAAGAACTGGACTAGCCTTTTTGGTTTTCTAATACCTCATGTTTGATCACTAGCCAGATATGATTTCTTGGAAATTGACTGCATTTTCTAACTTGCAATATTAAGCTATTGAGGATAAATGGCCATGTCTAGTGTTACACTGAATTTTGTGGCAAATGTAAAGAGTAAATGGATTCTGCTGGGAATTAAAATGATTGTGTTCTATTCTCCTTTTGGGGTAGGGGTTGTTTAGCCTGGTCTCCAAAAAGATATAGAGCTTTTCATCATGATCTTTATAAACTAATCTTGTTATTCCTTTATAAATCTGCACACCCGTAAGTTTTATAGGGCAAAAGAAAATGAGGAACAAGTGACTCTTGAGGATGTTTATTGGATAAGAAGCTGAGACAGCTGAGCCATGTCCTAAGGGATCTTTCTCATTTTCTTTGTGCCTAGTACAAAGTATCAGAAGTATTACTTTAGTTTCAAAGTATTTGCATCTATTCCTATCGTATTTAGCTCTTAGGGAGGGAAATCAATTCCAATCACACTTTACCATGATGGAAGATGTTTCCTCATGAAAAATGCCAATACAGGTTTTAAAAAATCTATTCCAAATGCACTTTCTAATTTTTTGCTTTTAAAATGGCTTCTTGGAACCAGGTTTATTGTATTTGTACTTAATTTTTTGTTCTCATCTAAATGTGCATTTTCTGACTGTATAGAAGAAGCTTTGTTATGTAATTTAATAATAAATTAGAAATATGAATGGTGTGTCTGTTGTTTGTATTGGAATAGTGCCATCAAGGCAGTTTGGGGTAGTGTTATGAAATCTTTGGTATTAATAAGTATTTTTCATGGTGTCCTAAAACCCAGGGTGAAACAGTACAGGCACTGAAAAGCTATCACCTATCATTCAAAAACATCATAGGAATATTCCACTAATAATTTAGCCCAAGAAGTGAAGGAGAATCTCTTAGCAAAATGAAACTTCAGGAAGTATGATGGAAATGTAAAATAGTAGAATTTAGCAATAAAAACAAGTTCTTGCCCTCCCTAAATAATGACATTTAATTGTATAGATCTGAGGACCCCCACCCCGCAAAAGAGTTTGAAAATCCCTCACTTCCCATTACCTCTCCAAATGTTCTCATTCATGTATTCTGCATCCTTTTTAAAAAATAACAGCATAGGGACTTGCCCTGGTTGTCAAGTGGGTAAGACTCCACACTCCCAATGCAGTCGGGGAACTAGATCGCACATACATGCCACAACTAAGAGTCCGCATGCCGCAATTAAACATGCTGCAACGAAGATTCCACGTTCCGCAGCTAAGACCTGGTGCAACCGAAATAAATAATTAATAGTAAGTATTTTTTAAAATAACAGTATAATTGAGATACAATTCAATTCACAAAATTCACCCTTTCAAAGTGTACCGATGGATTTTAGTATGTTAGTTGTGCAACCAGCACCACTGTCTAACTTTAGAACATTTTTGTCATCCCAAAAGGAAACCCTGTCCCCATTGGTAATGATTCCCCACCCCCCGTTCATCCTTTTTATCTGACCACGCTGTTCTTCCTTTGTGGGCCACCCCCAGCTTTTCCCGCCCATCCACTCACATGGCTTCTAAAGCCACCTATTCCTCGGGATCTTGACCTTTTTACAGATTAACAAACTAGTGCAGAGGACTAATTTGCTCAAAATCAGAGTGAACAGTTTAAAGATTTGAATCTTGAGGGCTCTTTGGTGCCAAACCTTGTCCTAGTTCCACAAAATATATTGTAACTCATGCTGCATGATTAGGAAAGAAGCTATAGAAGAACCACCAATTTCGCCTGATTTTAGAGGCAATACATTTAGAATATTTAAAGCCCTGTGGCTTGATTATTTTCAAGGAATGCTAGCTACTAGCCAAGGGCTTAATAAAGAGTTCTCATTTGTAAATCACTATCACTTTACAAGAAATAATGCATTGAAGTTGTAGGAAATTTTTTTTTTAATGGGTTTAATTTGGACCAAACTTCCTGCCCATTTCTTCTAGTTTAGAACCTTGGAGGTCTTCCTAGAGATGGCTGAGGCCAAGCCTGACAAAGCACCTCAGCACAGATCCTCAGTCAGTGCCACCCAGACCGTGTCGTGGTACATTTCCCTTCAGGTGGCATGGCTTTGAAGGGCTGCCAGCTCCTACCTAACCTGGCCTTTCCTTAGGATCCGAGGCTCTGCCCCAACATGCCTTGTCTGCTGCCAGAGGCGCCTAGAAGTAAAAAAAACAAAAAAAAAAAACAAAGGCGGCTGGGGAATCTCACTGAAGGTGTTTTCTATCAGGACATTTTCTCTTGTTTCTATAAAGCAAGAGCCATGAGAAAAAGAAGTGTATTCCTCCTTCCTAAGATAAAGATTTGCCGGCCGAGTTGGACCAAAGAGGAATGCACTTCAGCCTGATGCCTTCAGCTCCACTCAACTAAGATTTCTCACCTTGGCAGAGATGATCAGCTTGCAAAGCTCTTTATTACTAACTCTCGGAAGACACTTAAAAGCTAAGAAGATAGGAAGCTGAAAGTCTGTTGTAACTTTTTGCTTAGAGGAATCCCAGAGATCATTGACAATGTTCTCCTCACCCTTGTAAAATTGCCTTCTAATTTGTTATCCCGATCTGTGGTATTCATTTTCTCTCCTTTGAGGTATAAAGCTCTTAGGAAACAGTCACTTTGTCTTAATTGGTACATTTCTTTTAGATACTCTCAAACATTCAATTAGTCTTTTACTGATGAAATTGCTTACAGCTTGAGAGAGCAGGCAAATATGGTTGGTAACTACTTTTAACTCAGTGCCAAAAAAGTATGGTTTAACCATAATTATTTCCCCCAAAGTGACAAGTTATCCCTAAACGAATGTGGCATTTGCTTTTTTTTTTTACAGTTCTCCCTCTTATTAAGGATAACATGCCGAGAATATGGCATTTGGGGGATTTTCGCCCTGGAATCAGTTCTCAATCAGTTCTCCCTGTGGCAAACAGCCCTCTGGGCTGACTGCGCTGTCTCCCATCTAACCCCTCTACCCGCTCTGCACTTAGCTGCCTAGTTTATGTTCCTAAACAACTTCTAATCTGTCATCACTCTGTTCAAGAATATTTGGCATGGCCTCCCCTGGTGGTCCAGTGGTAAAGAATCCACCTTCCAGTGCAGGGGACGGAGGTTCGATCCCTGGTTGGGAACTAAGATCCCACATGCAGCAGGGCAACTAAGCCCACATGCCGCAACTAGTGAGCCCGCGCACTCTGGAGCCTGTGCGCCCTGGAGCCCGTGCACCACAACCAGAGAGGAGCCCGCGCACCGCAATGAACAGCCGTACGCTGCAACAAAAAGAACCCGCATGCCGCCACAAAGATCCCTCGTGCTGCAACTACAACACAACACAGCCTAATTAATTAATTAAAAGAAAAAAGAATATTTGGCAGCTTCCTTCTATCTCTGCCAGTGTGTTATAGCAGCACTTTGCTTTGTACGTACATACCTGCGTGCCTACATACATCACACATAAAAAATGCTGTTCACTTAGTGAGGCAGTATTCTCCTTTTACAGATAAAGAAACAAGCCCAAGAGATCAGAGTACTCCTGATAGCCATGTGCTGCCCTTTGCCTAGCCAGAGTTTCCTCATCTCTCGTGAATGAGCAGAGCCGCCTGGTGCGATGGAAAGAACGAGGCTTGGAGTTTCTGACTATATCCTGGCACTGGGTCTGATCCTTTTAGGCCAAGGGCAAGTCACTAAACCGCTCTAAGTTCAGTTTTCTTATCTGCAGAATGGACTCCAGTAACTTGATGCAGTTGTAGAGATCAAGGATAACAGTGGGACAAAATTCCTCAGAATGTTCTCAAGAACTAATGTGGAGGCAGAGAGTTTTCCATGAGGCTGCAAATCCCTGGAGAGCCAGGGCAGTGGTCTGATCATCTTAATGTCATGTTTATGAACCTTATGCAGAAACTGTCACAGAACTAAGTTCAATTAAATCTGACTCAGAGCTCCCATCCTACTGGGCTTAGCAAAAAAAAATAATAATCCTGCTCATAATTGAATCTCCTTCCCTTTGCCTCTTGGGCTATGCAAAGCTCCCAAGAGTCTTTCACAGTCCGGAACACTTGGGGCAGGTACTCTAATCCGCACCGGACCCCGCTGATAACGCTTGCCATCTGAGTCTGTGTAGTCCTCCTTGAAGCCACCAGCTGCTCTGCTTCTGTGTCACCCTTGAACACAGGGATCTTTGCCAAGGAGCTCCTGGGCCAGGAGGTTCAGCCTCCCTGGCACATAGTAGGCATTAAGTTGTTGAATAAATGAAGGAAGGAATTTTTAAAATGCCACAAAGTTTTAACGCTGATTTGCTTGTGTTTGACCAGTTCCCAGAGATGGTCCTGCTCTGTGTTGTGTCCTGCTCTCCATACAGCTGGAAGGGGTGCCTCTCACAGCACCATGTGGTTTGCCCGCTCCTAGAATGGTGAAGTATGGGGTCAGAGTTCTTCCAGTGGTCTCAACTTGGAGAGATTTACACATAAAGAAAAAACATTTTTTCTTTATATATAAATACGTATATATATTTGGGAGATGTATATATAAAGATGTTCATGGCAGCATTGACTGTAAAAGAAAGATGGTAAGTAACCTAAATGTCCATCAGAAGAAGGATGGCTAAATAAATTGTGTAAATCCATACCCTGGAATACTTATTAGCTGTTAAAAAGAAAGGTAACTTGCTATGTACTGATACGGAATGATATCCAGGATATGTTAAGTGGGGAAATGATAATGCCCCCCCCAGGGGGCATTTAGCAATGTCTGGAGACGTCTTTGGTTGTCTTAACTGGGCTGGGGTGGAGTAGGGCAGATGCTACTGGTAGTGGATAGAGGCCAGAGGTGCTGCTAAAAAAATTTACAGTGCAAAGGACAGCAAAGAATTATCAGGCCCCAAAACGTCAGTGGTGCCAAAGTTGAGAAACCCTGGCTCAAACTGAATTCGTATTAAAGTTGACAGTATCCCCCCAGGCATGAAGATTACTCAAATGGATTCCGGAACCACCGATTCCTCCTGTGAGCTGCTTCCGGGACAAAGGTGGCACGTGTGATCTTCCCTGACCCTCTAGCCTTTCCTTCCTGCCTCATCTCATCACTTCTTCACCCCCGCAACACACACATTTGCACCATCCCAAGTGACTTGATGTCCCAAAGCCTTTGTAAAGTTCCTCTCTTGGAATGGCCTCCTTTCCAAGCCTGCCTGTGCAATGCTTCCTCCTTGTTTCTAAACCCTGTTTATGGGGAGTAACTGCTTAATGGGTATGGCGTTTCCTTTTGCGGGACAAAATGGAAACTACAGAGAGGTAATGTCTGCACAATGATGTGAATGTACTAAATGCCACTGAACGGTACACTTTAAAATGATTAATTTTATGTTGTGTGAATTTCACCTCGATTTTCCACTTAAATGGTCTTTCCTCTGGGAAGACTTTCTGACCTTCCCCTACTCTGTGCCTCCTGTTTTCCTCTGTGATCCCACAGTCCCTATCGATCAACATAGTAGGTGCTCAATAATTATTGAGAAAGAGAAAGAGAGAAAGAAAGCTAAATGGAAGGATCTGGTTGCCCTGCATTAAAGTAGTGGCTGTAACGCTGGAAATGAATGTCATGAGATGCTGTGGCTTCCCCACTAACTGCCGCCTCACTGCTTTACAGCAGCCCAGCCCTTCAGGTTCCTTTCCCTGGGTTCAGTCAGATAAATTAGGCACCTTGGCACGGGGCACCTGATTTCCCACAACTGTTCCAAGAAAATCCTGTTGCCAAAGAAAGCTTGGAATCAAAGAGTGACTGCAAATCAGGACTGCACCATCAGCTCACAGGAGCGTAATTGCCAAAGAAATCCCACTTTGTGGATCTCAGAAAGCTGCGTGGCAGTTTCTTTAATCCGTGTGAGGACCATCCCTTCCATTTCAGAACAAGGCAGGACTTGAGCCTGTGAGAGAAATGGGGCCATTTCATACTGTCTTTCAAAATCGTACATTAAACCTTTGACTAATAAGAAAGTCCACTTCTAAGAATTTATCCTACAGGGGCAAAAAGATGTATATATAAAGATGTTCATGGCAGCGTTGACTGTAAAAGAAACATAGTAAGTAACCTAAATGTCCATCAGAAGAAGGATGGCTAAATAAATTCTGTAAATCTATACCACGGAACTCTTCAGCTGTTAAAAAGAAAAGGTAACTTGCTGTGTACTGACATGGAATGATCTCCAGGATATGTTAAGTGGGGAGATGATATGTATGTGTCACAGACACATACATATGGGTTTTTTTAAAACAGATTTATTGGGTATAACTGGCATATAATAAACTCCATATGTTTAAACAATTTGATCACCCTAATCAAGACAATGAATGTATCCATCATCCCCAATAGTTTCCTGTGCCCCTTTGTAAATCCCTTCCTCCAACCCCTTCCCTGGGTGGTTCCCCAAGCAACCACTGCTCTGCTTTCTGTCACTATCAATTAGTTTGCACTTTCTAAAGTTTTATGTAAGTGGCATCATACAATATGTACTCTTTTGGTATGGGTCTGGCGTCTTTCACTTACCATAATTATTTTGAGATTTATCCATGTTGGTGAGTGTACCAATAGATCATTCTTTTTTTAAGTAACTGTTAAATGGTTTTCCAAAGTATACCATTTTACAATTCAGTCTGAGAGTTCCAGTTCATCCACATCTTCACCAACACTTGGTACCACGCCTTTATGTTTTAGCCGTTCTCATAGGTGTGTAGTGATGTCTCATTGTGGTTTTAACTTGCATTTCCCTAATAACTAATGATGTTGAGCATCTTTCAGGTCTTTATCTGTCACCTGTGTATCTTTTTTGGTGAAATGTCTGTTCAAATTTTTCCCTGTTTTTATGGGTTGTTTATTTTATGTGCAGAATTTGAGGGAAGATATTCAAGAAGATGGTATGAGCAGTTGCCTCTGGGAAACAGAATGAGCAGACTGGAAGGCACAGATGAGGAGGACTCAATGTCTCACCCTCCATATACCGCATTTTTTGTTTAAATTATATTTTATTTATTTATTTGTTTGTTTGGCTGTGTTGCGTCTTCATTGCTGTGCACAGGCTTTCTCTAGTTGTGGCGAGCAGGGACTACGCTTCATTGCGGTGCATGGGCTTCTCATTGCAGTGGCTTCTCCTGTTGCAGAGCACAGGCTCTAGGCGTGTGGGCTTCAGTAGTTGTGGCTCAGGCTCAGTAGTTGTGGCTCGCGGGCTCTAGAGCGCAGGCTCAGTAGTTGTGGCGCATGGGCTTAGTTGCTCTGCGGCCTGTGGGATCTTCCCGGACCAGGGATCGAATCTGTGTCCCCTGCATTGGCACATGGATTCTTAACCACTGTGCCACCAGGGAAGTCCCTAAATTATATTTTAAAAAGAGAAGTAGGTTGCTCTGAAAAAGGGCAGTATTGAAAGCATGTTTTTTAATGGATGGATGGAGACTGTTCTGTTTAGCCAAGAGCACTTCAGAAACTCCACACTGGTAGGAAACTGGAGCTCTGAACTATTAATGAGACATTGAGCATTTTACAGTGTTTTGTATTTAATCATTTACGGTGGTGATGTCTGGGCTATGGCTCCTCTAAGACCCCATCAAGCCGACTTAGTATTTATATTTAAGTGAATACTGTTCCAGCTTTTTAATTTCCTCCCCCTTCCCTGCAAAAGGTGACCTATGAAAAGAGAAGCCAAGAGTGGCTTTCCCAGCCTGTCTGTGGTAAATGATTTGGTAAAGTTTTCCTTTTCACAGCCTGCTTTCTGCTTCCAGCCCTGCTTCCCACCTTGGGACGTGACTTAGGCTTGTAGGTGTTGTTTTGCAGACCCTGGGTAGGTAAGTGCCTCATCCAAGTTCATGTCCTTTTAAGAAAGCAGTAGTGAATTGACAAGAAATGCTTTGTTTTCTAAGACCTCTTTGTGACTATTCTGGTCCTGCTCTTTGATCCAACCCACTAATTAGTTCATAAAAATTTCACATAAATTAAATTCTGTCTCCTAGTCAGGGCTGCATTCTATCAGATTAACATTTGACTCCGAGGAAATGTGGACATTTGCCTTAAAGAAGTTCTTTATTCCAGGGAAGGATCTATATTGTTGTCATTATTTGAATGTCATTCATTATGCTGTGAAACTCTGTTTCAGCCTAAAACTCTGTGCATCCCTCTGTTGAAAACAGCAGAATTTTATGGATCAATTCACTGACTCAGCATCTAAGCTTTTTTATTACTTTTTTTCTGACAAAATTGATGTGTTTATTATAGAAATAAGGATCAAATAGAAAAATAGAAATAAAAACTACCTATTTCCCCAACATTCTGTGATAATGGCTGTTAACCCTTGGAATGTTTTTCATTTTTCAAATATCTAAACACTTAAACATGCATATATTTTTAAATTGGGATCCTCTGGTACATATTATCTTGCGAACAGGTTTTTTTCATGTAATACAGCATACACAGCCTCCCGTGTCTTTAAATTTTCATATGCAGCATTCTTTGCAATGGCTGCACTGAATTTCATTATGCAGATGCCCAACTTCTGATTGTTTCATTGTATGGCTATAACACTTTTTTTTTAACTATAAAGTGGTTTCCCATTTTTATCCCATTGTAAATAACTGAGCAACACTTGGTTTTTCTTTTTAAAAATCTTACAAGCAGGATACATTCTGCCAACTCCCAGACTACTGTTATGTCTGCAGCCTCATCGTTTCCTTCTGGGTGTGTGTATGTATGTATTTGCTTTTTTTTTTTTTTTTTTTTTGCGGTACGTGGGCTTCTCACTCTTGTGGCCTCTCCCGTTGCGGAGCACAGGCTCCGGACGCGCAGGCTCAGTGGCCATGGCTCACGGGCCCAGCTGCTCCACGGCATGTGGGATCCTCCCGGACCGGGGCACGAACCCATGTCCCCTGCATCGGCAGGCAGTCTCTCAACCACTGCGCCACCAGGGAAGCCTGCTTGCTTTTTTTTTTTTTTTTTTTTTTTTTTAATTGGACCCAGTTGAGCTCTCCAGTTTGCCGTGAAGAAAGCTCTAGGCTATTGTCGATATAAGAAGAAGGGAGTCCAAGGAAGACAGTGCCAGAGTAGAGAGAGTAGCACTCATCCACTTAGAGTGGACCAGGAATGGTTTTATGGAAGCAGGGTTGGTGAGGGAGGGGTACTAAATGACCTCCCCTGAAAGGTTCCTTTTTTTTTTTTTGATGTGGACCGTTTTTAAAGTCTTTATTGAATTTGTTGCAATATTGCTTCTATTTTATGTTTTGTTCTTTTGGCCACGAGGCATGTGGGATCTTATCTCCCCAACCAGGGGTCGAACCTGCACCCTCTGCATTGGAAGGCGAAGTCTTAATCACTGGACAGCCAGGGAAATCCCTGAAAGGTTCCTTTTAAAACCCTGTCTCATGGTCCATGCTTTGGAACACTCCACCTCCTATTTGTTGATTCATTACTATGATCATTCTCAATCCTTGCTGCATATTAGAATCACCTGGGAAAGAGCGGTTTAAATATATATATATTCCAGTTCTACCCCCAAGAAGTTTCAATCCAATTGCACTGGGTGGAGCCCAGACATCGGAATTTTTTATAAGCTCTCTAGGTGATTTCAACTTGCAGCCAGGGCCGAGAACCTCTGCTTTATGGCTTCTTGTCTTCCAGTGGGGCTGGAATCACTGGCCTGGGTGCTGAATCTCTTCAGGTCACAGGCTGCTCTTGAGGAGTTCCTACTTCCCACTGGGCTCTGCCAAAGTCATAAGCAGCTGTTTGAAAAATGCTGATGCATGGAGGAAATGGTCTCCCAGCTCACTCCAAGCGATTAGGCTGGAAGATCAGCATTTCGCTGCAGCTGCATCCACCTCCCCAGACAGCCAATTAGCCACAGACTCAGCAGACACCGCCTAAACGAGCTCTTTTGGGGATGAACTTTTAATGCCCAGAAGCACATTATGTAGCTAAACAATACTATATTCATATCAAGCAAAACATCTTGCTTTGAGTCACAGTACTTGTTTCCTGGAGAAAGAGGGCCTCGCCTTAGACCTGGAACGTGATGGTACCCAGATGGATGGAGAAGAGGGAGAAACGTGCCTGGGATTCTGGGGATGCAGCCAGCTATGGAGGAGGGAGCATTAATCCAGAGTCAGAGGATACGGGTTTGAATCTCATCTCTACTTTTGCCTAGCAGCATGATCTTGCAGTTAATCCAGCTAATGATCAATTCCTTCTCTATAAAATGGAGACAAAGATGGCTGCCATAATTATGTCAAAATTATGCTCTAAGTATGTTGTCAGGATTACGTGAGGAAATGCTCATAAGTATATCAACAAAGGCAGGGGTTCAGAGCTGACCTGACAGAAGAGAGATTTTTGTGTATGCACCAATGGTCAGAAACCAGGCCACTTATGCCTCCTGAGTCCCCTCTTTTGCAGATACAGGGAAGGAGAGAACATTCAAGGTGGGGCTGGGAGCCATCTTCAACTCTGATAAGGACAGCTAAGGGGAAGAAGAAATGTGAGCTGTGTTCTCTGTGGTGCCAGAGGACGGGCAGCAACCAGTAGTTTAACAAGCCCTCCGGGTGATTCTGATGCACACAAATGTCTACCACTGCTCTAGAGTATTCCATTGTATGAATATCTACATTCTATTTAGCTGTTCTATTGTAGGTGGATAATTTTTATTTTAAGTTTGGAACTATCACAAATTGTGCTGCTCTGAACATTCTTGAATGTGGGTTTGGGGCCACATATGTGCACTTTTTTGTTGTTTCTATATCCCTAGGAGTAGCATTGTTGGCTTCTAGGTTGTGCATACACTCGGTTTTATGATACACCGGCAAACAGTGTTCCAAGGTGAATGTGCCAGTTTCCATTCCCACCAGCAACGTATGAATATTCCAGTTCCTCCACATCCTCACCTTGGTGCTGCCAGTCTGAACTTGCATTCCCTGATGCCTGATGAGGTTGAACATTTTTATATGCTGTCACTATTGAGGAGATATCCTTTGTATAGTGTCCGTCAAGTTTTTGCACATGTATTCATTGAATTATCTTTTTCCAATTAAATTTGCCATTATTGGATAAATATATTGCAAACATACCCTCCCATTCTGTGGCTTGTCTTTTCACTTTTTTTAAAATATAAATTTATTTTATTTATTTATTTTTGGCTGTGTTGGGTCTTCGTTGCTGTGCACGGGCTTTTCTCTAGTTGTGGTGAGTGGGGGCTACTCTTCGTTGTGGTGCGCCGGCTTCTCATTGCAGTGGCTTCTCTTGTGTAGAGCATGGGCTCTAGGCACATGGGCTTCAGTAGTTGTGGCACGTGGGCTTCAGTAGTTGTGGCACGTGGGCTCAGTAGTTGTGGCACGTGGACTCAGTAGTTGTGGCTCGTGGGATCTAGAGCGCAGGCTCAGTAGTTGTGGTGCACGGGCTTAGTTGCTCCGCAGCATGTAGGATCTTCCCGGACCAGGGCTCGAACCCATGTACCCTGTCTTAGCAGGCAGATTCTTAACTACTGCGCCACCAGGGAAACCCTCTTTTCACTTTCTTAATGATGGTTTTGATGAATAGAAGTTCTTCATTTTAATATAACTCAATTTATCATTTTTTTTTCATTTATGGCTGGTATTTTTTATATCCTGTTGAGAAATCTTTACCTACTCCTAAGGCCAGGAATACATTCTCCAGTACTTTCTTCTTGAAGCTGTGTTGTTTTACTTTTTGTATTTAATGTAATAATTATTCTGCAGTTGATTTCTGTGTGCAACATGAGGTAGAAGTCAAGATTCATTTTTCCTTACAGATATGCGGTTGATCCAGCATCATTAATTGGAAAAGGCCATCCTTTCCTCACTGCACTGGTTTGTCAGCTTTGTCATAAATCAAGAAACCGTGTATGTGTGGATCCTTCATTCTTTTCCACTGTCCTGTTTTTCTATCCTGAGTCAATACCAACCACTCGATGTTATGTCTGATAGTAAAAATCCTGCAGATTTGTTCTTTTCCTCAAGATCATCTTGGCTATTCTTGGTCCTTTGTAATTCATATAAATTTCAGAATCACGTTGTCAGCTTCCACAAAATGTCTGCTGGACTTTGAGATTACACTGAATACATAGATCAGTTGGAAGAGAATTAACATCTTTATAATATTGAAACTTCCTATCCAAGCACATGGTGTTTTCCTCCATTTATTTAGGCCTTTTTAATATTTCAGTGCCTTTTTTTTTTGCTGTACGTGGGCCTCTCACTGTTGTGGCCTCTCCCGTTGCAGAGCACAGGCTCCGGACGTGCAGGCTCAGCGGCCATGGCTCACGGGCCCAGCCGCTCCGCGGCATGTGGGATCCTTCCCGGACCGGGTCACGAACCCGCGTCCCCTGCATCGGCAGGCAGACTCTCAACCACTGCGCCACCAGGGAAGCCCTATTTCAGTGCCTTTTACTGGCAGATTCTGATGTCTCTCTGATCACTGTCCCTATGAACAGAGCCCTTTTCATTTTACATCTTCCCTGTTATTAGGGACAATGTGCAGGATATAAAACTGTGGGCTTACCTCTCACACCCATTAGGATGGTTACTACCAAAAAAAAAGAAAAGAAAAAGAAAAGTATCAGTGAGGATTTGGAGAAACTGGATCCCTTGTGCACTGTTAGTAGGAATGTAAAATGGTGGAGCTGCTATGGAAAACAGAATGGCAGTTCCTCAAAAAATTAAAAATAGAATTATCATATGATCCAGCAAGTCCATTTCTGGGTATATACCCAAAAGAATTGAAATCAGAGTGTCTAAGATATATTTGTACACCCAGGTTTATTGCAGCAGCATTCACAATAGCTGAAAGGTGGAAGCAACCCAGGTATCTATTGATGGATGAATGGATCAACAAAATGTGGTATGTATGTACAATGCAACATTATTCGGCCCTAAAGTAAGGAAATTCTGACATACGCTACTACATGGATGAACCTTGAGGACATTATGTTAAGTGAAAGAAGCCAGTCACAAAAAGACAAATACTGTATAATTCAACTTACGTGAGATACCTAGAACAGTCAGACTCTTAGAGACAAAGTAGAATGGTGGTAGCCAGGGACACGGGGAAAGAGGAAATAGGAAGTTAGTGTCTAATGGGTAAAAGTTTGAGGTTTGCAAGACGAAAAGAGTTCTGCAGATGAATGGTGGTGATGGTTACATAACAATATGAATGCACTTGACATTACTGAATCATACGCTTAAAAATGAGTAAGATGGGGCTTCCCTGGTGGCGCAGTGGTTGAGAGTCCACCTGCTGATGCAGGGGACATGGGTTCGTGCCCCGCTCCGGGAAGATCCCACATGCCGCGGAGCGGCTGGGCCTGTGAGCCATGACCCCTGAGCCTGCGCGCCATGGCCCCTGAGCCTGCGCGTCCGGAGCCTGTGCTCCGCAACGGGAGAGGCCACAGCAGCGAGAGGCCCGCGTACTGCAAAAAAAAAAAAAAAAAAAAAAAAATTGTGGGCTTGGGCTTCCCTGGTGGCGCAGTGGTTGAGAGTCCGCCTGCCGATGCAGGGGACACGGGTTCGTGCCCCGGTCCGGGAAGATCCCACATGCTGCGGAGCGGCTGTGCCCGTGAGCCATGGCTGCTGAGCCTGCGCGTCCGGAGCCTGTGCTCCGCAACGGGAGAGGCCACAACAGTGAGAGGCCCGCGTACCGCAAAAAAAAAAAAAAAAAAAAAATTGTGGGCTTAAAACTGATTTAGGAGAGATTCTTCGCTTTCAAGGGTAGAAGGCAAAGATGTTAATTTTTGTTCTCCAGTTGACTGCGTGTCCTTGCATAATAACTAAAATATTTATAAACCTTTGTTTTCTCATCTGTAAAATAGGAAGACTAGGGCCTCCCTGGTGGCGCAGTGGTTGAGAGTCCGCCTGCCGATGCAGGGGACGTGGGTTCGTGCCCCGATCCGGGAAGATCCCACATGCCGCGGAGCGGCTGGGCCTGTGAGCCATGGCCGCTGAGCCTGCGCGTCTGGAGCCTATGCTCCGCAACGGGAGAGGCCACAACAGTGAGAGGCCCGTGTACCGCAGGAAAAAAAAAAAAAAGGAAGACTAATCCCTGTTTAAAATAGGTTGTCATGAGGATCTAATGAGATAGTGTATGTGAAAGTAAGTGGCACATAGTAGATGTTTAATAAATGTTAGTTGAATGTGAATTTGTTAGTCTAAAATAGAGCTTCTGAGAGTGGAATGGAGTATCTCATGATTTTTCCCCAGGTAATTAGCATTAAGAATGAGACTGAAGTTTTTGGTGAAAATGAAAATCTGCAATTTACTATGGATTTAATTCACCTGTGCTCCATCTAGCTGCCCACTATTAGCCATCTCTAAAAGGGGTGACTTTTTCATGTCTCTTTGCTCTCCAGTCACATGCCCTTGTCCCCAGAGGGAAGATTTTCTTAATTTCTGCATCAGTGAATCCCTCCTTAAGCAGGGAGAAGTCTCAAGGGAGGTGGTTTTCCTTCTCTGCAGGACTAAGTGTCCTGAGAATGAGCCTCCAGGGCTCAGCCCCCCCCACACCAAATCCCCCACCTCCCCGCACCCCTGATCTGCCCTGGGGAGATGCCTCTGAGCTAGGGAGGTGTCCTGGGGCACAGGGCTCTCTGGGGACTCCAGCCTGCTGGGCCGTGGGTTTCTCAAGGAGGCTCCTTGGGCAGGCAGGACTTTGCCTTTGGTGTGGTTGGACCCTGCAGGGCTACTGTTGGGGCCGGGACTGAGTTGCAGGAAAATTTCAGGAACAGACTTCCCAGAGACATGAGTGGTTATCCAGAGATGAGAACCCGAAGACCTCTTGTTAAAATGATTTGGTCTATGAAGTTCAATCCATACCAGATATAGTTCTGGCTGGGTAAGTGTTGATGGCTGGAGGTGACCAGAAAGAAGACTGACAACATTGGAGGAGGCAGCTGGGAAAGGGACTGGATTTGGGGGACAGATAGACCTGTGCTTGATTTTAAACTAGAAACTGTCAGAAGCTCTTTTGTTGGATCACACTTGTAAACTGTTGCTGGTGGGAGATAGCAAATTGCAACAGTCTTCTCAAAAGCCTCTCTGACATACTTTTTGATTTTGAAAGAACAAAGACCCAGAAAAGTGGGGTGATTTTTTTTTTTTTGGTTGTGTTGGGTCTTCGTTGTGTGCGGGCTTTCTCTAGTTGCGGCGAGCGGGGGCTACTCTTCGTTGGGGTATGCAGGCCTTTCATTGCAGTGGCTTCTCTTGTTGCGGAGCATGAGCTCTAGGCGCATGGGCTTCAGTACTTGCAGCACACGGTCTCAGTAGTTGCAGCAGGCAGGCCCCAGAGTGCATGGGCTTTAGTAATTGTGACTCATGGGCTTAGTTGCTCTGTGGCATGTGGGATCTTCCCGGAGGAGGGATCAAACCCATGTCCCCTGCATTGGCAGGCGGATTCTTAACCACTGTGCCACCAGGGAAGTCCCCCCGATTTATTTTTAATTAGCAAGTGCAGTTGATGTATTTCATTTGAAGTGATGAGTATATACAGTTGGTATATATTCAACTGTAAATATATATGAATATATAACAGTTGAACTATTACCATCTCCTGACTGAACCACAATTTTTTCACAATTATCTAAAACATATTTTACAAACATAGAGCTTTACATTTCAGATGGATAAAGGCAAACTCATACATTAAACCAATCTGACAGCAAGGGAATCTTTATCTTCCTGTGTTGAACGAGACCAGGGTCGCCCAATTTAAATTCCTGTGAGAACTTTGCCTCGGTTAATTAATCAGCTAATCAAACCTCTTTGTTGAATTCAATCTTGTGAAACACATTTTCTTATCAGCAGAGACTAAGGTTTTTGATATAACAGTGTCCAGATGAAAAGGGCATCTGGGTCCCTGAGATGGGCTTCAGAGCTTCTTTTTAATTAAAAGCCACTTTTATATGTAACCCATATTTCTGATTTGATTTTTTTTTCTAAAAGATGAAGCTTTTATTATTGTATCTGGAGTTCCAAGTCTAACTCCACTGCTGACCAGCTCTGAAGCCTTGAGCAAGTTCAGTTAAGTTCTCAGATTTCTGAACAAACAACCCCAAAGAGTTATGAGATATAGTCCCCACACGGGGCAGACGTGGGACTCTGACATCAACGTCATTAGACCACCTTCTCTGTGCCTTTCCCTGTCCTACCTGTGCCTAAGCTGGGCCCAGAGCCACCAGCCCTCCCTCCCCAATGCCACCCCAACTGGCATGAAGAACATGAAGAGATCAGTATACAAAATAGCATGAACTGGGTCATCACAACTGAGTGAAAACATACACATCACTCTGAATTCATTCATTCATCAAACATGCAATAAAGCACCTACTATGTGCCTGGCCCTTTCCTGGGCATTAGCTGTGTACAAGGCAGACTTAAGACAGACTCTTTCTTGGGCTTCTGTATAACTTAACTTGTATACACTGTGTACATGCAACCAACCAAGAGAAAACCCAACAGCAGACACTTAAAAAAAAAGTGGGGGGGCTTCCCTGGTGGTGCAGTGGTTTAAGAATCCGCCTACCAATGCAGGGGACACGGGTTCCAGCCCTGGTCAGGGAAGATCCCGCATGCCACAGAGCGACTAAGCCCGTGCGCCACAACTACTGAGCCTGAGCTCTACAGCCCGTGTGCCACAACTACTGAAGCCCACGCACCTAGAGCCCATGCTCCGCAACAAGAGAAGCCACCGCGATGAGAACCCTGTGCCCCACAACAAAGAGTAGCCCCTGCTCGCCGCAACTAGAGAAAGCCCGCGCACAGCAAGGAAGACCCAACACAGCCAAAAATAAAACTAAATAAAGTAAGTTTATTTAAAAAAAAAAAAAAAAAAAGGCACTGGGGATTCCCTGGTGGTCCAGTGGTTAGGACTCGGCGCTTTCACTGCCAAGGACCTGGGTTCAATCCCTGGTTGGGGAGCTAAGATCCCGCAAGCTGCATGGCGTGGCCAAAAAAAAAAAAAAAAAAAAGGATAAAATTAAGGTTGTGGTGGGAGAAATAGTAAACAAACAAACAAAGAAGTCAATAAGATGAATTGGCAAGTGAGATGCTAAAAATAAGGCTGCTTAGTGTGAGAGGAGCTGACGGACACAATCTGGAGACATTTTTGTTTTGTTTGTTACGCTTTTTGCATTTTCCAAGTTTGCCACAATGAAGTTGTATTAATTTTGTAATCAGAATGAAATTAAGGAAGGAAAAAACCACTCCACACTCTGGTGGAAGTCACCCAGGAGGGAGAGTGTACATACCAGACAGTGGAAAAGTGGGGGGAGGTGGCTGGTGAGAGATTTTCCCTCTGTGTCCCCCACTTTCTACCCTGTCGTCGTTATGTTGCGTTTGCAATGCGACCCGCTGCACAGGGAGCAGGCGCCGGTCTCCTCGGTGCCTGTTTTCCTCCTGCCTGTTCAACCAGCGCCAGAGCAGCTCCCACGGGCCGCGATCAAAACATGAGTTCACCGCGCTTGGTTCCCCTGGGAGGGCAGCCTGGCCCTGCCTGGAACTGTGGGTCCCCCTCTCTGGGGAATGTCCTGAGGCTCCAGAGTGTCTCTCCCGGCCAACCAGCCAGAGGACGCCAGACCTGGGACCTCCCTCAGCTTCCCAACAGATGGATGGGTTTGGGGAGGCCTGTGAGGTCTGGTTTGAGGGGTAAAAGAGAAAAATCACACAGGCCCATTTTTCCATCCAGGTTTAATCCCACTACAGTAGACTTCCCAGCATCCGAGTTGTCCCTTAAATGGATGGAGTACTACAACTACAGCCCCTGAGAAAGGTGAGCAAAGAGAAAGGAGCTCCGACTTCAGGAGGGGAAGGAGGTACCAGGGGCATCTGCCTCCAGCTGGGGTCATGGGAGGGCAGGGTTCCAGCCAGGAGGCCTGGGGCTGGGGCTGAGAGGAAACTCCAGACAAGAGCCAGACAGAAGCATCCAGTTCTAGGGCAAGGACCAAGGGCAAGCACTGACTCCAAAGCAAAGGTCAGAAGTGAGCCCTGGGGAGGTCCTGGAGGCCATGCTGACGGATGATGGACAGAGCTTTTCTGGAGACCTGTCTGGGCAGTCGGTCAGTCCAAGGAGGGGAAGAGCTTCTGGGGGCTTCCAGCCCCTCTGACAGCACCCACTCCATCCTGCCCCCGTGGCGCCCGTGTTGTAGTGCTGAGACTGGCACATGTAAGGAGGTGGGCTTGAGGGAACGTAAGGGGCCTGTTAATTAAAAGTGCTGCAAAGTCCAGGTACAATGCTAAGAGCACTTAGATTAGCCCTTTTATTATAAAGCAACTCGCTGCATATTAAAAACAAATTCCTTTTTAAAAGCCTAAAAGAAATATACTCAGATATTCACATTGATTGCTTCAGCTAATGGATTATGGGGAAGATTTTTTAAATTAAATTATAAATTGTCCAAGTAATACAGATATAAACACTTGCTGTAAGATTCCGTGGATACGAGGTATATGGAATAAAAACTTGATCACTGCCCCAGTGCCACTCCCCCACCCCATGTGTGACTGCTGATATCAGTGTGGTGTCTATTACTTGTATAGTTTTTATGTTTAAAAAAAAGTTTAAAGAATGCATATTGCATGGGCCTGGGAGCACAGAAAGTTCTCATGGAAGAGGGTTGTTGACCACATCTGAGGGGCCTGAGAGTCAGGCGAGCATTGCAGCAGCAGACAGAGGCGTCTGGGACGCTGATGCTTGCACCACTGCCCTCCTGCCCACTGCATTACTGGGACAGTCCCAAGGAGACCAAGTCTCCTCTCACCCAGAAACCTCTTCCCCTGACAGGCAACTGTGCACAAGGGGATCCTTGTTAAAACTTCCTTGAGGATCCTAGAATTCAAACCCGGTTAAGAAATGTGTACAGGAAAATTCTTCATCCAGTGAGAAGGCAGGAATGTGGGCTAATCTACTCCCAGCCACCCTTCTTTCCCAGCTCCTGACCCCTGCCTCCCACTTTGCCCCAGCAGGCAAATTCATGTGGAGAAGGAGGCTTCTGGCTGGTAGCCTGGCACTGCCAGTAGCCATGAAGAAAGTAAAAGCAGTTTAGAGGCCCGTCCATCATTCCCAGGGGGGTCCCCCAACAGTCAGACCTGGTCAGCCTCAGGGCTCAGGGTCCCAGCCACCAGACCCTGGGAGCTTCCTTGTGTAGTCCCACCTGCCAGCATCTTCCCTCTTCCTGACTCTGTGGTTGCCATGGCGACGAGTCAGCCCCAGGCATTGCTCTTCTCCCTGGTTCCTGAGAGCAACAGAACCCAGTGAGGCCCGAGTAGCAAGAGATGCTCCTGGAGCACTTTCAGAATTTCCTCCCCTAGTGCTTAAGCCCTGTTTTTAAATTATAGGCAGGAAAAAAAAATGGAGAGAGAAAAACTGAATACCTACATGCCCCGCAATGGGAGAAAAGATAGGTAAATACATGAGTGATGGTTTATACCTATTATACAGCCACTAAAAAAGATGTTTACAAAGAGTCTTTAATAACAGGGAAATGCTTGGCTTAGCAAATCTACAGTAGGTTCGCAAGAAAATGCACCTCAAAGAAAGGGCTTGGTGGTGCATTAAATTTAGGAAATACCATGTCCCTACCCTCTCTCACAGATTCATGTTGCACGTCGATGTGTTCAAGGCTCTGAGGAGTGTCACAGTCAAGCAACTGTATTTAGCTTTATTTAACTCAGTGTTTTCCGGATCTATTTGACGACAGAGCCCTTATCTGTGGAGACCCCTTCTCGACCACAGGGCCGAGGCATGTTGCCCTCAGCCTCCCTGTCTCCCTGTTGGGTGGTCACTGTGTCTCTGGCACCTGGTGGGCTTCCCACACCTCCTCGGAGGCCCCCAGATCTCCTGGACATGGGAACTGTATTTCCTATCTCCTCTCCCTGCCCCTGATTCCCACCCATGGCCTGGCACTTGGGAGTTTGCAGTACGAGCTTTTGGATTGGACTGAATTACAGTCCATGTTTGCTTCCAGTTTAGATACTGATGATCTGACTTTTCGTTTGTTCTTCTTTAAATGGTGTTTATCGTGGGAAATGAACAGTCAGCCCCAGCACTGTCATTAATCTACCTACAATAAGGGATTAATCACCGATGGGCCAGGAGGCAGGTGCACTAACTGGCCTTCCTAATATTGCCATGTGATAAGCCCAGCACTTTCCCACCTGGACCTTGGCCCGTGCCAGCCGTTGGCCTGGCTCTGTCTCAATGCCCTCCCCACTTCCACACCTGGGCAGCTCCTTCGGGACTCGGTGTAAATGTCATTTCATTAGGGAGTGCTTCCCCGATTCCATCATCTGTGTTAGTTCCCTCCATCACGTACTTTCGTAGACACTTTCTACCACCCATCACAGATTGTGATTATGTATTCATTTGTTTAATCTCTCCAGACACTAGGCCATAAAATCCTTGAGCGTAGGCACCCAGTTGGGTTTTGTTCAGCATAGTATACCCAACACTCAGCACAGTGTCTGGCACATAGTAGGCCAACAAATACTTGTTCAGCGAATGAACTATAACTTGACATTACTTTACTTAAATTACTTAGCCAATACCTTGATATTTCACGTCTTAAATTAGCTCACCTTACTTTCCCATCTGTAAAATGGGTAGAAAAAAGGAAGGAAATTGAATTAGGTACAGATAAACCCTGAAATCTTAGGTGGCATAACATGTATAAGTCCAATGAGTAGCTTGGGATTGAGGAGGGGGGCTCTGTTCCATGTAGTCATCCAGGGACCCAGGGTGACAGCATCTCTGCTGTCTTCAATGAGCGGCTTCCAAGGCTTCCCTGGGAGTTGATATCAGCTGGCAGATGGGAGAGATGGAGGATTCTGGGGGAAGTTTTTAAGGGCCAGGCTTGGAAATGAAACACATCACATCCATTCACATTCACTTGGCCAAAACCTAGTCCCATGGCCACATCTAACAGCAAGGGAAGCTGGGAAATGTAGCTAGGTGCCCAAGATTCAAAGGAAAATGGGTTTAGTGAAAAGCTAGCCTGTTCTTGCCACAGAAACTGATATATTGAGTGGGTTTAGAGCAGGGTTAGCAAACTACGACCGATGGGCCAATTCCCGTGCACCCCATGTTTTTGTAAACAAAGGTTTATTGGAGCACAGCCATACTCCTTTGTGTATTGTCTATGGCTCCTTTGTGCCACAACAGCAGAGTTGAGGAGTTGCGACAGAGATCATGTGGCCTGCCAAGAGCTGACATGACCAACATGGAAACCAGCATTATTATTATCATGCTTACTGTTTGCAGTTCGTTTTTAGTAGCAATTGCTGAAGAGTACGAAATTGCTTTTTTCTTGCTTTGAAAGAGTATTTGCCATCTACTGTCAGACTTGACACTTTTCCTTATAGCCCAGGGTGGAGAAATCATAAATAGAACATTTGGAGAAATCCTTCTGAATCAGAGATAGGCAAACTTTTTCTGTAAGAGGCCGGATAGTAAATATTTTCAGCACATTGAAGGTTGACTCAGCAGCCATCTGCAGGGACTGAGGGTGACAGAATGGGGATGCCTCTAGACGACACCGAGGACCAGATTGTTGCCACCTGTGTCCTGGACACCCCGGCCTGCTGTCATCCCCAGGGAAAGGGGAAGGAACTCTGAAATGACTGGGCTTATGTTTTCTGCAACTAGGCAGAATGGAGACAAAAGAGAGATTAAACTGAATTATAAAGAAAAAAAGGAAACATTTCTTGCACACCTGAGTTTGGCCTGAGACTGTACACTGACATCACCCTTACTAAGTACGTGTTACGTGGAACCATCAAAACAGAACTCAGCGCAAAAGCCCAAGCATCAGGGAACGGGTAGATTCCAACACGTGCAGTACCCCCTGCCTCTCCCTGGGGGATTTGAAGCCCCCGACGCTGTGGTTTGGAAAAATTCGGTCAGAAGGAAAATCACTGGAGGGATTCTGAGTCATTCTTTCAATACTCTCCACTACCACCACCCCCGTCCCACACGGCCAGCCCCGCTCCCGGGCACCCACATCCGGGGGTCCCACACCCCTGTGCGCTGAGTGCCCCCCACCCCAAGCATGCTCACCTATCATCCAGTGCTCACCTCCTTCCCAGCTGGGGCCCTCAGCCTTTTCACCAAGACCTCGGCAGCAAAGCATCCCCCATTTATGACAATGGCCTCAACAGCAATAATGACTCGTGTTTACTAAGCAGGTGCTGCGGGTCGGACGGTGTTAGGCCTTCTCACACAGGACTCATCCTCCTAATCAGAGGGGCTAAAGGGCCCAGGCCGTGTGCCTCGAGTCCCCGGTGACCAGAGCATGGTGGGGATGGACGCTCTGCTCCCGGAGCTGTGGGCAGCTGGGTTCGCTGCAACCCCAAACCTTCGAGGTCTTTCTAAGCCTGCCCTGTTGGCAGGAGGAGAAACTGGAGAGTCAGCAGGGGCCTTCCTAGAAGCGCATTAGGCAGAGCAGAGCTCGAGGTGGGGAGGGGCCCAGATGCCTAGAGTTTGGATCCTCAGGCTTCCTGCTCTGATGAATTATTCACGTCCACGGCCAGGCAGCAGATCAATAATGCAGGAGGCAGAAACCCTGGCAGGGCCCAGCTTCTAGCTGACCAGCTCTGTCCCCCGGCTCCGGGGAGGGACCCTCGGCAGCCCTGTCGCAGTGGGGCGGTGTGGGCAGGCCAGTGGGGGAAGTCAGCTGTGCCCGGGCCTCTGCAATCCAGCTGTCCTCAGGGCTCCAGGCTGGGAGTGGGCTACAAACACAGCCAGGAAGGGGAGGCCGTTTACAATTTCCGTACTTCCTCTGCCTGCAGTGGGCCTGTTGGGCCATCAGTACAGGGGAACCATGTGTACCTGGGCCAACCCTGGGAATAGGAATTTCTGCCAGAGGACAGGGGTGCAAGAGGCATCACAGTTTCTCGAGGTCCCTTCTTCACGCTTCCTCCAGGGCCTAGGGGCTGGGGGATGGAGACCCAAGAGAACCAGGGTGTTAATTTTGACTGCGAGTAGAACTTTCCATCCAAGCAGCTTTAAAACACCTGCTTGCCTCCGCCAGCCCCATGCAGGTTCTAGCCGGTGCAGGGGGTGGGGGTGAGGGGTGACAGGCTGGGAGAGGGGAGAAGGTCCTGGCTTCCTAGGGGTTTGTGCTTTGGGGGCACACTCACCACCCACACATACCCATACCCACACAGGCCACCTTCTGCGCACTGCAGCCTCACAGGCAAATGTAACGGAGCAAAGGGCTAGTGTGCCCACAGCACAGAAAGCCAGACTCTGACAGCAGGAGTTTGCCGCAAAGTAAAGGTTTATTACAGAGCACCCAGCAAGGGAGTGGGAGACAGGCCTCAGACCCACTCCAACTCGGTCTTTGAGTTAGCAGTTTGTTTCTTTTAAAGGGAATAACAAACTGGCTGGGATTAATCATTGTCTTGCGACATTTCTTAATCATAGTTTTCATGAGTCAGGATGTCTCTGGATTCCCAGGCCAGGTGGTCTGTGGCTCGGGGGTCTGTTAGCTCATCTTGCCCTAGAGAAATGATCTGAATTTGCAGGTTAATGACGAGATCTATAACAGCAGTTCTAGTACATTGGTGTTGATATTCACAACAGCAGTCTGAGTCATCTGATTCTGGTTGATTAATGTTCAGTTCGTTCAGGGTTGGGGTCAGAGGGAACAGGAAAGGGAATAAAGTTTTGGAGGGAGAGATCAATCATAAACTCGTTAAGGGAATTCCGTTAAAGGGGAACTCAGTTTCACAAACACTCTGGGAAACAGGGTGAAGAATTTTTCTGCTATGAGACCCCCCCAACTTACTTGGGGTTTCTCTTAATGTCCTTCTCTTTGCTTCTCAGTATTGCCTAGATTTTCTCCATTTGTTTCAGTAGATCCTTGTCAGAAAGAAAGGAGAATGGGACTTCCCTGGCGGTCCAGTGGTTAGGACTCTGTGCTCTCACTGCTGAGGGCCTGGGTCCAGTCCCTGTTTGGGGAACTAAGATCCCACAAGCCGCGCGGAGTGGCCGAAAAAGAAAGGAAAACAATTATTATTTTTAGAGGGGAGATAAAAGACCCGCCCCCACAGAAGGTACGGCCTAAGGGGAGACTGCAGCAAGTTGGCCCACGAGACTCGGCTTCAGGCGTCTAGCCCAGAGCGTCCCCAACTTCCGTGCACGGGAACCACTGGTGATCTTGTGAAAGGGCAGAGATTCTGGATCGGGGTGTGGCCCGAGCTTCTGCATTTCTGACCGCTCCTGGCGACGCCCATTAATGCTGAGTAGTAAGTCTCGAGGGCCCAGCCCCATAGCTCCCAACTTCAAATGACCATTGGGATCACCTGGAAATCTTTAAAGGCTCTGGAAGCTTAGGCCACACCTCAGACCACTTAAGCCTGATTCACTAGGAGTGGCGGCCAGGCACCAGCGTGGCCCACGCTCCCAGGTGATTCCAGCGTGCCGCCGGGAGGGATTGAGAAGCCCGCTCTAGAGCCGCACAGCTCACTCCTTTACCTGGAGACTGAGGCCCAGAGAGAGGCCAGGGCTGCTCAAGTTGACACAGCCAAGGAGTGAAGGTTTGAGGCCTGGGCCAGAGACCTCTCCTGGGCACGCGGGGTGGTCTCCTGTCATGGGTCAGGGAGAGGCAGGTAGGGCTGGGGATGGAGGGGAGCAGAGTCTCAAGGGCCAGCCTGGGATGCCCAGCACCTCCCAGGTTCTGGGGTGCTCTCCTGGCTGTGCCTTGGGAAATTGTTATTGGCATTCCCCACGTGTATCCAGCCCTCACGGTTCACCAGGACACGCCACTGGGTCTCCGCCAGCCCTGTGGGTGTGCAGAGAGGATCACCGCACCGTTCACAGGTGGGGAGTCCAGGTAGAGAGAGGGCGCAGCCATCTGTGATTTCAGGCTTCTGCATTGTGGAAGCTGCAGCTTTTCCCTTGCTGAATCTCAGACACATGTACCCCTGCGCCCTTTGCCCCTACAGCCTTTGCTCTCCAGGCAGCAAAGCATGGTGGCAAGAAGCCAACTTTGGGGTCAGACCCAGGGATGTGGTCAGTTCACCAACATTTCTTCAGTACCTTCTGCATCAGGCATGGTGTGACCCGGGCCCAGTGTCTGAACCTCTCTGAACCTCGGTTTACTAATCGGAACCCCGGGATAACACTAGCGACCCCCTCGGATGGCCGTGTGGATTTACCAAGGTTTGTAAGACGCCAGCACAGCCTCCTGCCCTCTTCAATGCCTGAGGCCTTTGTTCAGAGGCAGAAGGAACGACCAAGGGAAGACCAGCATCGCTCACCAGAGAAACTGAGGCTGGGTGAGAACAGATGGCTTGCCCAGGGGAATGCTTCATGGTGGCCATGGAGCCCCTGGATGGCCAGGCTCCCCAGTGCCCCCCAAGTTGTTTGGAACCCTTTGAACCCAGCGGCACAAACAAGACCCTCGGTGGGCTTGGACGGTCAGCTTTATTTCTTTCCATGCCGAGAAATACAGAGAGAACTGGTGAGTGGGGGCCGGTGGTGGTCAGGGGGTGGTGCTTGCTGTTCCCTAGGGGACCTGGGGAGGGGCTGGGTCAGTGCCCCAAGCCAGGGGACCACTGTGTTCATGCAGCCAGTACTGGACCCACGAAGGCGCTAGGATGGCAGGGCCACTGTCCCTTCGTATTCAACGAGGTCTGGGGGTGTCAGGAGACCTGTGGGTGGGAGGCAGCAGGGTCCCTCCGTCCCAGCCTTACCTCTGAAGGGTTTCCCATCCTCTGGCCCTGGGCTCCTCTCTGCCGGAAGGGCCCGTCTCCCGAGGCCTCTGCCCCTCCCACACACCTTGGAGGCCTCTGAGCTACATCCTTAGTCTGACTAGAAGACTCTCAAGTCGTTCTCGCCTGAACGGAAGGATGCTCCTGCCGTGCCTGCGTTTGCAGTGATCTGCTGTGGCTTCTCTCCTTCTCCACCATCCTGGGTTTGGAGTAGGAGCCAGTGTGTGTATCTGTGGGAGTGCGTGCGTGGCAGGGCCTGTTTTTGTGGGTGAGACTGTAGATGGGGGGCAGGTCTAGGTGTGTGTGACGGTCCCAGGGCACACAGAGGCCGCGGTCCCACCTCTGCCATCATTTTCCCACAAGACCACGCCTAAACAGTCTGGTTCACTGCTCTCTTCTCCCTGGGTGCTGAAGCTGGGGACCCCTGGGACCTGCCGGAAGACAGCTGACTCATGACCCCTCCTTCCAGGGTGGGGGCCGGTGAATGTCAGATTCATAGACCTCATCCTGACTCCCCTGGCCTGACCTGACCTTGAAAGTGACACAGATACTCTGGGCTTATCCCCTTCCTCCCCCCCGACAAACACGGGCATTTCTATTTTGGCCTCAAAGGTCCCATAAAGCAAATCCAGCTGGTCCCTCCTTTAGGGTCGGGAGAGGTTGGAGTTTATTCCCTGGGTGGGTGACTGACACAGGAACGCCAGCCCTAGAGGGATCTGCCCATGCCCCTGGGCCCTGAACCCTCCCCTCGTTCATACAGGCCCTCCTAGAAGGCTTGGGGCTGCACCCAGGACCCAGAGCCCCTCCCGGCAGACAGAGCCTCTGTGCTGACATGCTCCCTCCTCAGGAGCCTCTGAGGAGGGTGGGAGAGACGGGCAGGGACCCTGAAAGGAGGCATGAGGGTCCTGAACAGGCACAGAGGAAACATTCTTGGCCAACTTGGGGCCCTGAGAACCTGCCCTCCCAACCTCCTGGAACCCTAGCTGCTAGGCAGGGCCTCACAGGGTGGGAAGGCCTGTAGCATCCTTCTCCAAGGGTTTGGGGGCTGAAGCCAACAGGGGAAGTGGGAGCAAGAAAGACCCGGGAGAAATCTGAGGGGCCCTGCTTAACTCCTTCCAGGTGTCCCATTAAGTCCTGAGACAAAGGCCATGGAGTCCGGGCCCCTGATTCTGGGCATGTGGATGTGTTCCTAAGCCTGGGTCCCCAAAGATGGGACCCTTCAGCCAAGCTCTTCCCTCTTTCTTGAAACTCTCTAGACCCCATGAACAACAAACCTTCATAAAAACTCTGGCCCACGCCCCTGCAGAAGGCACAAACACCCCTAATGGCCTGGGAGCCCATGGGAATTTCCCCCAGGGGTGGTCCCAAAGCCTGCTCCAGGGAAAGCCTTCACTGTTTGTGGTTGGCCAGGGGCACAGGGTGAGGCACAGAGCATCAGATGCAGCTGGGCTGGGAGCTGGGAGCCCAGGCCCCACCTGAGCCCCTCTGCATGGGGACCCTGAGCCCCTCTGCATGAAACTCTGAGTTTGTGCCCCAGACAGCCAGGGAGGGCCTGTCAGGATGAGAGCTCAGGCCTGGGTTCCTTTTCACTGGCTGTCCTGGAGGCAAGGTCAGGCCCCGGGAGTTCTTGGTTGGTGCCCAGGCTACAGCCCAGGTAGGGACTAGAGGCAGACTGCGTCAGCCTGGCAGATGCTCTGACACCAGACTTCTCAGCCGAGATGCTCGTGAGGCTGAAATGTCTGGGAAGAGGTCTGTGGGTCATGCTGTCCCCGTTTCTGTCTCCACCAACATTCCGCTCGGTGCCTGCACCCTGCGATGGATGTAGGATTGAAGTATGGCTGTTGCCTCTTTCCAGAGCAGCTGCACATCCTGTGTGTCCGAGGGGTTTCAGGGCATGTGCTGAGCAGAAGCTTGGCCTCTGAGCTCAGGGTACTGGCTGGGATCGCAGCAGGCACGTGGCACAAGGCATGCACACAGTCTTTTTTATCCTGCCTCAAGAAAAATACAAAAGATAATAAAGGCCCGCGTCTTTTCTCCCGGTCGTCAGACACGCAGGGACTGTGCTACCTCTCTCCCCGCTGTAGTCTTGCTTGTGGGGCTGGTTTCTTCTCACTCTGGCTGTATGTGCTGCTTGGCAGGTCCCAGGAAGTCGTGGGGATGAGAAACCAGCCAGAACCCTGGGGTTAAAATGCCGGGATGTGCATCTGAGATTAAACCACAGTATTCACTGGTTTCACAGTCAATTTCATCTCCTCCCTTCCTTTCTTCCTCTTGCTTTCCCATTTGATGTGGGCTGGCAATGGGGTGACTTGGGGGTTTCCCTACAAGTTTGTACTTTTGGAGCTGGGGGACAGGTGGGCACTTGGCAGTCACCATCCTGTCCTCCGAGGTACATGGGGCATGTGGGTGTGGAGCTTTCCAGTGGGTGGGGGCCTGCTTCTGCTAGCACAGCCCCCTAGTTAGGTTTATTTCTTCTGAACTGTAAAGAAAAGAACAGGTATGGCAGAACAGAGCTCAGAACATAGGGTCTTCCGGTCCCTTTTTTGAGGATTTGAGTCTTTGTTTCCTAGCGGGAAACGGTACCGGGGTGAGTTGGCTGGGGGCTCCCAGTGGAAGTGAGCTCCTGCCAAGGACAGGACCGGGGCCTCGGTGGTTGGTTCGGAGGTAGGCGCGTGGACCCCTGAGGCTAGAACCATCGCTGCTTGAATATTTTAGTGAAAACTAAAGTCCCCTTTGCCAATTTGAGTCCAGTGGTTGTCACTTGCCATTGAAAGAGTCATGGCTAAGGCGACAAGCAGCAGCAGAACAAAGAGACTGAGACGTCGGAAGGTGATACTGAGGTTCATACCCTGGGCTAGTGGGTTCCTGCTTCTCAGGCACCTGCACACCTGTCCAACTCAGAGATTATGGAACATGCTTCCGCTCAGACAGATGAAATGGAGGACCTGCCTTTTGAACCCAGGCAGACTGATTACAGACCTGAACTCTTCCCTCTCCTACGAGGCCAAGGTTCCCCATGACCCCATGGCTGAATCCCAGGCTTTCTACCCCAAGTTGAAAACTCTGTATTCCAGATCAGTGCCTCCCAAACTCTAACGATTGGGCTGGGAATCTTATTAAAATGCAGATTCTGATTCAGTGGGTCTGGGTGGAGCCTGAGATTCTGTATTTCCAACCCTTTCCTGGTGTCAGCAGCCACGGCTGCTGGCCCATGGAGCACACATTGAGGGGCAAGGTCTTTAGGGGAACAGCTTACGTTGATCACCAAAGGGGCAGAGATGCTTGGAGGCTCCCAATGTGAGTGTGTGACGAGAGGGAAATGGACAACACTGACCTGCATAGCCCAGAAATTCTCAAAGCTGCCTGGGCTCTGTGAGCAGCTGAGTGTCACCTTTGAAAATGGTCGTCCTGCTTGGATAACTTCCCTGGGCCACCTTTGGGCACTCACAGAAGTGTTGCTTCCTGACTTCCAGCACGTGCATGGTTGACTTCCAGTAGGTCCTGGTTGTCTCATCAGGGATGCTGTCTGGCAGGCCCCCAGTTTACAAAGCAGAGTCACATGCATCATCTCAGGTGATGCTCACAAAAGCCTCTGTGCTGGAGGCTTCTTCCTACCGCTTTCGACGTGAAAACCCCGAGACTCAACCCAGGCAGACCCTGGTGCGGGACCCAGGACCATCAGAGCTGAGACTAGAGCTCGTGGCCTCTGACTCCTGGGCACGTGCTCTTCCCACGCCCTTTCCTAGTGATCTATTCTCCAGGCATTAGAAAGTCAGAAAGCCAACCCCACTCAGGCAGTCCCTGCAGGGGACTGGGTTGCTTTCCTTGAGTGAGAGGAAAAGGCTGTGGCCCACACGTGCTCTTACCCTTCTCCCCACCAGCACCCCTGTCCCAGGGCGCTGGGCCACAGCCTTCCACAGTCCTCACTGAGTAAGCTGGAGTGCGGCTGGGCCTCACCTGCAAAGTTGACAGCCACGGCCACGATGATGATGACGACCCCCAGGATGATGAAGGTGACGCTGAGCATGCCGGCCAGGCGGCCCAGCCTCCGGGCCCCGTCCAGGTCTCCCTGTTGCATGCTACTTCGAGACTGCAGAGAGAAGGTGGCAGAGACCTCAGGAAGGCTGTCCTTGGCAGCCTTGGAGGGGGCCCCTTACTGAGCCCCTGGAACACACCCGGTCCCCACTGCGGCCCACACTCCAGCAGCCTCCATAGGGGAGCGGCAGGGGGCTCCTTCAGGACTCCAGTGGCCAGACCTCTTGAGGAGACCCGTAGCTAAGCCTGCCCCTCGCTGGCAGGGGACAGCTGGAAGCATGACCAAGCAATGCAGGGTGTTATCTCAGGACAGTGACGGGCAGGGTGGTATAGTGGAGACCGAGGGCCTGGGAGGGTGGACCAGGTCCAGGCCATGCTGAGCTGGCAGGAGAGATAAGCCAGGCCCCCGCGGACCCCAGCCCAAGGCTCATTCCTACAGCTGCACTAAGGCAGCCCCTGTGGCTTTTTCTATGGCCTCACATACCTGCCTCTTTTGCTCTGTGAGCCCCCTCTTGCCATAAAAGGAAAGAAATCACTGGCCCTCCCTCTCCCTATATCCCACCCAGGAACCACATCCTTGTTCAACCAAGTCCACTTCCCAGATCACACCAGAAAGGCGAGGCATTTGGGGTTTGAACCAGGAAGGCTGGGGCTGGGGCGGAGCCATGTATGGCTTCACAGGGGCCCCTATCTGATATTTCACTCCTTCTCAGTGAGCTCGGCTTCTCTTGGCCCTATTGAATTGGGTGAAATCAGGTGGGTTAGGATGGGGATGGACAGAGGACATAGGGACAGATAGGATCATGAGGGGTCTGGGGGGAAGCAGTAGGAGGTGTGTCCCAAGCTTCTCCATGGAGGCCCCCTCACCACTGCCCAGGCTGGCCTGGGACCTCCAGATTCCTCCAGCTCTAGAATTTGGACTTCTATTGATAGAACAGGCACAGGCAGGAGTCTACTAAAGGTGTGACGACTTACAAGACCTCAGGCCATTTATTTGGTTATTTATGTTCTGATTATTGGAGGCTCCTGAGTTCAGCATGGAACCATCAAGTACCTTGACGATGATGGTGACGATGATGACAAAGATGTATTGAGCCCTTACTTTGTGCCGGGCAGCTTACTGACGACTATGCCTAAATGGTCTCATTTAGCCTCAGAATCATTCTATGAGGTTGGCAGTGTTGCCCATTTTTAAAGACGCTGAAGTTCACAGAAGTGACACCTCCCCCTCTGTTCTCTTCATTGGGGCAGTCCCCATTCCCTGGGTCCTGTCTTCATCTCTCAGAATTCTGATTCCCCACCTCCACCCCGTGGTTCCCTGTGCCAAGCTCCTTCCAGGCCAGTACCAGCTGCCTGCCCCAGTGTGACCTCACTTTGCCCCAAACCACAGCTTCCTACTTCCCAGATCTGCTCCTTGCCTTGCACTCCGCCTTCCACGTGCTCAAGCCCCAATTATTGGCAACAGCCTGGAGTGTCCTCCCACTGGGTCATAACTCCCCTCCCATCCTACTCTACTAATTAGTTTCCTCTCCTAGTCAATTCCATTGCAACTCTCCTCTCTAGCTTCGCTGCACTTGCCCTAGTTCCAGGGGCCACTTCTCACTCAAGCCATGACAAGAGCCTCCTGAAGGTCCCCCTGGCTCCAAGCTCTTTTCCTCTCCATTCTACTCCCCACACCACCATTTCACCCTATAGATATTCATGCCAGGCATGGTGCTAAGACCCTGGGGTGCAGCGGTGTACAAGAGAGCCCCGGTTCTTATGCTCATGGAGCTTACAGCCTTGGGGGGAGGCTGGCCTCCATTGTGACCACACAAATAAAAGCAAAATTGCAAGTGTGGGTAGCGTTCCGAAGGAGAGGTACCTGGTACTATGAGAGTTTATAAAAGGGGAGAGTCAGGGAACACATCCTGAAGGGAGGACATCTGGACTGAGATATGAGAGATGAGTAAGAATTAAATAGCTTTTTTTTCAAATGGAAGAAGTGTCCTGCGCAGAGAGAACAGCATGTGCAAAGGCCCAGAGGGAGTCCCTACGTGGCAAATACGTAGATGTTCAATAAATCGTTATTGACTGAAGGAAGCAGGTGGGAACTTGACAAAGGCCAGTGCAGCCGGGGCTGAGACTGAGGAAGAGGAGGCTGCAGAGGCGGGCAGGGCCAGGCCAGGTAGGGCTCTGCCCATACAGCAAGGAGGTCGGTCCTTATCCCAGAACAGTGAGAGCCAGTGAAGATGGAAGAATGGGGGCAGAGGATGGTATGATTGGATGCAGGTTTCCCAAAGACCCCCCCTGACTGTAGTGGGGGATCACAGGAGAGCCAGGAGCTCAGGCAAAAGCTCAGAGAGATGATGATGGCTGAGGCAATCACTCTTGTCCAGCATCCTCCACGGCCCCCCACTGTCTGCAGAACAGAGTCCAAACTCAGGTTTGCTTTGCATTTCCTGGTTTTACCCTCTGCCATTCTCTTCCACAACCTCTGGGTCTAGCCGATCTGAACTGCTCAGGGTATGAGCACTGACTTCCACTTGCCTTTGCTCGTGCTATTTCTCCCGCCCACATTCCTGCTCCCCCATAACACCTCAAGTCCAAATCCTCTCTATTCTTCAACAGCTGGCTCCAATGCCACCTCCTCTGTGAAGCCCACTGAGATTCCTCCACCCCCACTGGAATGGTCATAATCCCTAGCATTATTTGAACATTTACCTTGTGCCAGGAACTATGCAAGCTCAAGTCTAGACCTCAGCCTCTCTCTGCTGCCCAGGGACATTGGGGCACCAGTCACTCCTTGGTCTTTTCACACTCTCCTTTTTTTTTTTTTTTTTTCACCCTCTCCTTCTTGACTAGATCTTTTTCTCTCCTGTCTTGAAGAAATCCTCTATTTGTCTCACCCAGTTGTAGGCTCCCCAGTGCCTACAGGACAAAATCCAGATTCCGTTTTGTGACAGTTGGGGCCCTTCTTGATCTGGCCTTTCTCCATTTCTCCAGTTGCTTCTCTCACCATGCCTGCCTGGTGTTCTATATTCCAGCCGCATCTCCTCATCTGTAAAATGGCCTAATAACAATCCCTGCCTCATAGGAGTGGTAGAGGATAAAATGCTCTAATGGACGGCAAGCTCAGGTCACCAAACTCAGGACATCAACACCGAGGCAACATTGGGAGGAAGAGGGAGCAACATACAGAAAGACTTCTGGGATTTCCAGGAATTTCAGCTTCAGAAATCCTGGGGTTACCTTGAATCATTATCCAGGACCCATTCTCAGCTGTAAATATAGCATCAGGGGGAGGAGCAGAGGGTTTAAGATGAGTCCTGCCCCCCATTTTCCAGAAAATGTCTGTGCAGTAATGATTCAGGGCCATGGAGAGAGGCACACAGGTAGTTTGTTGGGTATGAGAGGTGAGGAAGAAAGGTGAGAGGGAGAGAGAATTTTTTTCAGTTATACTGAGCCCAGTCTCACTTATTTATCCGCAGAGCCATCAATCCATGCATCCTTGGATTGATGGAAGGTCATGCGTGTTCCTTCAAGCCTGAGGGACGCCACTGAAGGAGACACAGTGGGAATGGCTGCATGGGACAGGGCAGACCTGATTGTGGCTTCTTTGTTGTGTCAGACACTTTATACACTCTCTGCAATGTAAACCTCACAACTATTCTGTAAATTTTAGTTTTCCAATCTGTAGAAAGGAGGGATAGTAACTGCCTCTAAGAATAGAGCCCTAATTTTACGTGAGAAGTTGTCCACTGCTAGCTGGCACTCCTTTCTGAAGTACCCCCCTCCCCAAGTAGTTACCAAATGAAAGATCCATCCCTTGTTTCCAGGGATGGAGGAAAACCCTTCATTTCTTTTTATGAGTAAATTACCAGCTGCTCTGCATCTCCGTTAGTGACATCAACTTCCTCTTACACCAAATGGCTCAAGTTGAAGGCAACTAATAATAATTGCAGTAATGGTTGTAATGACTGAATTAATAGATCATTTGTGATTGCAATGACTGTGGGAATGGTGAGTGAGAAAATGAATTCAGGTTAATAGATCAGTGAGGAAAGATATTGAAAAAAGTTTGAGTGTGGGGAAAGGACAAGGCGGGGTTGGGGAGAGGATAGGGTGAGAAGGATGCTGATGACAGCTGCTAGAGGCTGAAACCAGCCAGAGGAGGGTGGCAACAGAGCTTCTCAGGAACGAGCGTTCTCCACCCATGAGGCTCAGGCCAAGGCCTAGCAGGTCTCAGGAGAACTGACAAGATCAGCCAGGGCTGATCAGTTATTGGCCCTTCCACAGAGATCAAGCATCTCCCAGTAGGTCAAGGCAAAAGGATGTGCTTCTCCATGTGCTTCCCAGCACTGTCTCTGCATAGACACAATTGTTTCTGAAATGCCCTGACTACAGTTTAACCCCCCTGTTGCTGGAGAGAGGGGAGGGGTGGTGGAGGATCCTGGGGAAGGAGTCAGGGCAGCTGCAGTGGTGGATGGGACGGATTGGCAAGACTTCGGGGCTTGAGACCGCAGCTGTTTACCAGCTTATTCAGGAGTATGTCAAGAGGCTTCCCTGGTGGTCTGGTGGTTAGGACTCTGTGCTCTCACTGCAAGGGCCCAGGTTCGATCCCTGATTGGGGAACTAAGATCCCACAAGCCACGAGGTATGGCCAAAAAAAAGAGAAAAAAAGACGTCAATATCTTAAGCCATATGCCTACATACCAGCTGACCGTCAGCCCTGGTCAGGGCTTAGCACTCTTGTTGAGTGAATGGATAAATCATAAATGAATGAGAATGAGCCTGCAACACATCAGTTAAATAATTAAGTTGTTGAAAATGCCTGAGTAAGGAAGCGTTGAAGCCGCTCTGGATCTCTGCGTCGCTCCCACATGCTGTAGGAACAACCTACAGAGAAGGGACTGCTCAGAGGCCGCAACCAAAACCGCAGACAGGGCCGCCTACCGTTCCCAAGGCTGTAATGAGGGGTGGGACTCCATTATATCCAGATTGCTAAAAGCCAGAAATGCCTGTTCACTGGGGGTTTGTCCTGTCCGCTGACGTTGCAGTTTCATTTAGTATTAATAATAATAGCAACCACTTCCATTTATTAAGCATTTACTATGTTCCAGGCTTTGGCACACACGTTAGTTCATTTAATCCTCCCAACAGCCCTATGAGGTAGGTGGTTTTATTATACATTTTATAGCTGAGGAGACTGGAGCTAAGGAAGGAGGTTGAATGATTTGGACATGGTCATGTGACTTAAAGGGGCTAGAGATGGGATACACACCCAAGTCTATCTGATGCTTCTTTTATCAACAACTGAAGGCCCACTGCCTGGGGCCCAGCATCCCTCACTGACAGGAGATCTTGCTGGATCGGGGAGCATGGCCATTTCTCATCCTGACCCAGGGGTAAAATGGATGAAGCCAACCTTGCCCTGGCCACCCCAGGAAGCTCACAGGAAGCTGCGGTGCTGAGCAGGCCTGGGCCTGGACATCTGTGATCACAGCTCCTGAGGTAGAGCCCCTGATCCCAGCCCTGGTCCCAGCAGGCCCCTGTCAGAGCTACAGTGGGAAGGACACTGCTGGTCCATTAGTCTTCCACTGATGGAGTGAGTGGGTGGTGGAGAGGAGGCTACTGGGAGGTGGGGGAGAAAAAGAGGGAAGGAAGTAGAATTATTCCCTCCCTGCATAAATGCCTAAAAGGTTTGCCTTTCCTGGGAGGGACACACCATCCTTGTCCCAGAGGTAGATACAGGGTAGGGCCATGAAGAGAACACTGGATTCAGTATCCAGGTGATGTGCCTCTTGCCAATTGTGTGACCATGGGCAAGGCACTGTTTTACATGCCTCAGTTGCCTCATCTGATAAATGGGAACAATTAGCTAGACTCTGTCAGCCTCATACTAGGGCATGCATTGCAGACAGCTCTAGCCAGGCTGTCAGGGCTGTGGGTCTCCTTCTCCCCTGGGGTCAAGGGCTTGATCCTTCACTTGGTAACCAGTGGGAAGACTTCAGATGAGGAGCTCTGAAGTCTGTTGCCAGGACCTGGAGACACCAGCATGGAGACTTAACCCTTTCCATACTCTCTGTCTCTCCTTCACCCCTGTTACTGTTTGAGTGGCACTAAGTATTTCAGCTCTAGATAAATAACTGACCCCTCCCTCCCCAGGGCATGGAAGTGTCCTATGAACTAGAAAAGTGAATATCACAAAAAAGTGACTCACACAAATGTTTTGGATTCCCAGTGTATATAAAAGTTACGTTTATACCTCTCTGTAGTCTAGTAAGTGTGCAATAACATTGTATCTAAAAAAGCAATGTACATACCTTAATTTTTAAATACTTTATTGCTAAAAAATACTAATCATCATTGCTCAGCAAGTTGTGATCTCTTTGCATTAGTAACATCAAAGATCACTGATCACAGGTCACCATGACAAATATAATAATAATGAAAACGTTTGACATATTTCGAGAATTAACAAAATGTGACCCAGAGACACAAAGTGAGCAAATGCTGTTGGAAAAAAAAGAGGCGGCAATAGACTTGCTCGATGCAGGGTTGCCACAAACCTTCAATTTGCAAAAAATGCAATAGCGGCAAAGCACAATAAAACAAGGTATGTCTGCTTATAAAATGTCCAGAAGAGGCAAAACCATGGAGACAGAAAGAAGATGGGTGATTGCTCAGGTTTGAGAGGGATGGGGAAGAAAAAGGCCCTGGGTTTCTTTTGGAGGTGAGGAAAATGTTCTAAAGTTGACTGTGGTTATAGTTGCGCTTGTCTGTGAATATACTAAAAATCATTGAATTGTACGCTTTAGATGGGTGAATTGTATGATATGTGAATTATATTTCAAAGCTCTAAGAAAAACAACAAACAGGACTTCCCTGGTGGTCCAGTGGTTAAGACTCCATGCTTCCAATGCAGGGGGCACAAGTTCGATCCCTGGTCAGGGAACTAAGATCCCATATGTTGTGTGGCGCGGCCAAAAAAAAAAAAAACAACAACAACAACAACAAACGTGATGGCTTCCCATCCCCGCCAGGGAGACACTCACCTAATTACTACCATCACGTAATAGCTCTTACTATGTGCTGGGTGCCTTAGCACTTTGTATGGCTCATCTCATTTCACCCTCACGCAACTCTGTAATTTAGGTATTATGCTGACACCCATTTTGCAGATGGGAATACTGAGGACAAAAGATGTTTGAGTGACTTGCCCGAGGCCACGGAATACCCTGTGGTTTTGTCTAGCGTGGGTGCTTCTTGCAATGTGTTGTAAGGGTCTGTTTACAAGTTTCTCCCCACTGGACAGGAGGCTCGTGGGGATTGGTGCTGGCATCTGGTTTAGCACTGTATTCCCTGCCCCAGGCCCGGTTACCATCAGACCTGACTCAAGAACCTGAGAAGGATGTAGAAATGCACTGGGGGTGGGTTCGGTGGTCTCACAGCCTTGGGCCCAGGTTTCCCTTGACAAAGGCAGCTCCTACCCAGCTCACACCCTGCCACCCCCAGCAGGAGATGGATTCTAGCGAACGTTTTCTCCTGGGTCCTTGTGTGGATTCCCTCTGCAAAGCCTGTCTCTCCTCCTGGGGCTTCTCCCTGTAACCAAGAGGTTGGCCCTGCCCACAGCCACCGGGTGCACCCCTGTGGCCCGGCTCTGCCCCCAGCTGCCTCCAAGAGCAACAGGCAGCACAGGAAGTTCCTCAAAGGCCTGGCCCAGCCCTGGCTCTTCTGCCCACACCAAGTCCCTACCGGTGTCCCCTAAAGCCCTGGCAGGTGGTGCTGGATTTGGTGGGGTTTGGGGAAGGCCCCCCTGGCTGGAGACTGGGCCTCGGTGAAGTGGATAGAGACGTATGAGGAAATAGGGGGTTTCTCAGAGGAGAGTGGGCAGCAGGAATGACCACAGCTCCTGGGGGCTCGATGATGATGACTCAGCAGGGGAGTCACTCCAGAGGGGAAGCAGACAGTGTCTCCCCTCTCAGTGTACTGTCCCCTGCTGCTAACCTCATTCTGAAAGTCATTCCCTGCCAGCCTCTCTCTGTGTGTCTCTCTCACAATCTCCTGGACCACAGAAGTCACTTGCCAACATGGACCAACATTTTCTGTGGCTCCTCTGTAAGTAGCTCTATCCAGATGACTTGGATTGGAGCTGATCTAAGGTAATTTACTCAAAACCCTAGAGCATGAGTGTGTGGGAAGCAAGGACTAGCCCCCATGCCCCTCCCTGGCCAGGCCAGCCATGCCCTCTGACACACGTGTGTTCCCACCCTTGGCCCAGGCCCCCCCACCCTGAAGACATGCTGAAATCGGTGCAAAGGCGAGGCCCAGAGGGCCCCAGCGAGAAGTTACCCCCAGAGGAGCAGCCCTGGGGCAGCCGGGCCCCGGAGCCCTTAGTCCATGGCAGGGAAGCCACTGCCTGCTCTTGGAAACCAGAGCTACCAGAGGCTGACAGAACTCTGGGGGGGGGTGCCTGGATCCCCTCCTGAGAACATGGGGCCCTGGGACCCCATGCCAGGTGCAACCTCTGCTGATTCACAGCCCCACTCAGGAATGACTCCTTGGGACAACGCCCCCAACCCCTGCAAAGGCAAGACCCCCAACTTGGCTGTATTTCTGTGCAGAGTTTAGCTCCAGGTGGCTCTCTGGAATCCCCTTCCCAGCAGGGATGTGTGCAAAGTCAAGCTGTGATGTCCAGGAGCAGAGATGAAGGAGGACAGCAAACAGAAGCTCTCCAGGCCCCTGGACCCCTCTCCAAGGGGGAGTCATAGACCAGCTGAGAAGGGGAATCTTCCCCCAAGCCCCCGGCACCCAGCTCTTTTCTCTACCTCCCAGGCAGGGAGACTGGTGCCTGCAGGGAAGCGTGGCTGCTGACCCCAGGCCCAGCCCCTGCCCTGGAACAAAGAGTAGCACTTACCATAATGGAAAAGATGAGGGGGATGAGGTTGAGGGGCCAGATGGGGCAGAAGCAGGAGGTGATGGCAAGGACGAGGTAATCTTTGGGAACTTCTCTGTCCCGGGTGTAGGAGGTGGTGGCAATGGAGGATGCCCGCCTCGAGCTGGCCCGGGAGGATGCCTGGGGGATCGAGGCCTCCCGGTGCCCCTCGGATACCACCTTGAAGGGCAGGCTGTGGCAGCCCTGCTCCAGGTCCAGAGCCCCCGAGGGGGACTTGGACAGCTTCAGGGGCTTGTCATCCTGGCCCCCGACCTTGGTGAGGAGTTTCTCCATCTCCGGCAGGTCCAGGGGTGAGACGGTGCCTGGCTCCTGCGCCGGGGAAAACTGAGGCTGCCCGGGGTGGGCCATGCTGGCCTGGGCCTTGGGCTGCTCCAGCTCCAGGCCGGGACGAGGGGCTCCAGAGGGACCTCAGCGCACCATTCCTCAGCCCAGACTCAGGGCCTACAGGTCAGGGGCAGACGTGTCACCCAGGAGAGCAAGGGCCAGCTGGGGGCTGGGAGGGTCAGCCTCTCCAGGCCAGCTGAGTTCAGAGTCTCAGGCCGGCCTACTGCCCCATGGAGCTCCGGGAAGCTGGAGCCTTCAGCTCCATTCAAGTTTGAGGCCAACTTTGCCGATGCTGCTGACAGCACAGATGGGCGGGGAAGCAACAGAAAGCAGCTCGAAGAGCAGAGAGAAGACTGCTGTTCTCCGGAGTGAGGCTTAGACTAAGTCAGGGAGGGTGTGTGTGTGTGTGTGTGTACATCACCCAGCCTCCCTCCCTCCCTGCCCTCCTCAGAGATGCTTTTCAATTCCTCTCTCCCCAGAGAACCGCCCAGCAGCATTCTGCCTCTGTCCCAGCCCAGCCCAGCTCAGCTCAGCCCTGCCCAGCCCAGCCCAGCCCAGGGGGACTTGGGCCAGCCTCTGGCTTCCACTACTGACCCAGGACCTGCTCTTCAGGGTGGGGGCTCTGGATGGGGAAGAAAGACAGAGTGGGTCCAAATGGGCGTGTCTTCAACTGTCACGGGAGACTGAGCCCTCTGCTGCTCCTCTACTGGGGCAGGCTTCCGCTTCTCCTATCTGTTGGGAAACGCTGGCCCCTGGACCTACTGCATCCCACCTCGACCCTGACCTCCAACGTCCAGAGGCGTCCAGGCCAGAGCCTGGCTCCTAGCTCCGGGGGGGCTACTACTAGTGTGGCCCCTGGATTCTGCCTGGACCCTCTGAATGGGTGTATGAGCAGCTCACCAAGGGGTGGGGCAGAGGGGCTATTAGGGAGGAGTGTTGGCCCCATCTCATGGCCATTAGAGCTTTTCTAAGGTGCTTTTAAAAAGCCAGCAAAGGGGCTTCCCTGGTGGCGCAGTGGTTGGGAGTCCACCTGCTGATGTGGGGGACGCAGGTTTGTGCCCCGGTCCGGGAGGATCCCACGTGCCGCAGAGCAGCTGGGCCTGCACGTCCGGAGCCTGTGCTCCGCAGCGTGAGAGGCCACAGCAGTGAGAGGCCTGCGTACCGCAAAAAAAAAAAAAAAAAAAGCCAGCAAAGATCCTGTTTCAGGAGCTCCTTCGCGCAGATGCCGACTTGAAGGGCCCGGGTTCTGGCTGCCTGTCCTCTGTCTCTTTGTTCTCTCATGTCTCCTCCCTCCGTTTCTGCCACCTTCTCTATTGTCTGCATCTCTTTCTATGTCCCCGATCTCTCTCCTTACATTGTTTTATAAGGTGACCTAGAACCACCAGGGTGTGTGTGTGTGTGTCTGTGTGTGGTTTGGAGGAGGGCATAGGTCATGGGGGTTGGGGGTGGGAAGTTAGAGGTGAGAAGGGGTCTCAGAGGTTGTGGCGTTCAAATCCTTTGATATCACAGATTAGAAAAGCAAGGCCCAGAGTCATCTCAAGCTGTATCCCAATCAGATATCAATCCCTGGTCCAAGTCCAGGGGCTGGCTTGGAGCAAGATGAGCCATTTTAGTGGAAAGAATTATCTTTGGGTTGTGTATCAAGCTGGCTTCAGAAATGCTGCTTCCAACAAGGGCCGTGACAAGGCAAAGGAGGCAGAGAGTGTGACGGGCAGGGAGTGGAGAGCTGGCCACAAAGGGATGGGAGGAGGGCTCCCCCAGGCCAGGGTTGGGGCAGAGGGAGTGAGCTGGGCTCTTGTGCCCAGGAACTTCCAATTTTATTTATTTATTTTTTAACATCTTTATTGGAGTATAACTGCTTTACAATGGTGTGTTAGTTTCTGCTTTATAACAAAGTGAATCAGCTATACATATACATATAGCCCCATATCTCCTCCCTCTTGCATCTCCCTCCCACCCTCCCTATCCCACCTCTCTAGGTGGTCACAAAGCACCAAGCCGATCTCCCTGTGCTATGCAGCTGCTTCCCACTAGCTATCTATTTTACATTTGGTAGTGTATATGTGTCCATGCTACTCTCTCACTTCGAGAGAGTGGCTAATGTCATTTTAAATAAGAGACCTCCTGCAGAGGGTGGCGGGTTGGGTGCCTGAGACCCCTGGACTCTAAGTCCGTGTCCAGCTTAGACAGGATTCCGTGTTACAACCTGGGAGCTGATTCTTGGGGTGAAGGACTCAGGCCCTGTGGACCTACCGCTGCGCAGCCCAATTCCATAGCCTCCAGCCCAATGTGACTACCAATCGCCTGAAATGTGGCTCATCCGCACTGAGATGTGCTGTAAGTATAAAACATATACTGGATTTCAAACATTTAGTACGAGAAAAAGAATGTAAAATATCTCATTAATACACTGTATATAGATCGCATATTGAAATGATAATATTTTGGATATATTGGGCTACATAAATCATTCTTAAAATTAATGTCACCTGTGTCCTTTCTTTAATATGGCTGCTAGAGAATTGAAAACGTGGCCTCCAGGCACTGGCCTGGAGGACGGAAGGAACCTGACATAAAGGGATTTTTTGACTTAATAAAAACTCGAAGAGAAAAGAAAAAGCCAAGAAGTCCTCAGGGTGGCCCACGGCAGCGAGGTTACCAGGTATGCTGGGGTTCAGGGACTTGGGAGCCGCGTTTGCTCTGTCTGCTGTGAGATCCTCGGCTTGTGGTGCCACCTAGTGGCCGAGTGGTGGTGAGGGAAAGGACCAGAAGTGGGAGCGGAAACCAGGGGGAGGGGCAGAGGCGAGGACCAGGAGCCCCGGGATTGGGCTCCGGGGCTGGTGAGCCCAACCCAGCCAGCTGCGCCTCCTCTGGCCCGATCCTGCCCCCGCCTGCAGGTGCGGCCTCCCCACTCCGCCCCAACTGAGGTCTTCGATGGAGGCCCACGGGCCACGTTCATCATGCAAAGTGGGTTTGGCCTGCACAGTGTTGGCTCAACAGTGTTTTTAAAAAATCCATTTCACAGACTTTTAACATGAAGATCTGGGAACCCTGGGCCCATTTTCTGCAGAGCAGCAAGCAGCTGGGCCCGCTGCAGCCTTCAGAAGGGAGGGCGCTGAGCTCCGACTCCGACTCCGCCCTCACACCGCCCGCGGGCCTCAGGTGGCGGCCTGCGCTGTGAGCGCCTGCAGCTACACAGGTGTATCGGCCTTTCTGTTCTGCTGCAGGCTGGCCTCGCTGTTCTCTAGTGTGGATGCAGGGAACTGAAGAAAGTCACTCCCCTCTCTGTGCCCCCTCCCTGATGGGCTGTGACGTCTTGGAGCGGGCAGGTGTGACCCCAGCTCCCTCGCCCAGGGCCTGACTTGCAGTGATGGCTGGCTGGATGAACCAGAGGAAGATGAAGACGCCAATAAAATGCCCAGGGTGTGTCCACACCGACGCTAAGTCCACCTCTGCCTGTCCCACCCTTGGTACACCCCGGGTGTGAAGGATGCTGAGGTGTAAACAGTGGAGTGGAAAGTGGACAGGGTGGACAGGGAAGCAAACCTCAGAAGGGTAGGTAAGTTCGAGCTTAATCCAAGGAGAAGAGGTAAAAAGCCCCCCTATACCTGTACCCATGGCCTTTTTTGTTCAGCCGTGCGGAGCTTAATTCCCCGACCACGGATCGAACCCGTGCCCCCTGCAGTGGAAGCGTGGAGTCCTAACCACTGGACTGCCAGGGAATTCCCCCCAAGGCCCTTTTTATCCCCAGCATCGCCTTGGGTGTCAGGAAACCATATGGGGCTGACAAGGCAGGAGTAATTAAGAAAACTCCACTTCTCACTGAGGCCTGCCTGGGCCCAGCTCCACTGCTCCAGGCAGCCTTCTGGTGTCTGCACACACATACACTCATACGTGCAAAGTGTGAGCAAAACTTGATGTGGTCATGCACCCATCAGCAAGCACCCCAGTTTCACATCCAGTGAGGTGGGGTCCCTCCAAAGGAATCCTTGCTGTCTGTGCTCAAAACATTTCCCTACTCCTCTTTGGAAGGTGCCCTAAGGAAACAAAACTTTCACCTTTTAAAAACAATTATCAAGAACCTAATGGAGGGACTTCCCAGGCAGTCCAGTGGTTAAGACTTTGCCTTCCCAGAAATAGAGACACAGATGTAGAGAACAAACATATGGACGCCAAGAGGGGAAATTGTGTGTGGTGGTGGTGGGATGGATTGGGAGATTGGGATTGACATATATACACTAATATGTATAAAATGGATAACTAATAAGAACCTAATGTATTAAAAAATTACAAACAAAATAAAGATTAAAAAAAAAAAGGGGGCTTCCCTGGTGGCGCAGTGGTTGGGAGTCCGCCTGCCGATGCAGGGGACACGGGTTCGTGCCCCGGTCTGGGAGGATCCCGCGTGCAGCGGAGCGGCTGGGCCTGTGAGCCATGGCCGCTGGGCCTGCGCGTCCGGAGCCTGTGCTCCGCGACGGGAGAGGCCACAACGGTGAGAGGCCGGCGTACCGCAAAAAACAAAAAACAAAAACAAACAAACAAACAAAAAAAAAAGACCTTGCCTTCCAATGCAGGTGAGGGTTCGATCCCTGGATGGGGAGCTAAGATCCCACATGCCTGGTGGCCAAAAAAACCAAAACATAAAACAGAAGCAATATTGTAACAAATTCAATAAAGACTTTAAAAGTGGTTCACATCAAAAAAAATCTTTACAAAAAAAAAAAAGCCTTAATGGATACTAACCCTGTTACATCCTCCCAAATTCTCTCAAGGTCTGTTCCTGCACCTACCTGCTTGTCCACACTTATAATCAGCAGGTACAGACCAGTTTGTGATCCGCTCCCCGAACTCACCATAACTAGCATCCTGTCACAACACTAGAGAATGCTTTGCCCGTGCCTCTATGGTTGGGCATCTGTGTTGTTTCAAAATCTTTCATCGATAGGTACAGTGCCGATGGGACTGCCTTTTTGCAAATTTGTTTTTGCTTTTGGATTACTCCCTTGGGGTATTTTTACTGCGATTTTGCCAAATTGTTCTCTACCAAAAAGGGAACAGACACACAGTACAAGTAGAAATCTGTAAATGTGCCCTTTTCTCCATATCCCTGACAACACTGGGTCTTACAATTATTTACTTTGCTGGCATGTCTCATTCATTATGCTGTAAAGCTGCTAAAAGTGCTGTAAATTGTTATTATTTTCTGCCCTTTCAAAGTGAACCCTCTCTCTGCTTTGAACACTATTTGAGGGATCTGTTGGGATTAACCTTATAGATACATAATTTCTGTCTTTAGGTATCAGTCGTTCATATCTTTTGGCCATAACTTTTAGCAGCTCTCTCTTATATGTGTTTTCTCTTTCCAGAACTTTCCTTTTTATATTCATTCAGTGCCTCTCCTTGTATTATTTTTCTCAATATTTGAATAAACCTATGTGGCCTTGGTTGATAACTTCCATTTCTTTAACAATCACAGATTTATCTTCTTTCCACAGCAAATCAGTTATCTTGGAGAACGGATATGGTCTTAGGAAGCAGATTAAAAAACTCAAGCAAGAGTTCCAGAAAACCCGAAGGCACATAATTAAAGGTATTCTGGCCTAGCGTCCCCTAAAGAATCAGGGAGAGGAGGGGGAACCTGTTAGGTCAATACATACACATATGCACACACACACATTCACAGATCTACACATCTCTGTAAGCATGCACAAAGTGTGTACACGTTAAAAAACCTGAGAATGCCAGGCAAATACGTATCATCTTGGAAATATGCAGATGTGTGCACTCAAACAAATAGCCCTGATGAAACAATGTTACTAACTAACGTGTTGGGGGCTTTAGTTTATAAAACACCTTCCCATGCATTCTCTCCTCATAACAACCCTGTGAATAGAACTCGTCTTAATAGCTTCCATGCAGTGAGTGCTTTGTGGGCCAGGCACTGTGCTAAGTGCCTTAAATGCATTCTCTCCTTTAGTCTGCACAACAGTCTATGATGTGAGTACTTATTTCAGCCCATTGTACGGATGGAAGTACCTAGGCTCAAAGCCCTGGGGGCGCCCTCAGCGGGGAAGAACGTCGTTTCTTTCCATCCTGGAACTTTGGAAAGCAGGACTTGATGGTCATTTTATTATGTTTCCAGAGAATAGAAACCTGAGGCGGAAGCAAGGTGGAAGCATTGTCCAGGCTGGTCTGTCATAAAATTATAATATGCAAACAGTACTAAGTTGTGGAAAACCTTCTCATTGCCAGAAACTGTACCTTAGAACGAATGTTAATGCTCACAGCCACCCTGAGGTGGAATCATCTGTGTCAGAGGTGAGGCACTAGAGGCTTAGAGAGGTTAAGTGGTCACACATGTAGTAAGTGGCAGAACAGAGATTGGTTTCCAGGCCGGTCTGGCTCTTTCCTTTCCGCTCTTAGACTGTGACACTGCCTCTCCCTTATAGGGCAGGCTCAGCGGGCAGGCCTGGGGCCAGAGTCCCACATTTTGCTCCTAGCTAGGCCCCAAGACCCCTCTGCCCCAGAGTCAAAGCCCTCCCGTGATCTGTATCTACCTGCCCTGTGAAATTTGGAGCCCTGAGGCCTGTGGACCTGATGCCAAGTGTGGCAGCCAGTGTCTCACTTGCAGAAAGCAAAGACACCTGTAATCAGGACGGTGAGCCTCATCTCAGCTGTTCTGGGGACACTTCACTCCTCCCTGGGTGACTACAGGCATCTCTCCAGCTTCTGTGGGGTCCCCCATTCTGAGCTGCATAACTCCCCCCACCCCAAGCTGGCAAGAGCCCAGCTCTCCAAGGAGACCAGCAAGCCCTCAGGCCTCCCCTGGCACACCTGGGTCCTCACCCCAGCAAGAAGCACCTGCAACATCAGCCAGGTCAGCCCAAGTGAGACCGGACACGAGCCCGGAGCGCTCACCTTAGATGCAGAGCAGCTCTCCAGACTTCTCTGGGGGGGCTGGCTGTCCCGCCCACTTCCTCAGCAGCCTTGGCCCGAGGCCCATCTTCCTGGATTCCAAGTCTGCCCCTCATCACAGAGGCCCTGGCTGCACTGGCCCACTCTTCCCTGGGAGCTCCATCCGCCCATAGCTTGGGGTACAGGCAGGACTTACCCCCCAATCCTTGGCCCTGGCCTCAGCTTCCTTCCCTGAGACTGGCCCAGACTCCGCCCTCATTGCCACCATCTCTGTGGCTCACTGCAGACAGCAGCTCTGCCGGGGGGCCAGAGAGGAGGCTGACCACATCCTTAGCCTCCCAGTCCCGCCTCCTGTCTCCAGATAATGTCTTCTCCCGCAGTGCCCCTCACAATGCTCCGTCACACCTGGGGTCTCACCAGGAACCAGTGTCTTCAAGTACCTACCTGTGGGCCTCACTCAGGCCAGGGCCCAACATTCCAGGGTGAGCCTCCAGGCCTCAAGCCCCTCAGGCCTTCTTGCCACCCTGGGCTACTGGGCCCAATAGAGTCCTGGTAGCAGACAGAGACCATAGCTTCTCCTTTTTATTTAGCTGCTCCTGATGGCCTCTCCCGGATCACAGACTTGGGGCCTCAGCACAGGCAGGGGGAGGGGACCCCACACTGTGCCGTCAGACCACACCAGCTGCCACCCACACTCCCACATACCATCACCCCCCTGTCCAAAAGTCCCCATTCTCCTAACAAACAGCAGGACTTAGAGGCACAGGGATGCAAAAGTCACTTTCCAAGAAGAGTTCATCGAGTCCAAAGGTAAGAACCCAGCAGGATCCTGCTCCTTTTGGAGCTGCCAACCCTGGCTGGGATTGGGGGGGCGGGGTGTTAAGGGGTGCAGCCCCAGGCTCAGAGTTCCTTCCCACTGGCAAAGCGCCTCCTTTCCCCCTCTGGCCTCAGCCCATTCAGCTATGCCCAGGATGATTTTATAATCTTCCCTTCTGTAGTCATCAGGTCATTGGCTCCTCCCAGGCCGGCCTTCCTCCAGGCCCGCGGGTGCTCTCGGCGCCGGGTCAGGAGTGCTAGTAGCCCAGCCCGGGGCCCGCTCGCAGGTGGCCCCGCGGCCAGGCAGAGGGAGCCCCGAGACTTCGGCGCCAGCTTCCCGCGGAGGCCTGGGCCACGCCCCGCGCCTCGGCCACCGCCCTGGCCTGTCCCAGGGGCGTGTGCAGGAAGCACGAGGCGCAGCGCGGCGCGAAGGGCCCGGCGGGCAGCGGCGCAGGCTGCGGCGGGCTGGAGCCCGCGTCCGCCGCGTCCCCAGCGCGCGCGGCTTGGCCGTAGCACTCCAGGTGCCCGCAGGGCCAGCGGGGCGCGGGGCTGGCGCGCAGCACGAGGGAGAGCGCCGAGATGCGGTGGATGGCCCTGCGCAGCGTGGCGATCTTGGAGAGCCTCTTGCCGCCCAGGTCGTGCCGCAGCGCGCGGCGCAGCGCGTTGAAGGCCTCGTTGTAGTCCAGGATGCGCTTGCGCTCTCGCACGTTGGCCGCCATGCGCCGCGCTTTCGACCGCACCGGCCGGCTGCGCTTTCTGCTGCCCACCACCTCCTCTGCCTCGCCCAGGTCGCGGGGACTGCTGTTCTCTCTCAGCACCCCAAAATCCCTCCCGGCCTCCAGGCAAGAGCTCCCCAAGTCCTGGGCAGAGCCTTCGTCCCCCTTCAGGCCCCTGAGGCCTGGTCCCGGCGCGCCTCGGTGCATGGCCTTCTCCCGGGCCTTGGCGCCCCGGCTCCGGCTCACAAGCCTGACAGTCCACCTTCCGAGCGTTGACTCCTGCAGTCTGGACACTCCCGGGACAGGCCCTCTGGCTGGGCTTTATGGCACCACGTGGCTCTCCGCCCTCCCCATCCATCCATCTCCCTCATCCTGCTTTATTACCTGCCTCCAGGTAGGTTGGTGAGGGAGGAACCCAGAGGAAGGAAGCAAGGAAGGGAGGACGCATGCAGATTCTTGTAGGAAGGGATCAGATGGGCAGCCGGGCCACGCCCAGGGCAGTGCTCCAGCCGCGGGGAGAGGTTGCCCTGCTTCACTCCAGGGCCTCTCTGCGGTGGCTGGGTTCCACCTTCTTCCTCCCGACCCCAAAAAGAGTGCCACATTTGGCCTCCGGGCAGGAGAGCTGATAGGTGCACAGAAGGGCCCCAGTTTTGTAGTTGAGTGTGTTTAAAGAACCTTGAAAGTTTTGTCAAGTCCTGTGGGCAACCACGGGGCTGTCACAGAGGAAAGCATGACTGTTCCAGCGGGACCGATAAGGGAGGGGCAGATCAGCTAGAGCAGGGCCTGCAGATGAGATGGACCGGGAACTTCTGGCTTTCTCAGCTCCCAGAGTGAGGCTGGCTGTGATTCTGAGTTTGGATTTTGCTTGGGCCTTAACTCACCTCCTATCTCTCTTTACCTCCCTCTTCCGCAGGCAGAGCTGGGCTGAGTGCTGACTCAGAGGGTGATGGTGATTGTCTGGTGGCCCCCTGGCTCCCCTTGTGGTACCCATCAGGGCATCTTTTGGAGTCCAGAGTCCTTGAGCAGCTCAAGACACAGCACTGTGGGGAGGTGGAAGGGTAAGCTGGGACGAAGTGAGAGAGTGGCATGGACATACATACCCTACCAAACGTAAAATAGCTAGTGGGAAGCAGCCGCATAGCACAGGGAGATCAGCTCGGTGCTTTGTGTCCACCTAGAGGGGTGGGATAGGGAGGGTGGGAGGGAGGGAGCCGCAAGAGGGAAGAGATATGGGAACATATGTATATGTATAACTGATTCACTTTGTTACAAAGCAGAAACTAACACACCATTGTAAAGCAGTTACACTCCGATAAAGATGTTAAAAACAAAACAAAAAAAAGACACAGCACTGCCATGTTATGAACTCAGTGAACCCACTCACCACCCCCCACCCCAGGGATTTTTAATTTTACACAGGGTATCAGAAAAAGAATAATGCTTAGTCCTAGAGAAAGACTCCCCCCGCAATGGAATTTCCGGCATCCACAAGTAAGTTGTATGGAGCACCAAGGTCAATATCATTCCCAGCCACAATCCAAATGCCTCCAAAATGCCAAGACTGTGTGATCAGCTGGGATGGATATGGAGTTCACATCCATCTCGCCAAACAGCGGACTAACAACCCCATTACTTCAAACTATGAATTGCTCTATGGAGAAAAAGAATAGGGCTGTTCTTTGGTTTTATTTTCTGCCTTGCCTACTAGACTGTAAGCACCCTAAGGACACTATTTCTAGGGCTCTAGTCCCCAAATCTGCAATGTCTGTGAAATTTAAAAGTGAATGGAAGCAGCTACAGCTGGATGTTTTCACCTCTCAGGCCGTTTCCCACCGTCCCTAGAAACCACAGACACACAACCATACAGAAATGCAGGCCTCAAGCAGGATTCTACCCTGAGCCTGAGCCTCACAGCAATCCTATAGGGAAGGCTCTATTTTTATAATACCCATTTTACAGACTGGAAACTTGAGACTGAAAGAGTTAAGGAATCTGCCCCAAGTCAGAGGGCTGAGCTGTTGCTGAGCCAGGATTTCAAATCAGGTAGCGTGGCTCCTATTTGAAGACCTAACCCCTAACACAGCACAGAGCTCCTAACCCTTCTGTGCTGGGCCTGCGTTCTGGGCTCAGTGAGCACTTCTCCACCCCCAGTGCGGACAGCCTCCACCGACCACCTGTAGGTAATAGAGGCCTTGCATCTGCCCTTTGAAACAACAGTCATCGAGATAGTCAAATAGTTTCAACTGCGTGTGAAAATAAAAAGCTTGGCTGCTGTAGAGAAGACTGGGAAGGTGGGGGGGGGGGAGGGTCCTCCAAATGGAGACAGACAAGCAGGAAAAATATAGAGAATCTGCGCTGGAAGCTAGGAGCAGTCCGAAGCAGCCCAACTGCCTGCCTCCTGGGACGGAGATTCGCTACCTGGGATTTGCTTGGCTAATTCTAACTCTGTCCCCAGCTGAGCTGACGGCTGCTGGACCCCAGGGGGAGCCTCAGAGAGCAGAAGTGACAGGCCAGTGCCCACTTGCCAACCTGACCCTCCACTGCAGGTAAGCCAGGGCCCTGTAAGCCAGGAGTAGCCTGAGGGGACTCGGGATCAGCCTGCAGCCACCTGCATGCACGTGTTGGAAAGGCCTTAGGCCTCTGCCTGCTGGAGATGTGGATTGAGTTCAGTGGTCTGCAGTGGGTCACCAGCCCCGGCTGCTTGCCAACATTTCATCTGTGAAGCCAGCCCCGAACCCTCCCCTTCTGTGCTTTACCCCACCTTAGCATGTAGCAGATCATATTATGCTTCTTTTCCCATGTATTTATATGTCTTTTTTTAAAAATTGAAGTGTAGTTGATTTACAGTGTTGTGTTAGGTGTACAGCACAGTGATTCAGATATATATATGTATGTACATGTATGTATATATATATATAAGAATATATATATATTCTTTTCAGATTCTTTTATAGGTTATTACAAAATATTGAGTATAGTTCCCTGTGCTATACAGTAGGTCCTTGTTGGTTATCTACATATCGTATTCAATACTTCTATGTTCATGCTGGATCCACATCCAGGTCGCTTCTATATTCCCAGTACCTAGCACAGTGCCTGGTACATAGTGGATGCAAGGAGATATTTGCTGAATATTGAATAAATAGTGCCATCCCTGATATTAAGATATTCACAAGGGCTTCCCCGGTGGCTCAGTGGTTAAGAATCCGCCTGCCAATGCAGGGGACATGGGTTCGAGCCCTGGTCTGGGAAGATCCCACATGCCACGGAGCAACTAAGCCCGTGTGTCACAACTACTGAGTCTGTGCTCTAGAGCCCACGAGCCACAACTACTGAGCCCGTGCGCCACAGCTACTGAAGCCCACCCTCCTAGAGTCTGTGCTCTGCAACGAAAAGCCACCACAATGAGAAGCCTGCGCACCGCAATGAAGAGTAGCCCCTGTTTGCCACTGCTAGAGAAAGCCCGCGTGCAGCAACAAAGACCCAACGCAGCCAAAAAAAAAAAACGAAAAAAAGATATTCACGAAACTCTGGAAACTCCACACTGGTCTGATCAAACAAGCTCTATATTCAAATCTGGTAAACAGTTATTGAACATGTACTAAATACCAGGCCCAGTGCTATAGGCTGTCACGTGTGTTGACAGCCATGAACACGTATATTAAGTATACAGAAGCTCCATGGGACTTCCCTGGCAGTCCAGTGGTTAGGACTCCGCGCTTCCACTGCAGGGGGCATGGGTTCAATCCCTGGTCAGGGAACTAAGATCCCACATGCCATGCGGTGTGGCAAAAAAAAAAAAAAGTATATAGCTCCATATTAAAATAGAAGGAAGTAAACCTTGCAGCCAAAAAGAAATGCCATAGAATTCCCCACCGCCCCCAGTCACCTGGGGGGAATTTGATAATTGCCAAAGCTGTATTCACCCATGTGGTTGTGGTGGCAGCAGCAGTACATTATAACTTCTCAGACCCCACCCCAGATCTATTGAATTCAAACTTCTGAGTTAAGAGCAAAGTGGTTCAGATGTTCAGAAATATATATTTGTTCTTCCAGAACCTAGCCCAATCTAAATTTTACCTTGCTTAAGAATGTTCAGGATTGTACACATAATGACTTATTTAAGGTTAATTTAAGTCTTATTCAAAGATAATTTTGAGTACACACAATTTTCTTCTTGCACATTAACTTGAGAACGTCCCCACCTATACTTGGATGGAGGAAAAAATACTCATGGCAATAGACACCTCTGGGGCTCAAATGTAACAATATAGTCGTAGAATAGCAGCAAGGAAAGAAAACGAGGTTGAACCACAGATTTCTCTGCTGGCCCCCGACCATGAACCCTCAAATCGATATGAAAAGGAGGTCAGTGAAAGTAAAAACAGTGTCCCAAGGGCACAAGTTCCCCGATGCCGGGAGCAGGCCTGCCGTCCCATCCCTTCCCTAGAACAATTCTGGCTTTTCCTTCCCGCGTGTCCTACTTCTCCAGGCCGGCTCCTCCGCCCTTCCCCGCACACGTCAGGAAATGACCCTCGGCTCCAAGTTAATAATTCTGAGGCCACACACTGCTGACAAATGGCCGGGGCTCCCAGAGAGAAGCGCCCCCGCCCCACTCGGCCCCCTTCCCACGAATCCCTGGAATCCGAGGGGACCCGTGTGATCCCCGGCTGCGACCCCCGGGGCGTGCAGCTCGCGGGGGCCTCGAGCGGGGTTGGGCCGACTTCAAAGGCCGGCGGCGGAGCAGGCATTTCCGCGGCATCTGCAGCGGCGGCCCGTCCCTCCCGCCGCGCGGCTGGAATCCGCCCCCGCGGGGAGCGCCACTCTCCCGGCCGGGCCGCCAGGAGGCGGGCGCGGGGAGGAGGGGCCGCGCTCGTGATTTAGGGCCGGGAGATTCCGCTGACGGCCGCGAAGGTACCTATTACCTCTCGGCGGGGCTTGGATTTCAGAAATTCCTGCTCTTCCCCGGGAAGTTCCGGCGTCGCTCCCCCGAGGGAAGACAGAACTCCCACCTTGGAGAGAAAGCCGGGATCCAGGGACGGGCCTTCCGGAGAAACCGAGTCCAGGGCGTCCTGAGAACCCCGTCATCTCCGGAGAGCTGGCCTCCAGAAAGGCCCACAGCCTCCCTTCTCTCCCAGACCGGGATCCTCAGCGTTCAACTTAGAGAGAAACTTGGCGTGGGGGAAATGTGGAATCTGGCAGTTCTGGGCTCAGTTTCAGGCTCTGTGCCTTCATTCAACAAAAATGTGATGACTGCTTCCTGTTCTAGTTACTGGTGCAGAGTAGTGAATTAAACAGGCAAAAAGCTGGCTTCACGGAAGTCATATTCAAGTGCAGAGAGCAAATAATAAGGAAAATAAGTAATTTATGTAGTAAATAAGTACTATTAGAATATATTAGAAAGTGATAAATGGTACAGAAAAGATAAAATCAGAAAAGATAGAAAGTGGAGAATGTGGGGGTGGGAGGGGTCAGGGAAAGCCCACCTGAGAAGGTGACATCTGAGTAAGGACTTGAATGAGACAAGGTATTTTTGTGGCTATCTTGAGGAAGAGCTTCCAGGCAGCAGGAACAGCATGTGCAAAGGCCCTGAGGCAGGAGCGTGTCTAAAAGTTCCAGGGGCAGCAAGGTGGCCAGTGGGGCTGGGGCGGAGCAAGAGGTGAGCTCCAGCTGGTGACATGGTTGCACAGTCTACTGCAATATCTTGCACTTTTACGTGGCAGGAGATGGGAAGCCATTAAATAATTCCATCCCCTCACTTCATGAGTCTTAAATACAAAAGAAAACCCATCAGCTTTCTCTTTCTCTGACTGCTGGATGAGTATTCCATAAGCCATCATAGTATGATGAGGAAAATACAGTAAATTGGCCAAACCATGATATGAGAAAGCAGGGGGTGATGGGAGATGAAGCTGGGGGTTTACTAGGCATCATGCCCAAAAGCTTGGATTTCATCCTGTAGATAACTGGGTACCACAAAAGGGTATTAAGTTAAGGAATGACACAGTCATGTTTGGATGGTAGCTAGAGCTCCTTCGAACAGTGTGGAGAAGGGATCTAAGGCAGACTCCAGTTAAGATACTGTAAAGATCCAGGTGAGAGCGGAGTGCCCTGAGTTATGCAGGTGGTTGGGGGTCCTGTTTGCAAAGTAGAACTGGCACATGGGGGTGGCCAGCTGGAGGTAGCAGCTGATGAAAAGGAAAGTGTTACCATCTCCATATCCTCCTTCAAGAATCGGAGGCCTGAGATTTCTGGGCAGCCCCTAGTGATGGGCTCTCTGAAACGCAGAGTCCAACTCTGGATGTGCGAGGAGGCCCAGGAAGGACAGAGAGTTGATGGCATTCTGGTCGCTTCTTCCCAGGGGCTGGGAGACCTGGGGCACGTGGGGCTTGCAGGGAATGTTTTTTTGTTGTCATTGTTGTTTGCTCTGCAGCATTTTAATAGTCTGTCTGTCTAGGGGAGGGACGCCTCCATGGTGGGGCTCTGGGTGGGAAAGACTCCTGGCAGCTAGGACAGACAGGAGTCTAGGTACTTGACTCCTTGAATTGAATATGGAGCAGGTGTCCCAGAGAAACAGGCTCTTGGGGAGAAATTGCCTGTACTGGGCCAGTAGCTTCCAGTGTCCTGTGGGGGCATCCTCAGGAGCTTACTGGCTGGGCTGTGGTTCCAGCCACCCAGTTTCCTATAATTCTAATGAGTTTCCCAAGCTTAATCCCATTCAATTTTCTACTGATCCTGTGAGCTATCTCAGAGCTGTCCAGCAACTTCCTCTTCCTCTTAAGTGAACCAAGTTGGGTTTTGTTATGACCCAAATCCAGACAATCTAGAGCAGAGAGGAAGTAACTGCCCTGTTGCTGCTCTCTTAATCCCAAATCAGTCCCTGTACCTACCCTACCATTTACCAGCTTTGAGACCTGGGGCAGGTAACTTAACCTCTCTGAGCCTCAGTTTCCTCAGCTCTAAAATGGATTGGTAACTGCCTCACAACTGGAAGGCCCTTGGTGCAATGCCTGGCAAACTTCATAATAGTTATTGTGTTATTTTTATCCTGTTTCTGGCAGACTTAGCATCCCAGGGGTACTTTCTTCCAAGCTTATGTAATATCCCTTTCCCCTGCCCCTACTCCCAGCCCACAAAGTAACATCGCTCAGTCAGGCATCTCCTGACTGCTTGCTCCTTCTTGGTGTAAAGCTAGACTATTTCTTGGACCTTCCCCTACACTCACCTCTGCTGTGCCTATAACAGTGAACAACAGAGTGGATGTTTGGGCTCTGGAATAAGACCATCATTTATTAACTGTATAACCTTGGGTAAAATGCTTAATTAACCTCTCTGAGCCTCAGTTTCCTTATCTGTGAAATGGGGATATGCAATAATACTGCTTCATCAGATTAGTTGCAAGGATTAAATAAAACAGCATGCTATGCTCTCATAAGAGGTCCTGGCTCCTCTGAGGTGCTCTAACTTTCTCATCCTCTTGCGGCTCTGCTCCCTTCCCCAGGCAGCCTGGCACTGCAGCTGTAAATCATCCAGAAGCCAAGAGCACCCTCCTCCCTCCCACCCCAGTACCAAACTCCTCATCACCTCCACCCACTAATGACCTGGTGATTGGCTTCTCATTAAAGCAATGACAAAGAGGCCTCTGTGCTTTTAGCTGGGGTCTAATCAGCCATAGATCTGCCCCAGGGTCAGTCAGGGGTGAAGGAGGAATTCTGGTTCCTGGGGCCTGGCTTGGCGTTGATGGGGCTGTCTCCTGGGAGGGGCAACCACTGGCCTGAACTGGAATTCTCGGGACAGGGTCCTGCTATTGTGGGGAGGAGAAACAGGGCTCCTACTCAGTGCCCAGGAGACTGAGAGCCTTGTGTGGTCTGCCTTCCTGAGATGCAATTTTCTCATCTGTCAAGTGGGAATAATAAATGATAATACCTACCTCGTGGGGTTGGTGTGAAAATAGACATAAATAATCAAATGTACATTTCTAAAACTTTGTAGCTGTCAACAAATGGTAGCCAGTATCGTTGTGATTGCTTTCATTATGATTGGATTTTTATTTTAATTTTTATTGGAAACCAAATGCCAATTTTTCCACCTCCATTTGGTGAATAGTTTATTCTGTCTCCAATGATTCATAATGCCACATCTCTATAATGCCACCTCCAGCCATCTCTGTTTAATGCCTGTCTGATCTGGCAATCCCTTGGCCTCATTGCTCATTTTCATAATTTTCTTGAGTACTCTTGGCTCTTTACACTTCCGTGGGAATTTTAGAACCCCTTTGTTTAATTTAATCATCCATATGGTTATTCTTCTGTGATTCTTTTCATATCTCTTCTATGTATATTGGTTTCTCAAGGTGGCTTCCCTCATGGTGGCAAAATGGCTGCAGGAGTTCTAGGAATCACGTACATACTCCATCATGCACAAAAGGGGAAGAGACTTACCCAGGTAGGCCGCTTCTCAAACCCTGACCCATAGAAACTGTGAAGTAATAAATGCTCATTGTTGTTTTAAGCCAATATGTTTTGAGGTAATTTGTTACATAGCAATAGATAATGAATACAGCAGTTATACCATTTCCCAGCCTTTCCTGCAGTTGACTGAGTTCTCCTCTTAATATGAGCTTGAGTGATGTGTGTCACTGCCAGGCCTGTCCATGATAACTTCCCATGTGCAGCCTCCACACTCCTTCCCCTTCCTCCTGGATCAAAGACCCAGGGCAGCCATGGGAGCCGCAAGCTAAAGATGATAGAGCCAAAGGGTAGAAGGAGCCAGGCCCTTCATCGCCTGGAGGAGAGCTGCCCAGGAAAACTGCCTGACCGGGAACACCCACAGTGAATGATTACACAAGTGAGAAATAAACTTTTATGTTAAAGCCTTTGAGATTTGGGGATTTATCTCCTACAGCATTTAATATCATCATTTTTTTAAGGTTTTTTTTTTTTTTTTGATGTGGACCATTTTTAAAGTCTTTATTGAATTTGTTACAATATTGCTTCTGTTTTATGTTTTGGTTTTTTGGCCATGAGGCATGTGGGATCTTAGCTCCCCAACCAGGCATCAGACCCGCACCCCCTGCATTGGAAGGCGAAGTCTTAACCACTGGACCACCAGGGAAGTCCCTAATACCTTCTTTTTAAAAAATTTTTTTGTTTTTGGCGTCGGGTCTTTGTTGCTGTGTGTGGGCTTTCTCTAGTTGTGGTGAGCGGAGGCTACTCTTCATTGCGGTGCGCGGGCTTCTCATTGCGGTGGCTTCTCTTGTTGCGGAGTGCTGGCTCTAGGCATGCGGGCTTCAGTAGTTGTGGCTCGCGGGCTCTAGAGCACAGGCTCAGTAGTTGTGGCGCATGGGCTTAGGTGCTCTATGGCATGTGGGATCTTCCCGGATTAGGGATCGAACCCATGTCCCCTGCGTTGGCAGGTGGATTCTTAACCACTGCACCACCAGGGAAGTCCCCCTAATATCATCTTAATTAATACACTTTTCATATAGCATTTTACAGATCTTTTTTTAATACAATCAATGTTCATTTAAATGTGCTCATATATTTACTAATTTCTTTGCTCTTCATTACTTCCTGCATCTCAGACATTCCATGTGGAATCTTTTTTTTTTCCCTGCCTGAATTATGTCCTTCAGAATTTCCTCCAGTGAAAGCCCACTGGTGATGACTTGCCTTTATTTCTCCTATACAAGTCTTGTCGGTTCTGCTTTTTAAAGTCACTTTGAAACTATGATGTTGTCTTCTTACTTTCATTACTATGGATGAGATGTCAGCTTCAGAGGAACTGTTGCTCCTTTGACGGTAATTTTTTTTCCAGATTGGTTTTGAAATCTTTTCATTGTTTTTGGTTCCTGATATTTCACTATGACACATTTAAGTGTGTGGGTTTAAAAAATATATATCTTCTAGGATTTGTTGGGCTTCTTGAATTTGTGGTTTGATACTTCTCAGATTGGTAAATTTCCTCACACTTTGTCTTTTCAAATATTGCTTCTGTTGCATGTTCTTTTTTCTTTTCTTATGGTTCTTCAATCACATAGGATAGACTTTCTCACCGTCTCCTTCACATCTATTCTCACTTTTGCTTTAGTCTACAGATACTTTTTAAAGCCATTTCCATAAGCTTCAGTTTAATTTGATCCTCCTAACTCCTTGTGACGTAGGTAGGGCAGAGTGCCTCTTTTGCCAAAATAATTATTTTGTCAGCAAGGCAAAGGTGTTTGCCCAAGGCCACACAGCTGGTGGCAGGGCAGTCAGTGAGGCAAGTGGTAGCAAAGAGGCAGGATAATCTAGTCAAAAAAGTTTAAGCTCCGGGGACAGATAGCCAGGGATATGAGTCCTGGACCCACTACTCAGTAGCCTAGTAACCTTGGACAAGTCACTTAATCGCTTCTTGCTTGGATTTCTCCATTTGCAAAATGGGAACCATAATGACTAACTGGCAGGGCTGTTTGGGGAAGTTCACTAGATAATATATGCAAGATTCCTGGCACCGAATAGGCACTCAATAAATATTTGATCAATGAATTAATAAAGTGTTTAGCCAGCTTGGCGCGCAGTCTCTCAATCAATGTTAGCTATTGCTATTATGCTTAAATTTTATTTATATGTAAATGTATTAGTTTAGTACCGTTGTCATTTCAACAAGGCCCTCAGAATTCGGGATCCTCTCTGGTCTCCTGTCCTCCCACCCCTCCCACCCCTGTCACCCCCGCCCCTCCAGGCTCCCCTAGACTTGCCCAGACACAGGACTCAGCCCGTCCCGGCATAAATCAGGCCCTGCAGACCCTGGGTCTGTAATTAACAAGCCGAAGTGGGCGGGTCTGGGTGACCCCGCCCACCCCGTCCCAGGGGCTTCCTGCTCCCGCAGTCCTCCCCAGAAGGGGGAGGAAGGGCGCAGGAAGGTGTGTGTGTGGGTCTCTCACACTCCTCTAATTTATCGCCCTCTGTGTGAAGGAGATTTACGAGCTACGAGACCGGGAGCAGGTACTTTGAGGAAGGGGTGGAGGGGGCGGCGACGGGGGGACCCAGGGGCTAGGCGAGGAGGCAGGTGGTCCACCCGCCTAAATCCTGCAGGGTGGCCGTGCGCGTCCTGCCACAATTCATGGTCCCCAGGTCCTGGCGCCTCCCTCACCAGGGTCTCCCAGGGCCAGGCTCTGAGCTGGGGGTTCCACGTGCTTACCGATTCTTGACGACATCCTGCAGGTTCTGGTATCTGTTGCCCTGTTTTTCAGATGAGAAAACGAAATCTCAGAGACTTCCTTTGCCCTGACTCCAAAGCTTCAGTTCTGTCTATTGTTCCATCCTCAATTACTTCTTGGGGAAGTAGGAAATGAAAATGAAAATTTTCCTACAATTTAAATGAAAATTTTCCTACAATTTAGCTGTATCATTCCCCCATAAAGGAAAGAGCCACCTGCTTGGGGTGGGTCAGGGAAGTGGGGAGAGGGAGCAGACATTCTCCAGGCACTGCAGAGGCCTAGCTTAGCTTCAGGACAGCTCTTTGCTGTGACCATTTTTATGCCCAGTTCACAGAAATGGAAGGAGTTTGCAGCTTTGCCAAATTTATTGACACAGGATCCTTTTCTCACAGAGCATCTCCCAGGGCAAGCTTTCCAGCACACACACCTGTTGAAAAATTGTTAATTGGTTGATTGTTAACTGAAACGAAGCAGGAGTAGGGCTACACTCCAACAGGAAGGATCTTCAGATAACCTCCTTTACCTCTCTCAGACTCCATTTATTCCTCTGTAGATGGGATAATAATAACCACTACCTCAGAGGTGATTTGTGAGGATTAAATGAGACACGCTTGGAACATCACACGACACATAGTAGGTCCTCAGTAATGGTGGTCGTGTCCTCTGCTTTGCCGACGCTTCCTGGAGGGAGGAGGCAAGTAAAAGACATTAGCTCTGAGACACATAGCTAAATTCTTGCTCTTCAAAGGTGTTCCTTTGGGCTAGTTCAAAGAGTTTATCGTCCTTCAAATATGGCTGGCTCAAAAAGAACGTTTTACTCTTGGAATCAGAGGGAAAATTGGGAGATCTAGGACCGGGTGTGAAAAAGTTGGGCGGTGTCTTGGCGCCCTCTGCTGGTCAAGTAGTGGAACTCCAAGGAGACGGTCCAGCTAGGCCTCTAGGCCTGCGGCCCAAGGTTCTGCCTTTTGGGGCAACACAAATCTGTGACGTGAGAGGAAATTGCTCTTTTCTGCCTCTGGTCAGCTTCCTCTTGCACTCCTCTCAGGGGCTCTCCAAACTTTTGCCACTTGCAACCCACAGTTTTTCCACAGGCCCTCTCTCCGCAGATAGCCCACCCTCACCTCTTGTGTCGTAAAGGAAAAACTGAGGCCATCAGGTGGAAACCCTCAACTTCCTGCCGAAGGCCTACAAAAATATCTGTCTGCACCCACCTGCGCCTTTTTTCCTCCTGCCGTCTGAAGCTAATTCCCCTCCTGGGGAACAGATAAAATAGATAACTGATGAGCACCTACTGTATAGCTCAGGGAACTTTACTCAGTGCTCTGTGGTGACCTAAATGGGAAGGAAATTCAAAAAGAGAGGGGTTATATGCATACGTATAGCTGACTCACTTTTCTGTACAGTGGAAACTAACACAGCATTGTAAAGCAACTATACCCCAATAAAAATTAATTAAAAAGTAAAAAATAAAATAATTCCCTGCTGGGGTGGGAAGCCCCTCCCCTGCCATCTCTTACAAAACCTACACTTTGTCCCTCGCTCTCCTGTATTTTAAAAAATTTTTTTGAAATAGACTATCTTTTAAAAATAATTCTAGATTTACAGAAAAATTGAGAGGATAGTACAGAGAATTTCCATATGCTCTGCACCCAGTTTTCTTTATTATTAACCTCTTACCAGGTACATTTGTTACGATTAATGAACCCATATTGATACATTATTATTATTAACTAAAGTCCATAGTCCATAGTCCATAGTCCATAGTCCATATTTCCTTAATTTCCTAATGTTCCTTATCTGTTCCAGGATCCCATCCTGGATACCACATCACATTTATTTGGTGGAATTTCAAATTATTTGGAATTCTTCTGCACTGGAGATTTGTCTCTTCTCTCCTATTCATTCCTTCATTCATTCATTCATTTCATTGTGGGCTCATCAATATTTATCTTGTATAATTTAATATAACTTTGGTTTAATACTTTATTTTGTTGCTTAAATTTTTCTCTCTCAAATATTTTTAACTTCTTCCTTCTTTGGTGTCAGACACATAGGGATATTATGAAGGCTTGTTCCATGATATTTATCGCAGCACTATTTCAAATAGCAAATATGGGAAATAACCTAAATGTCTATCAGTTGGGTTAGAATGATTAAATGAGTTTTGGGTATAACCATTTTATGAAATACTAGGTAGCTCCCCCCAACTCCCTGTCACTTTCTTTCAGTGAAATAGATCTTCGTATACACCTGCATGGAAAAATATAGTGATTGAGGCCACGGGCTCTGGAGACAGGCTGAGTTCAAATTTTGGTACTATGGCCTTGGGCAAGTTACTTAACCTCTCTGAGCATCAACTTTTTTAATCCATAAAATGGTGATTACAAAAAAAAAGGTAATGACAAGAGAATCTATTTTGTGGGATTGTTGTGAGAATTAAATAATACATGGAAAGTGCCCAGAACTATGCCTGGCACATGGTAAGCTTCAATAAATGTTAATTATTATTGGTATTATTATGGAAAGATCTCCAAGACATTGTGTTGAGTAAAAGGGGCAAGTTGAAGAAAAATACTTAAAGCGTATTACCATATGGTATACATATTCATTACATAATAATAGGTAACACCATATGCATATAAAATGTGACACTGGATCAAGTCTATTCCATATGAGGGGGAAAAGTCTCCCTGTGGCCGGCATCTCCTGCCATGTATGCTCCTAGAGGGAATAGTTCCTATTTATATCTCTTTATCCCAGCAACTGGGAGAACTGTGGGACAGTAATAGTAATAAAAATAGCTAACATTTATTACTCTTGGCTCTTGCCATGAGCCAGACCCTGTGCTAAGCTCATTTTATGGATTCTTTCATTTATTTCTCCCAAAAAACCTATGCAGTAGTTGCTACTATTGCCTCCATTTCACAGATGGGGAAAGTGAGGCCTAGAGAGGTTTAGAGCTAGCTAGCAAGCAGTGGAGCCAGGATTCAAACCCAGGCAGTTAGACCTTCCATAATCCTTTACCTAGATTCCCCAATTTTTAGCATGTTGTCCCATTTGCATTATTATTCATTTGCTCTTTATATATGTATATATTTATGTTTTTTTCCTCCTGAACAATTCGAAAGTTACAGACATCCTATCCTGCTCCGTTTACCCCTAAAGACTTCCATGTGTATTTCCTACGAACAAAGACATTCTCTTACATAACCTGAGTACGATTGTCAAAATAATCAATACTATTATCTAATCTACAGTCCATATGCAGATTTGTCAGTTGCCTCATGAATGTCCTTTTGAGCTCTGTATTTTTTCCCCCTGGTCCGTGCATTGCCTTTGGTTGTCATGTCTTTTTAGCCTCCTTTAACTGGGGGCAGCCTTTCCCTGTCAGAGGCCTCACTCTCAATCCCCATGTCACAGGGGTGAAGCTTAGCAGAGCAGGAATGGCACCTTTGTTTATTCGGGAAGTGCTACAGAAATTTTCAAAGCAATGACTATCTCATTTATGCAAATAAAATTGAGTCCCAGGTCTACAAGACTCAGACTGATGGGTCTTTTCCTAAGAAAAGAAAAGCTCCCCCCTGTGCATGAAGTTGAGGCCAGCAGATATTATCAGAGGTATGCAAACTGCCTCAGAATTAGGAGTCTAGTGGTTGAGGGAAAGGCAAAGAGAAGTCTTCACAGGCTGCTGAAACCTGGCAAGCATTGGGGGCACCTGTGAGAGGTGGAAAGTCAAGCCTTTCCTCATCCCCACCAAGGCTATGTGGTCTCTGACTCTCTTGCCTGAAGCTGTTCCGGCGTCAAGGGGCCAAAGAGCCTTCGAGACAGGCATGAACTGCATCCACAAAGGAATTGCTGCTCCAGACCGCCACCTTCACCCACAGAGGAGCTGGTGGGGGTTTCTGGTTGTTTTCCTGACACCCATTCCCTCTTCTCCCACCAAAATGATCTTAATTTTCTGTTAGAGGTTCACTGCTCTTTCATTCTCGGCACACTGGGTGGGATCCCGTCAGGAGGTCTCATCCTCTTGGCCATAGTACATGGTTCAGGTGTGGGCAGTTGCCAGCCAAAGGCAATAAGATACCCAGAGACGTTTGCTGGAGCTTCCAAGAATCTCAAGCCTCCATCGTCCTGTGTGGAAATTGCCTGAGTAGACTCACCTGCTGGATAGGCAAGAGCCTGGCTCCAGCTCTGGGGGGTGGTTATTTCCATCTGGCAAACCATGGGGGAGAGCAGGCCTGAGAATGGAGCTAGCATCAAGGAAGGAGAGCCAGGAAGGTTGGTAAGAGAAAACCCAGGTTCCTGGTCACGTTATTTGAAGACTAGATCAAGCCAGATTTAAAAATCTACCCACACTGTTCGGTTACGTGAGCCAAAATAGTCTCTTTAATATTTAAGTAGTGCCTTTAGATGGAATTGTTGTTTGTAATGTGAAGAGTCCTAATGAATACAGATGGTCAGATTCCATTGATTCTATTTAATGGGTATTTCTTGATCATCAGGCTTTTCATGAGGGGCTGGGGAAATGCAAAGATAAACAAGAGGGGGTCCTGTCCTTAAAGAGCCCCTTTTCAGTCTGGAGAAGCGGACGAGGGAAGAGAAGGATGGCTTGAACTTGAACCCTGCCTCTGAAATGCAAATATTCCTCCGAGGAGTTCACACAGCTCCTATAATCAATTAATAGACTCACCCTAAGCAGCCCAGCTATGAAAGCCCATCTCTGGATATTGCTGGAGACGCTGCTGGAGAGAATTAACACCTGATAGTTTTGCTCTAAGCATTTGGGATTGAGTAAGTCAATGTGTCCATCAAGGAAATAGCAGCCGATGAAAACCCAAATCCCACATCGTTCAATGTGGTCAGCAAGGCTTTACTTTCGATTTTCAAGAACGAGGCGCCAATTTTGCACCTAAAAGCTGCCCAATCTGACCTTGCTAAACAGCAAAATGAAGAGCATCCTTACACAACTGATAAAATAAAGGCAGTTAGGTTACAAGACAAACTGTCATTACAGATGAACCCAGCTTGGTCTTTTAATTTTTTTGGCCGTGCCATGGGCCATGTGGGATCTTAGTTCCCCGACCGGGGATCGAACGCGCGTCCCCTGCATTGGAAGCGCGGTCTTAACCACTGGACCACCAGGGAAGTCCTCAGGCTTGATGTTTTTAAAAAATCAAAGTTTTCGGGTTTCCCTGGTGGCGCAGTGGTTGAGAGTCTGCCTGCCAGTGCAGGGGACACGGGTTCGTGCCCCGGTTCGGGAAGATCCCACATGCCGCGGAGCGGCTGGGCCCGTGAGCCATGGCTGCTGAGCCTGCGTGTCCAGAGCCTGTGCTCCGCAACGGGAGAGGCCACGACAGTGAGAGGCCCGCGTACCGCAAAAAAAAAAAAAAAAATCAAAGTTTTCAAGAAAAATTCCAGCTCTGCAAGCCCAGATGTTTCTGTATCCTAGAAACATCCTAAAGAATGAAGAGATACGACCCAAAATGAATGCTATCAAATGCTCCCTTTGGCAGCACATCTGCTAAAATTGGAAAAATACAGAGGAGATGAACAGGGCCCCTGTGCAAGGATGAGACCCAAATTCCTGAAGCATCTCATATTTTTCAGGTACACTCATCACACACACAAAACAGTGACTGTGTGAGGAGATGTATGTTAATTAACTTGACTGTAGTCATTTCACTATGTATATCAAATCACCATGTTGGACCCCTTAAATATATACAATTTTTATTTATTGAATAAAATTTATAAAGAGAGAAAGAAAAGAGTCATCACCATAAAAACGACCAAACAAACAACCAAACAAAATGCTATCAAGATAACCTTCCTCTCACTGGAAGACACAAAATAGTGTAAAGTAGTTGCTGGAATCCCTAAGCATTACAAGGTTCTCCTCCTGTTTCTGGTGAATTCACAGCAGTGAAAAATGAATATTTTGCTTTTTTTTTTTTAAATTTTCTTTCTTTAAGGCAGCCTGTTATCTGGGATCAAATAAGAACCTGAGTAGGAAAATAGGCCAGACCCAGGGAGGTGCCTTGTAGTCAGGCACCCCAGAGAAACAGAACCAATAGGAAATTGTGATATTGTGATTTATAATAAGAAGTATGTAGTTGGTGTTCATCCCCATTCCTGGCACAAAGCCCCTAAAACCCTTGGAATTTCCTAAGTGATGAGAGTTATAAACATGTCTACTGTTGTATTAATGAGTTATAAACATGTCTACTGTTGTATTAATGAGGTGACTATTAGACTGTATCTTAGGATGGGGGCTGGTTGCCAGGAGAACCAACCATGTGATTAGAGTATTGGAACTTTCAGTCCCCAGTTCCTCTGGGGAGGGGAGAGGGGCTGGAAGTTGAACGCATTGCCAATGGCCAGTGATTTAATCAATCATAACTCTGTAATGAAGCCTCCATCAAACCCCAAATGGTTGGGTTCAGAGAGCTTCCAGGATGGTGAACACATGGAGATTTGGAGAGAGTGGCACACCGTGCCCTTTGCCCATACCTTTCCCTATGCGTCTCTTCTTCCTGGCTGTTCCTGAGTTCTAGGTAATAAGCCAGTACTATAGTAAGTAAAATGTTTCAGAGTTCTGTGAACAGCTCTAGCAAATTAATTGAACCTTAGGAGGGTCATTGGAAGCTCCAGTCTATAGCCAGTCAGTCAGAAGCACAGGTGACAACCTAGACTTTTGATTGGCATCTGAAGTGGCAGGGCGGGGGGTGCAGCCTTATAGGACTGAGCCCTTAACCTGTGGGAGCTGATGCTACCTCCAAGTAAATAGTATCAGAATTCAGCTAGTGTCAGAGAATTTTTTGGTGTGTGGGAAAAGGCCACATGTCAAAACTGGGTGCAGAATTGGAGTTTCTGGTGCAGAAAACTGTGTTGGGTATGGAGGAAGCTGGGTCAGGTTGACTGGAGACAAAAGGACCAGCAAAGGCAAAAGATACTGCACCAGTTCAGGCAAAAGATAATGGATAATGGAGGCCTGAATTAGAGGTGGAGTAGTAGGGTGGATGGGGAAGAGGGAGTAGATTTTTAAATAGACAAGACTTGGTGCTCGATTGGATGAAAGGAGTGAAAAAAGGGGAAAGTCTAGAATGACTCCAAGGTTTCTGGCTCAAGCAACTTAAGTTGTCAGGGAATTGCCTGAAATAGGCAACTTTGGAGGAGGAACGAGTCTTGAGAAGAAAATGAGCTTAGTTTTGGAAACGTTGACGTTGGGGTGACTGTGGGACATCCAAGTGGAGATATTCACAACAGGCGGAGGGTTAAAGAAGCGCGAAGCCCGAGGGAGAGGTGAGTGTGGAGATATAGACTGGAGAGTCAGCAGCACATGCTGATGGCCGTTAACACCAGGTGAGTGGATGACATTGCCCAGGGGAAACGTGTAGAGTGAGAACAGCGGTGAGTCACTAAGAACGTTAAAGTAGTGGGTGGTAAAGAGGACCCTCAAAGGAAGCTGAAGATGGAGGTCAGAGAGGTGGAGAGGAAACCACGAGAGAAGATTCATGGAAACCAGTGAGTAGCACATTTCAAGAAGGTAGCCACGGTCGTGAGCTAGAGGCTCTGGAGAAGTCAAGTAAGATGATTAACCGTCGGGTACCGGCTGGATTCTGAGGTGGTTTCAAGATACAAGGAAGGGACTTAGTTTACCTTAGGACAGTGGTTCTCAGACCTTAGCGTGCATCAGAATCACCCAGAGGGCTTGTTTAGAACATGCCTGGCTTCCAGAATTTCTGATTCAGTAGGTCTGGGGCAGGGCCTGAAAATGTGCATTTCTAACAAGTTCCCAGGTGGTCCTCATGCTGCCGTCTCAGGACCACACTGTGAGAACTACCGCCTTCAGCGTTACCATCCTCAGGGAAGTGAGGTAGCAGGGACGCCTTCATGGCAGCCACACAGTGACCCAGGGACACAGGGAGAACTAGGACACTGGCTGGTTGGAATTCCAGTCATGGAGGAGGTTCTGGTCTAACAGAGGGTTGAGAAGACAGGCCCCCTCTGCACAGAGTGAGGCCAGTTTCCCTCCCGGCAGCCATACCTGAGAGGGCATCACCCTTACGAAGGGCAACTTGGCAACAGCTATCAACGTAGCACTTGTATATTCCCTTTGACCCAGCAATCCTACTTTTGTGTAAAATAAGAATATAAATGTTTATATATAAATATATGTACATACTTGCAATTAAAGAAATTCTTTTTTTTTTTTTTTGCATGAAAAAATTCTTGAAGGATAAATGAGAAATAATAGTGGTTTCAGAGACCGGGGTGGGGTAGGACTGGAAGGATGGAGAACAGAGGTGGGAGATAAACATTTTACTGAATACTCTTTTATGCTTTTTTTAAAAAGCATTTGGACCATGTGACTCTATTATCTTTTTAAAATAGACTTTATTGTTTAGAACAGTTTTAGATGCACAGCAACACTGAGCAGAAGATACGGAGATTTCCCATATGCTCCCTGCCCCAGCACATGCACCGCCTCCCCATTATCCACATCCCCCATCACAGGGGTGCATTTGTTACAGTCGATGGACCAACACTGACACATCATTACCACCCAAAGTCCACAGTTTACATTAGGCTTCATCCTTGGCTTTGTATATCCTGTGGGTTTGGTTAAATGCATGATGACATGTACCCACCATTATAGTATCATACAGAGTAGCTTCACTGCCCTAAAACCCTCTGTGCTCTGCCTGTTCATCCCTCCTCCCCCCACCCCCTTCCCCTGGCAACTAAGTGTTAATCTTTTTTTTTTTTTTGCGGTAGGCGGCCCTCTCACTGTTGTGGCCTCTCCCGTTGCGGAGCACAGGCTCCGGACACGCAGGCTCAGCGGCCATGGCTCACGGGCCCAGCCGCTCCGCAGCATGTGGGATCTTCCCGGACCGGGGCACGAACGCGTGTCCCCTGCATCGGCAGGCAGACTCTCAACCACTGCGCCACCAGGGAAGCCCTGTTAATCTTTTTAAAACTTAAAAATGTTTATTATTCAAAGAAATAGACTAATATCTTCAGTCCTGCTGCCTGGGTTTGGATCTCCTCCCTACCATGGCTGTGTAACCCGTGGCACATGGATTAACTTGCTTAAGCCTCTGTTTTCTTATCTGTAAAGTGGAGGTGCTAATAGTATCTATGTTGTAAGACTGCTGAAAGATAATCTAAAATTTGAGAAGCATTCAGCCGGGCACCTGGCACTTAGTAAACACAAATCCAGGTACATACCATGGTTATCATCTGTCATCTTGTCATCTCTGTGGAGGCTGCCTTTCATTGTCCCAGTGTGCATCTCACATTCATCCATCCAGAGGAAATCTGATTGGGTGACGTTGTCGTTATCCAATATGGAGCGTCTCTGTTAGACTCTTACAGACCCATATCATGGGTGGTTGGTCATTTTGATGTGCAGCCTATCCATAGCCACTTTGGGCTTGGGCCCCACCCCCAGACTAAACCACTGGCACCAGAAGCATAGTCCAGTGATATGACACAAGACAGAACAAGAACTGCCCCCCACCAATGTAACCAATTTCCTCAGAGGAGGGCTCTGGGGGTAGCAGGCACTCAGAACTCTTTGGCTTGTGCAGTACAGTTGGTTAGGAAAGGAAAAGAATCCAGAAAGAGCCTGGAAGAAAATGAGGGAGGACTTCCCGGGCGGTCCAGTGGCTAAGACTCTGTGCTCCCAGTGCAGGGGGCCCGGGGTTCGATCCCTGGTCAGGGAACTAGGTCCCACATGCCACAACTAAAGATCCCGCGTGCCGCAACTAAGACCCAGCACAGCCAAATAAATAAATAATTTTTTTTAATGAGGGAACAAGGGATTAAAAACTCTATTATTATTGGTTTAGGGTTGCTGGGAGGATTAATGGAATCAATCCACATACAGTATTTCTCGAAGTGCTGGGTGAACTGTAAGCACTCAATATATGGTAGCCTTGAGGATGGCAGTGATGATGGTGGTGATGACGATTATGACTGTTATCAGGTCTATTTGAGGCTGAAGAACAGGTACAGGTAGAATGATGGGGAGAGGGAGATAAAGGACGGATTGTACTCAAGAGAAAGGCCATTAGGGTTTAAGGTTTCAAAGCAGGAGTAGCTCCTGGGGATGTAACAGCCCAAGCCGAGGTCCTAAGAGTGGCCGTGTGACATGCATACACCTGGCAGCTCCTTCCTCCCTGCACCTACAGATAGACTGAGTGTCCAAGATCTGTATTCTCCTATGGTCTCACGCAGTGCCCACTCCTCCTGCCTCGGATCCATGGGGAGTGCTCTGCCACTACCTGATGCCTTTTCAGAGGTACCCAATTCTCTCCCCTCCTAGGACTTCAGAAAGGGGCCAGTGTTTGAGGTCCTCCTGCCTGCAGAGCCACTGGATGGCACGTACTGGCAACTGGTGTGAGCTTGGGCTGCGGGGGAGGTTCCAGAACAGGAGACTATTTATAGCCTGGCACAGATGCCCAGTTCCCAGCTAAGGGAGGGGGCGTGGTAGATGGGAAGCAATCGTGCTTCCATTGTTTATTATTTTATTAACCACTTAGGAGACTGTATGCAGTGAGCATCACCTGGTTTCATCTCTAGTTTTCCTGTTTGCGATTCCTTCCTGCTTTTTACCTCAAGAACAACATTCTTCCCCAGGGGCCAAAGAGGGGCCAGGGAGAAAATGAAATTGACCAAGTGACAATGAATGACGGCAAAGAAGGGATAAATATTCATCCAGCTCCATCAGCAGTGGGAGTGGGTCCAAAAAAACACTTAGCCTCACAAATTGCTCACTTATCCTCCCCATAGTGAGTTTGCTCCAAATGGTTTGGAAAACTATTGCTGCTAATCAAAGGCGTCAGGCCCTTTGCTGGAAGGGGGCCAAGCACGGGCCCAGCAAGAGTCTGAATTGTGCCTGGATTCATTATCTAGTCCAACATTTTAGTGGTAGGTTTTTGTTTGATTTCAAAGTGAGATGGTTAGGTCATTATTTGTTAAATTATAGCTTTTAATTAGCAGCTCGATTAAAATGAAAAGCCTAAGAGAGGCTCACATGCCTCTACGTTTTTGTTTGGAATTTATAATTGTTGCTATTTGGAAAAGATTAGCTGGGGGCATTAAAGTTTGTTTGTTTGTTTGTTTTAAAGAAAATCCTCAAATTATATGCTGTTGGGGAGGGAGTGATGGGGGATGCCAGTAAGCTAGATACAAAGACCTTACAAGAATGCTATCTGTATTATTACCCATGCCCAGTGTTCTTATATTTGCAGAAAAAGAGGGGGGACAGATGTTTTATAATAATTCATACATTTTCCCCCAGGTTGAGCCCAAGATGGGAACTGAGGCATTAAGGGGTAGTGAATTTGCCAGAAGAGTGGTTAGCCAAGGCCCTGGTTACAGATGGAGTTTTGTTCACCGCTTACCCACTCCTGATTCCCCCAGAAGGTTGGGAAGATGGGGGGCCCTTGATCAGCCTTGGTAGATTTCTTCCCCTTGGCAATTTGGTTTCTGCATTTGGGAGGAACGAGGAACATTCCTTATTCCTTGCCCCAACTTTGCGGCCATCATCCCACCTGGTTTAGCCCTTGTTCCGCTAGTTGCAGAACAATCTTAGATCCAGCAGGGGGCGCGCCACTGCCTGATTTAGAGCTCGAGCCTCCCTCCCTTGCGAAACCACACCCCCACCATCTGCACAGAAAGTGTGCTTTTCTTCCCGTCTCTGTGTTGGTTTTCCTTCTCTGGTAACAGCAAGGATGTAGATTACAATCTCTGCACGTTGGGCCTCGGGCTGGGAGCGGCTGTCAAGGCAAGCGCCTTGGTTTTCTTCATCTTTTCACACCCAAAGAGAGCATCGCCGCCCACCCCATGGGGGCTAAGGCAGAGAGAGGACCCCCGGTGTCTGAGCCATTTCCCTCAAGACTCCTTTGCTTTGCGCTCTGCAGGTCCCACCGACAGCAGGTGGGAAGCGTCTCTAGAGCGCAGGGTGAGCCCACATCCATCATCCCTCATCCGATCTCCTGTGGTACTTGGGCATCTTGTACCATTGGGCCACAAATGCCATTAGAGCAAAGATCAGGGTTGTCCTCTGATCTATTACCGACACATGTATCACGGATACATGATACATAATGAATGAATGAATGAATGAATTCATATAAACCTTTCTTTAATTATTTCATTCTTTCACGTACTGAGCAAGCACTCTGTGCCAGACACTGAGATTAAAATATAATCCCAATCTTCAAGGAGATTATAGCCTGGAGACAGAGACAGACATGAATCTGGGCAACTAGAATTTCCAGCTTCCCCTAGTTAGTGGTTAACTAACTTCATTTAGCCAGCAAAATCACACCAGTCACATAGTAAGGATACATACTGGCTGGACACGACAACATCCTTCTGAAATTCAACCACCTCTTACCTTGGCAGTGAACTTGACTCCCACCCTCTTTCCCAGGGTTGTGGGGCAGGGGAGGTTCCAGTTCAGATGCCCTTAGTCTCCTATTACTCTGAAGCTCCAGATTACGCTCTACATCCCATATCTCCTGTGGAACCAGGCCACCTTGCCGAGGTCACTTTTGACCCAAAGCCCTTTGGCTGTGCGTCAGGGTCTCTGTGAGTGATTTTTCCCTCAGGAGGGGAGATGTGAAAATAGCCCATTAATAAATAACACTTTGTCCTAAAGGACTTTTGGACGTATGCTGTTATTGATGTTTTGTTTGTTTTGATTTTGCTTTAGAGTATAGATTTGATGTTCCACCTCCCCATCTTGCTTTCATCTTTATTCTTAATGATCACGTTTTATTCCACTTATAGGAGTAATCAAAGAGGTAAAACCCTCTGCCTGTGGGGGAGAACAGCACAGATAAGAAGCCCAGAAATAGGAACTGTTTTCTGATGAGAAAATGTCAAATTTTATAGGAGATTAGCTTTGAGTATTGGAGGGAGGGTTATCATTATGGCCTGAAGCAACTATACGTTATCTCTAGAGTTCTGATGGCCAAGAAAGGTGGAATAAATGTTTGGGAAGTGTTTTAATATTTTGATCTCTGAAAAAGGCTAGAGCATGAAATAAGTAAACGAAAAGACTTTGACGCTTTTTGACTCTTGGAGCAAAAAAAAAAAAAAAACCCACAAAAAATTAACCTTTATAATTTCATGGTATTGAAATTTTACTAGAATTAAATTGTTTTAAATCACACAATTGCTCCAGCTCCAGCTGTGTGCGCTGGTGTGAATCAAATACTGTCTGTCATTTAGATTACACTTCTCCCCTCCGTAGCCCCCCAGCAAGGGTCCCAATGACTACAATTAAAACCACTGCACTACATGGTTTCGCAAGGGAATTCTAACAAACCTTTAAAGAGAAGATAATCCCAGGGCTGTTTAAACATGCTATGTAGAAAAAAGAGGAACTTTTCCAAAATCTTTTAGAAATATGAGCACAAGACTGATACCAATCCAGTGAAGACTTCATTAAATATAAAAACATAGGTGCAGGTCATTAATTACTATTAATGCAAAAAGTTCAATTACAATATTAATAAAAAGAATATAGCATAGTAAAATTAATATATCATATGGAGTTTGTTCCAGGAGTTCAAGGGTGGTTCAACATACGGACCTCTACTACCAAAACCCAGAACATCCTCTTCTGGTAGTAGTGGACTAGATAATTTAGAAGAATACTTTCCACAAAGAAAAATCTTTAAGTTAGACAAAGTATAACAAAAATATTTTAGTAAGAGTTAATAAGATAGGGATCAATTACCGAATGAGGTCTGGGAGAGGTTGGGAAAGTGGGTTGGTGAGCAGAGCACTTGGGGTCACTTTTTCCAGAAAATGTGCTGAGAGTCTAAGATGTACTTTGTGCAGTCCCATAGGGATGGGGGACAAAAGATGGAATCCACCTAGGGTAGGGACTGTGGTTCCATCCCATAGTATTTAATTCAGATAGAATCTAGAAGCAGTGGGGGAATAGATTGATTTCTCAATATGTAGTATTGGAACAACTGGGTAGCCACTTGAAAAACAAAGTTGGATTCAGACTTCACACTACATATGAGGATAAATTCCAATTGAATCAAAGTTTGAAATGGAAGAAAAATGAAATCATGAAAATAATAGAAGAAAATATGAGAGGATTCTAACTCCAAAGGGAGCAAGCCCTTTCTCATTATATCACAAAATCCAAAAGCCACTAAAAATAAATTGATACATTTGGCTACATAAAAAATTTTGCAATGCAAAATACAAACAAAGACAAATGATAAACTTGGAAAAATATGTTCAACTCAAATCACAGGCAAAGAGTTAATTTCCATAATATTTACAGAGGAAAAGATCACTAGCCCAAGAGAAAAGTGGGCAAAAGATGGTCCACAGATGGTTCACAAAAAAGAAAAGAGAAATGACTCTTATTATAAAAAGATGCTCAACCCTAGTCATATGAGAAATGCAAATTAAAACCACATTGAGGTATCATTTTTTACCCATTATACTGGTAAAATCCAAAAATTTGAAATCAGACTGAATGGGTCAGAAAACAAGCATTCTCACACGTTACCAGTAAGAGGGTAAATTGACACCCCCTATCAAGGGCAATTTGTCAGTATTTATCAAAATTACAAATGTTTATACTCTGATCTAGCAGTCCCAGAATTTTTTCCTGCAGATATCCTTACACATGTGCAAAATGATATTCATAATTACGTAATGGCAAAAGAATGGAAACAGCTAAATGTTCAACAATAAAGGATTGGTTAAATAAATTATGGTCCCTCCATATGTTGGAATATTATACAGCTGTAAAAAGAGAGTAAGGAAATTCCTTATGTATTTTATGGAAAGTTCAGCAAGGTACGTTCTAACAAAAAAAGGCAAAGTCCGGAGCAGTGTGCTACCATTTGGGTAAAAAAAGAAAGAGAGAAAAATAACGTATACCCATAGTAGTTGGTATACACATAATTTTTCTAGAAGGATAAACAAAAAACTAAAATCAAGAGTCACCTATTAAGGGACATGGGCACTGAGTGGATGGGAAAAGGGTAGGAGGGAGACTTTTTACTACCTGTGTTTTGTTTTATTGGATGTTTGAACGATGTGGATGCCTTATTTATTTACACCTCTGAGGTGTAACGTTCAGTGTCATGGCCAACCTCCTAACCCACTATTAAAGTAGCAGACGGACTCTATTTCCCAGCAACCAGAAGAGATTGCCCTGAGATGAACTCTCTTCTGGCCAAAGGCATTGATTTCTAATCACCAGCTGGGCTTGGAATGCAGCTGACGTGGTTTATGAGACAGAATGGAGCTAACAGGCCCCTACTTCAATTTTACCTCTAACTTTGACTTAAGAAACAATTTTTTAATCGTGGTAAAATATACATAATATAGAAGTAACCATTTTAACCATTTTTTATTGAAGTATAATTGATTTACAATGTTGTGTTAATTACTGCTGTACAGCAAAGTGATTCAGTTATACATATATATACATTCTTTTTTAAAATATTCTTTTCCATTATGGTTTATCATAGGATATTGAATATAATTCTCTGTGCTATACAGTAGGACCTTGCTGTTTATCCATTCTATATATAAAAGCTTACATCTGCTAATCCCAACCTCCCACACCAGCCCTCCCTTAACCCCTCCCCCTTGGCAACCACCAGACTGTTCTCTATGTCTGTGAGTCTGTTCCTGTTTCACAGATAGGTTCGTTTGTGTCCTATTTTATTTTCTTTTATTAAAATTTTTTTAAAATTTTATTTATTTATTTTTGGCTGCATTGGGTCTCCACTGCTGTGCATGGGCTTTCTCTAGTTGTGGCGAGTGGGGGCTACTCTTCATTGTGGTGCGCGGGCTCCTCTTGTTGCGGAGCACAGGCTCTAGGCGTGTGGGCTTCAGTAGTTGTGGCACATGGGCACAGTAGTTGTGGCACACAGGCTTAATTGTTCCATGGCATGTGGGATCTTCCCAGACCAGGGATTGAACCCATGTCCCCTGCATTGGCAGGTGGATTCTTAACCACTGCACCACCACCAGGGAAGTCCCCTGTGTCATATTTTAGATTCCACATATAAGTGATATCATATGGTATTTGTCTTTCTCTTTTTGACTTACTTCACTTAGTATAATAATCTCTAGTTGCAACCATGTTGCTGCAGATGGCATTATTTCATTCTTTTTTATGGCTGAGTAGTATTCCATTTTATGTAGGTACCACACCTTCTTTATCCATTCATCTGTCAATGGGCATTTAGGTTGTTTCCATGTCTTGGCTATTGTGAATAGTGCTGCTATGAACATAGGGGTGTATGTACCTTTTTTGAATTATAGTTTTGTCAGCATTTTAACCACTTTTAAGTGTACAATTCAGTGGCATTAAATACATTCACAGTGTTGTGCAGCCATCTCCACCATCCATCTCCAGAAAATTTTCATCATCCCAGATAGAAAGTCTGTACCCATTAAACAACAATTCCGCATCCCTCCTTCTGCCCAGCCCTTGGTTACTACTGTTCTACTTTTTGTCTCTATGAATTTGCCTATTCTCATATAAGTGGAATCATACAATATTTGTTCTTTTGTGCCTGGCTTATTTCATTTAGCATAATATATTTTTTATAAATTTATTTATTCATTTATTTTAATTTTTGGCTGCATTGGGTCTTTGCTGCTGCACGCGGGTTTTCTCTAGTTGCGGAGAGTGGGGGCTACTCTCTGTTGCGATACATGGGCTTCTCATTGTGGTGGATTCTCTTGTTGCAGAGCACGGGCTCTAGGTGCGTGGGCTTCAGTAGTTGTGGTTTGCGGGCTTCAGTAGTTGTGGCTCGCGGACTCTAGAGCGCAGGCTCAGTAGTTGTGGTGCATGGGCTCAGTTGCTCCGCGGCACGTGGGATCTTCCCGGACCAGGGCTTGAACCCGTGTCCCCTGAATTGGCAGGCGGATTCTTAACAACTGCGCCACCAGGGAAGCCCCATTTAGCATAATATTTTTTTTTAGCATAATATTTTGAAGGTTCATCCATGTTGTGGCATGCACCAGAATTTCATTCCTTTTTTATGACTGAGTAATATTCCATTGTATAGATAAACCACATTTTAGTTCTTCATTCATCAGTTGATGGATATTTGATTTGTTTCCACTTTGCGGCCATTGTGGATAATGCTGCTACGAACGTTGGTGTCCAAGTGTCTGTTTGAGTCCTTGCTTTCAGTTCTTTGGGGAACATATACCTGGGAATGAAATTGCCCTTATTTTGGCTTTTAACCAAATGAGCTAACCAGAGCAACACTCCTCAAAGATTGTGAAGACTCTTGACTGCAAGGAAAATCAGGAAGAAAGTTAAAATACAAACAATTAAACAATGTAAAACAGCCAAGCAGCGTCTACACATAAATGCATCACAACCAAAATGAACGTGAGGCAACTGAATGCCACGGGCTTGGATGTCGTCGACTTTTTCCCACAGATGATCCACAGCTGTGTTGGTATCTCAGGTTTGTCTTCATCCCAGGGCCGGAAGGATTTCAAAGGATGCCTGGCACTCCTCCTATAGGAAGCACAGATGGATCTGCAGTTTCTACCTAGTCACAGGTAAATTGGAACCTGAGCTGTGCCTCATGGGAGTTTTGGCACTCAGCAAAGCTGCCCTATGGTGGCACTAATGTATCATTTGCTTTTTGAACTCTGAAAAAGGCTGCCGGCAAGCTTAATAATTTGCTGGTGGCGTTCTGACCTCCTCTGAGAGGGCTTCTGGGCAGGGGCATCCTAAATGGCCTTAACCCTGAGCCAAGGTATCACCAAATTTGTGAAATAAGCACCCTGCCCTTCTCACTTCTCTGGCATCAGTTTTTACTCATCCTGAACAGTGGTGAGTGGCTATTGGCAAGGCTGCTTCCTCTATGTAAAACTCAAAACCCGCCTACAGTGGGTCACTTGTGAAGTCCCACAGTTGGCCACGGAGAAGCGCCTGTTAGGTACATAGTCGCCCCACATTCACCCTGTGTGCAGTTCTCACTGTGGCTTGCTGCCAGGCAGATGGCAGAAGAGGCTCACCCTTAACTCCAAGAAGATAAGGGAGGGATCATGTACGCAAAAACAGCTTCCTCTGCCTTGAGGAGTTGAAAGAATGACACAATGAACTCTTGGAATCGGGAGAGCTCTTTTTTGAGTACCCTTAGTTCAACACAGAGCAGATATTTTTGTTTGCCACCCCCTCTTCTGTCCACACCACCCTAATTTCTCATGGGGGAATTAACCCTTCCCTGGTTCGCAGCCATGTGGTACTTTTTGTTTTTTGGTTTTTTATAGCCGTGCCACGTGGCTTGCGGGAGATCCCCGAGCAGGAATCAAACCCATGCCCCCTGCAGTGGAAGCACAGAGTCCTAACCACTGGACCACCAGGGAATTCCCTCAGCCACGTGGTTTAGATATACCTAACCCTGCCCCACAGTTCCAGGGATGGATGCTGATTCGCTTAAGACAGAGTGTCCCAGCCCTTGGATGCAGTGATTAGTTTAAAATGAGTAGTTAACCCAAGCCAGTCAGATGCAAGGAAATGTTTGCTGGTGTTTCTGGGAAGGAGAAGCCCCCTTTTGGGGCAGAAGTATGCAAATAAGGAAGGATGTAACCTCAGGAGTGCCTGGCAGCCATTCTGCTACCATGAGGGAGAGCATGCCTGAGATTAAAACTGAGGACGTTGAGAAACCAACAGAGAGAAACTGGGCACACTGTTTGAACCTATATCAAGCCCCACCTGAAGTTAACCCCGTCTCTGAACCATTCAGTTATGTGAGCCAATAAATGACCTTTATTTTTTTAAGCCAATTTGAGTTGGAGTTTCTATTACTTGCAGCATAAAGTTGTCCAGCTAATTCAAGGCTTCATAATCAATGCTACAAGAAATCTAGATCTTCCAGTGAGAGAAAATTGTTAGTTGTTTCCGTGATGTGTTACTGGAAGTTCAGCAGAGGATAAGGGCAGGAGGATGGAAAGCATGTGAAGAGGAAGTTTGGTGTCTGGCCCAAGGAAGTGAGAGTCCCTACTGAAGACTACTTATTCAGGAGGGAAGTTGCTATGCCCCAGGTGATGGCATGAGAACCATTCTTGTATAAATTGAAGAAAGAAGACAAGTTTGTCTTGGTCTGATCTCCCCCTATTATTCTCATTTCCTCTATAAAATGAGGATGTTGGATTTGGTGAGCTCCAGCATTCTTAAAGAGCACAGGCTTCCGAACCTCACATACCTGAGATTGGATCCTAACATCAGCTGAACAACCTCAGTCAAGTTACTTAACCTCTCTGAGCCTCAGTTTCCTCAGCTACAAAATATGGGTATCGATTATACCTTCCACACAGTGATTTTTGTGACGACCTAATGAAATACCACGTATGAAGGTGCTAGCACAGTGCCTGGCATATGGTAAATATCCTATAAATATCAGCTCTCCCTCCCCCACCCCACTGCCATCTCTGTAAGTATAGAACAAAGGGTGGGCAACCTCTTGCTGACGGGGCCAAGTCTGGCTCCTGCTTTTGTAAATAAAGCTTTATTGGAACACAACTGTGCTCATTCATTTACACATTGTCTATGGCTGCTTTCTAGCTCTAAGCAGAGTGTTGAGTAGCCAGGACAGAGACTGTATGGCCCACAACACCTAAAATATTTACTGTCTGGCTCTTTACAGAATAAGCTTCCTGATGTAGAACATAAGGCCTGATCTAGATTAAGGAACCTGAGTCATTTTGCCAGCAGGGAGGGGAAGTGTTGGGAGGGTATAAAGAAACTTCTTGATGCCTCTTGAATCTTTCATGCTGACTCTGGCGGCCAGTCTCAAAGGAGAATAACCCACGGCAGGAAAAAATCCCAGGGAAATAGTCAAACATGGTTCAGGATTCAAACCTTCCCCAGCACTTGAGGAAAGGGGCCGAAAGGAAGGTTGTCTCTCTAGATATCACACACACACACACACACACACACACACACACACACACACGCGCGCGCACACACGCACACAGCTACAAGGACGTGACCAGACTTTTTTTTTTTAAGTACTTACACAAAAATAGTAAATGTTGCAATAGGTCTGGGATGCTGTTCTGGTGAGAAGAAACAACTTCCTTTGGGGCACCATTTTCTGTGGGTGTGGCATCTGGAAGAGATTATGTCAGGGTCACGAGCATTCGTTGATCACGGGATGCTTGGGTGGCCCCAGCACTGACTGGAGCTGAGTTTAATGCCCCAAACAGATTACCTGACCCACCGTCCAGAGCAATGTATGGTTTCCTCTGTACCTGTAACTGTATGAGAAAATGGCCGGCCCCACAGATCTAGCTGTTGCCCTTCTGGGTGGTACTGACCCACGGTAATTCACCATGACTTTCCCTGCAGAATGAGTGCAATTTACACCCCTCTGAGCTGCACAGCCATCTCCATAGAAGATACTATCACTGGTAACTCAGCTTCTTCCTTAAACAGATAACACGAGGCACACATGCCACTGAAAAATGTGGGGTTTTTTTCCCTTTTTAAATTGAAATATAGCTGACATACAACATTATGTTAGTTTCAGGTGGTGGTGTTTTTCTTAGCAAGACACACCTTACTGGGTGAGGCCAGGAGCGCCCTGGCCCTGCTTGAGTAACAAAATACCTCAAGGCACTTTTTTTTGTTTGTTTTGGGTGGTTTTTGTTTGTTTGTTTGTTTGCTTTTAGCCTTTGCTCTGTGAGAGAAGCCCACCTCTGTGTATTTCTGGGTACTGGGGGCTGGAGACCATTCCCCGACCCCATCACCTCCACTTCCTGGAGAAGTAGTTCTGATTAACTTGCTCTGTCTTTCTTACTTTCTCCCTCTCTCTCTTAGAAACACATAAACTGTGTGCTTACCTCATGACACGTCTCACCCTCTTGTGATGATCACACAGCCTGCATTGCCCTGACCCCAGCCCCTCCAGGATCTGGACGGGGCTGCTTTAATGCTTCAGCTGCCCTTTGGCGCTTCCTGTGCTTAGGAGCTGGTCAGCTGCTTAGATGTTCTGCCAGTGACACCAGAGAGAGGCTTGCTGGTGTGGACTGGAACCACCCACCACCAGTCCTGAGCCAGGAACTCTGAAGGGAGAAAATGTTTCTAAACTAGGAACTCTCAGTGCATGGAGATGGAAGGGGTTACAAACCTTGCCTTCGAACCTGGAAGGGATTTCAAATCATTTCCTCCAACTTTCCCATTTTATGGATGGGGAAACTGAGGGCTTGAGGGGTGATGTGGTTTCCCCAAGACACCCAGCTGGCTCTTGGCAGCACTGCAAATCAAGTCCCAGGTCCTCTTTGTCACATCAAATGGTAAAGCGCATTATTGCCGTTCTGCAGCTGCGTCCAGCACCAAGTGAAGGCAGGCATTTGGTCTGGCTTTTCTCAGAATGTGGTCCTTCTCATGAGAGACAGGTGGGCACGGGGCAATGACCGACGTCTCTTCTCCCGTTTTCATCACAAAATGCCAAAGCCTGTAGGGTAGTGATTCCCAGAGCGTGGTGCTCATACCACAGGTGGGTTGTACATGAGATGATTTCAGGTGGTACCCACTTATTAAGTGTTAACCCTAACCCTAAGCAGGTAACCTCTTAACATTTATTTAATGTGTATTTATGTTAATGTGCACTAGGGAAGTATATAAGTGGACACCAAATCTATTCATGTTTATTATGCTTGTATATGACGACTTAGGAGGGGGGTGGTGCTCATTAACTAAAAATATATTCAGTCAATAATAGCATGCGTGATTTGTTAATTGGGAAAAGACATACTAAGCAGATGACTGAAGTTCAGGAAATGCGGTGTGGAGGATACCAACGATTTGGGGGAAGAGACTTAGACCACTGACTTGCCAGTGATGAAGAAACACCCCCTCAGCCTCATTAATCACCAGACAAATGCAGAATGAAAGTAGAATGAGATAACAATTTTTCACCTTTCAGTTTGGTCAGGATTATATAGTTTGTTCTCACTTCAGCGGCACATATACTAGATGTAGAATGACACAGAGAGCATTGGCAGGGTCCCTGGGCACAGATGACATGCAAAGTAATGACCAATCCCGTGAGGCTGTTATGTGAGTAATCGAATTAGTATTATTGATAACAGGGGCTCTTTTCTGAGGAGGAAGAAGGAGAAAGTGAGATCTTCGAGAGTAAGTGAAAATTCTGTCATCCTGAATATTAATGGCAAAATTCACTATACACTCATGACATGGTTTAAATGTGTATATTTCTTAGCTTTTTCCCCTGAAAAGACCTATAAACAATGACCAATCCAGTAGCAATAAACGCCCCTAATACCTTGACTGAGGTCTCCAAATGCCATTTCCCACTAAAAAGAACCAGAGCTCTTTGGAGAACAACTGATTTTATGTCTAGGACAGGAAATATATAAGATAAGCCTGAAATATCTTGTCAAACAAGAAAGCAACAAAACTATCAAAGACTACTAGAGTGATGTCAAAAGGCCTCAGAAGTTACCTTGAAGAAGCTCCCGCTGGCCAAAGATGGGACAATTTGAATGTCAAGAAGGTTAATAACTATACTAGAACAAAATGCATAAATACACTTAAATCCCTGAATTTATCATTATACTAAAAACAAGTCAAAACAAAAGAAAACCTCACTGGTTACTTTTCTTTTTTTTTTTTTAAATTTTATTTATTTATTTATGGCTGTGTTGGGTCTTCGTTTCTGTGCAAGGGCTTTCTCTAGTTGTGGCAAGCGGGGGCCACTCTTCATTGCGGTGCGCGGGCCTCTCACTATCGCGGGCTCTCTTGTTGCGGAGCACAGGCTCCAGACACGCACGCTCAGTAATTATGGCTCACGGGGCTTAGTTGCTCCGCGGCATGTGGGATCCTCCCAGACCGGGGCTCGAACCCGTGTCCCCTGCATTGGCAGGCAGACTCTCAACCACTGCGCCACCAGGGAAGCCCTCACTGGTTACTTTTCAAGGATACCAGTGAACCAACTCAATTTTAAAAATTGGAAATAACGGTAAAGGGTCAAGTAATCATCCTGTGTTTCATATATGAACTATACCTCTGGGTCAACAAATAGTTGATGAGGGGAAGTTTCCTTTTTGTTTCTTGGGTTTTTTTGCTCTTTTTTAAAATTTTTTTATTTATTTAATTTTGGCTGCATTGGATCTTTGTTGCTGCACACAGGCTTTCTCTAGTTGCAGAGAGCGGAGGCTACTCTTAGTTGCAGAGCACAGGCTCTAGGCACACAGGCTTCAGTAGTTGTAGCATGCGGGCTTCAGTAGTTGTGGCTCACGGGCTCTAGAGCACAGGCTCAGTAGTTGTGGCGCATGGGCTTATTTGCTCCACGACATATGGGATCTTCCCAGACCAGGCCTCAAACCCCTGTCCCCTGCATTGGCAGGCGGATTCTTAACCACTGCGCCACCAGGGAAGCCCGAAGTTTCTCTTTATAGGCATTTTCCTGCTGCTACATGGAGAAGGAATGATGGCATAACACCTTTTGCACTCATCATGAAGAAAAGACATGATGACATGGTTACCATCTGAGGGAAGAACACAACTCCACGTGCAAAGCAGTCCTACCCTCTCCCCCATATTAAATCTGATCAAGGCTCTAGATCTAACTACCAATTCACAGAAGGGACATGTTAAAGGATTCCATGAGGTTCCCATCAGCAAAATACAGACTGTAGGAAACTCTACAGGATAAACTATCTAATGTCTTTAACAAATAAGTTACAAGGACAGATGAAGGTAGGGGCTGAGGGGACATGGAAGGAGAACCTATATGTTAAAAGAGACTTATAGACTGTAATCTATGGGATGTTTTGAATCCTGATTCAAACAAACTACCAATAAAATTATGAGACAATAGGGAAATTGAAGACTGATATTTGATGATATTAAGGAACTATTTTTTTATTTTATTGAAGTATAGTTGATTTACAATGTTGTGTTAATTTCTGCTGTATAGCAACGTGATTCAGTTATACATGTATATACATTTTTTTGCATATTCTTTTCCATTCTGGTCTATCACAGGCTATCGAATATATTCCCTGTGCTGTAGAGTAGGACCTTGTTGTTTATCCATCCTATATATAATAGTCTGAATCTGCCAGTCACAAACTCCCAGTCCATCCCTTCCCCACCCCCTCTCCCCCTTGGCAACTACAAGTCTGTGCTCTATGTCTGTGAGTCTGGTTCTGTTTCATAGATAGGTTCATTTGTGTCATATTTTAGATTCCACATATAAGTGATATCATGTGGTATTTGTCTTTCTCCTCCTGACTTACTTCACTTAGTATGATCATCTCTAGGTCCATCCATGTTGCTGCAGTTGGCATTATTTCATTCGTTTTTATGGCTAAGTAGTATTGCATTGTATGTATGTACCACGTCTTCTTTATCCATTCATCTGTCGATGGGCATTTAGGTTGTTAAGGGACTATTGTTAATTTATTGAGTTGTCATCAGGGAATTGTGGTTGTTTTTTTTTGTTTTCTTTTGCGATACGCGGGCCTCTCACTGTTGTGGCCTCTCCCGTTGCGGAGCACAGGCTCCAGACACGCAGGCTCAGCAGCCATGGCTCACGGGCCCAGCCGCTCCGCGGCACGTGTGATCTTCCCAGACCGGGGCACGAACCTGTGTCCCCTGCATCGGCAGGCAGACTCTCAACCACTGCGCCACCAAGGAAGCTCAGGTACAGGATTTTTAAGGGTAATTTAACAGTGTCTATCCATATGTCAAGGGTACATATACTCTGACCCAGGAATTCCACTTCTGGGAATCTAACCTAAAGGAATACTCAACAAGGATGTTTCCTGCAACTTTGTTAGTGTTTGCAAGAAAACTGCAAATACTGACAACATCTATCAATAGTGGATATTTCAATAAACTACTGTTAGCAATAGCAGGAGTAGGCAAACGCCTGCAATGTCTGTCAATAGCAGATGTTTAAATAAATTATGGTACATCTATACAGTGGACTGCCATGAATCTATTAAAAATAATGAGGAAGATCCACACCTGCGGTAAAATAAAAAATAAACCGTTAATCTTTGTCCCTAGTTCCTGGCTCAGAGCTCCTAAATCCTTGGAATTTACTGTCTATTGTAAGTTAATGAGATGACCCATGACAGGGGGCTAGATATCTTCAGGATGGGGACTGGTGGCCAGACAAACCAACCACAAGATTAGAGGCTTAGAACTGCCTCCCCCTCTAGGGAGGAGAGGGGACCTGGAAGTTGAGTTCAATCACCAGTGGCCAATAATCTAAACAATCATGCCTACATAATGAAACTTCCATAAAAACCCCTAAACAGCACAATTCAGAGAGCTTCTGAGTTGGTGAACACATCCGTGTCCTGGGAGGGTGGTGAAACCCAAGCCCTGCTACAATGAGGACCTTCCAGACCTCTCCCTGTGTACCTCTTCGCCTGGCTGTTCATTTGTAGCCTTTATAATAAGCTGTAGTAGTACATATAATGTTTTTTGAGTTCTGTGGGTTGTTCTAGCAAATTATCAAACCTGAGGGTAGGGTATGGGAATCCTCAAATTTGTAGTTCACTGGGCAGAAGTGTGGGTAGCCTGGGCCCCCATTTGTGGCTGGCATCTGAAGTAGGGGCAGTCTTGTGGGACTGAGCCCTTAACCTGTGGGATCTGACTTACTTCAGGAAGTTGGTGTCAGAATTGAATTAAATTGTTAGTGTCAGAGAATTGTAGGACTGATTGGTGTCAGAAAGAAAAAAAATCACACAACATGTATTGTCATAGAAGGATCTCCAAGACCTATTTGAGGTTAATTTTTTGAATAGCAATTTTTGGTTCATTGGGAAGAGTGCAAATTCTCTTATTATAAAACAAAACATTTACAAAGCCACAGTAATACAAACTGTGGTGCTGGCATAAAGACAGACACACAGTCCAATGGAACAGAATAGAGGGCCCAGAAATAAACCTTCATATTATGGTCAAATGATCTTTCACAAGAGTTCTAAGACCACACCATGGGGGAAAGAACAGTCTTTTCAACAAATGGTGCTGGGAAAACTGGATATACATATGCAAAAAAAATGAAGTTGGACTCTTACCTTATACCATATGCAAAAAACTAACTCAAAAAAAAAAAAAACCCACAAAAAACCAAAAACAAAAACCAGACCTAAATGTAAGACATGAAACTACAAAACTCCTAGAAGTAAACATAAAGGGAAATCTTCATGACACTGGACTTGGCAATGATTTCTTGGGTATGACACCAAAAGCAACAAAAGCAAAAATAGACAGATGGGACTACATCAAACTTAAAAACTTTTGTGCATCAAAAGAAATAGTCAACAGAGTGAAAAGGTAACATGGAATGGGAGAAAATAATTGCAAGTCATATATCTGATAAGGACCTAATATCAAGAATATATGAAGAAATCCTACAACTCAACAACAACAACAAAAATAACCCAATGAAAAAAATGGAGGGCTTCCCTGGTGGCGCAGTGGTTGAGAGTCCGCCTGCCAGTGAATGGGACACGGGTTCGTGCCCCGGTCCGGGAAGATCCCATATGCCGCAGAGCGGCTGGGCCCGTGAGCCATGGCCGCTGACCCTGCGTGTCCGGAGCCTGTGCTCCGCAACGGGAGAGGCCACAACAGTGAGAGGCCCGCGTAACGCAAAAAACAACAAAACAAAACAAAAATGGACAAAGGACCAGAAGAGACATTTCTCCAGAGTAGATATACAAATGGTCAACAAGCATATGAAAAGATTCTCAACATCACTAATCATTAGAGAAATGCAAAACATATATGACAAAAGGTCTGAATAAAGAATATGTGAACTATTACCACCCAAATATAAGAAGACAAACATCCAATTAAAAATTAACAAAAGATTTGTATAGATTCTTCACAAAGAAGATATACATATGGCCATAAAGCACATGAAAAGATGCTATACATCACCAGTCATCAGGGAAATACAAATTAAAACCATGATGAGATACCATTACACACTGTCTAAAATGGCTAAAATGAAAAGACTGACATCACTAAGTGTTGACAAGGATGTAGAGCAATGCAACTCTCAGACATTGCTGATGGTAATGGAAAATGGTACTGGTACAGCCACTTTGGAAAACATTACATAGCAGTATCTTCTTTTTTTTGGCTGAGCCGTATGCGGGATCTTAGTTCCCCAAACTGGTGCCACCTGCATTGGAAGGGCAGAGTCTTAACCACTGGACTACCAGGGACGTCCCTAGCAGGATGTTATAAAGTTAAACATATATTTGTCATCGACCCAATAATCCCATTCCTATGTATTAGTATTTTTTAACAGAAATGAAAACTATGTCCACAAAAAGACAGCCAAATGGCCAGCAACTGGAGAATGGATAAACAAATAGGAGTATATTCATAGTATGGAATACTGCTCAACAATAAAAAGGAGGTAATTTATACCAACTCTCTCAATCTCATCAAACCATAATTTATTTATCTGCAAGGTGGTGATAATACTTCTGTCGCAGCACTGTGATGGGGGTTGAACGTGACAAAGTACATTAAAATGCCTATTCACTTGACCCTGGGGGGAGAGGGAGGGAAGGGATGAAATATAAATACACATAACAGACGAAACTCAAAAATAGGACACTGAACTTCAGCACTCAAACACCAAAGATACATTCGTTCATACAAAAATCTAGAAAAGGCAAAACTATAGTGACAGAAATTATAGAAACCAATTATTGCTTGGTACTGGGAGTCAGGAAAAGGGGTTGACTGCAAAAAAGCAGGAGGGAACTCTTGAGGGTGATGGAGCTATTCTGTATGTTGTTTAATGTGGAGATTACACACATCATGGTTTGCAATGACCAAAATTCATCAAACTGCATACTTAAAACAAATGAATCTATTGTATTATACCTCAATAAAGGTAAAGAAAAGAAAAGAAAATACCGATGTGGGGTCCCATTCCTGAGATTCTGGATGAATTGGCGTTGAAGCAAGTCCAAGCCTGAATAGTCTTACTTGCTCCCCCAGGTTATTCTAATTTGTACTCAGGAGAACTCCTGCATTAGAGGAAGCAAGCCTGGTAGAGAGGGTCCCCCAAAAGAGGGGCCTTTTTTCTGTGTTCACACCTTTAGCACTCAAAGATGCAGGCCTCATCCTAGCCCAGTCCTCCCCAGGTTACCCTTCTCCTTCCGGCTGCACTCTGCTTCCATTCTCCTTCCTAGTCCAAACTCCCAGCCCTCTAATACGAACCTCAGATAACTGGAAAAAGCAAGGGAGAAGCAGTTCACACTGAAGTGCGAATGACTGATAGTCACATTTTATATTTCCATAGAGGCTGCTTGTTAATCTAAAGGAATTTTGTAAAAAGCAGAGTTCCTGACAGCATGAGCTCAGAGGTGTCTTCCCACTTTTCCTTCGGGTGAGGGTGGTCCTGATTTAAGATAGCGTGAGGTTATGGTGTAAGGAGTCCACTCACTCATTCATCATTCATTTATTCCCTTAGCAGACACGTACTAGGCACTGACTCTGGCACCGTGTCAGGGGCTGTGGCAGTAGGAGGAATAAGAGGTACCAGCTGGCTGGAGCCAGGATTTCCTCAAGGAGCCATGGAACTAATTACAATGTGGCGTGACTAAGTTAGATCCCTCTGTAGACGAGCATGCCTAACTGGACCTGGGGAAGGGAAGGCTTCAGATAGAATGTCACAGGTGAGCTGGGCTTGGGCAGGTGAAAAGGGATCTCATCCTTTCACACAGGAGGAAGCAACATGGCAAAGGAAGACAAGAGAGATGGGGGAGTAATTGGGGGAACGGTGAAGCGCCTTGTGTGGCTATCAGAGAGGGTGTGGGGAGGCTGGAGGGTGTCTTAGTGGGGGGACCAGAGGGGCAAAGCAGGGACTGACACAAGGACCCGGTACAAGTATTTTAGTCAGGAGATTATTCCAGGAAGCAGGAGTGAGGGAGAGGGAGACAGACAAGAAGGGAAAGCCAATAGAGAGCTCATTATGGATTGATTACCAGTGTGAACAGTGGGGGCTCATTCCTCTTGGAGACCACTGAGCAGCCATGCAGAATATACCTCAGGCCCTCCAAAGACAGGAGCCTGCGGCATTTATTAACCAACTCCCATTTCCACTGGCCATGGGATGCCCCGGCATAACTTCCCCCCATAGAAGCTTTCATCTGGGATGCTTGAGAAAAACCCTAGGACAGAAGAGTGGAGAGTAGTAGGGGTGGGTGTTTGAGGTGAGACCCCAGCAGCCCTTGGGAACTGTCCACTGCAGCTGCCGCAGAAACCCAAGATGGGCCAAAGGGAGGTGGCACAGAACAGAAAAGGCATCTTCTCTGTGGGTGACTCAGATTGGGGGCCTGAATGGGTGCAGCAAGCAGAAGAAATTCAAGAAATGGGGTTGGACAAGTAGGCTGGGGTCAGAGGATCCATTGTGAAGCGTCTGATATGCCAGGTTACAAAGTTTAAACTTTATTTGCCAGGCTCTCGAGCTTAATAGGTGCTCAACAAATATTTATTGAATGAATAAATGCTAATGACCAGATGCACCTGGGCCAAGCCCTTGCAAAGCTACTGAGCTTTAGACTCCAGAAAATTAGCTGTGTGACCTCTAACCTCTTTGATCTTCCATTTCTCTCTCTCTCTCACTATCTTGACAATAATACCTTCTTTACCGGGTTGTTGTCGAAATTAGGTGAGATCAAAGATGCATGGCCACTAGAAGTGTGGACTCAGTAAATGTCAGCCTCTCTATCCCTGCCCCCACGATGACCCAAAGCCAAGTAATAAAGCTGAACTATCGACCAGCTAGAAACAATGAAGGTTGCTCCTGGGATCTCTTTACAGATGATGAATGCTGGCATTTCTGGCTATATTGGTCCTCGTGGAAAAAATTAGTGGTATTGGTAACAGCTTCCTTGGACAGAAAGGGAATCATACTGCTGCTTTAATTAAAGGACAGAGTTGAAACTATCCTCCCAGGGAAATTACAAATTCAGAAATGGATGCTCATAGTAACTTACAGGGTTTTTTCCTTTGTGCATTTAAATATACATATGGAAACATCTTCCAATCAATACGCTGTTGACTGGGGTTATCCATGTCTGCTGTGCTGCATTTCTCCCCCATTCTGAAATCTTCACAGAGGCCAAGATGCTTGTGGACTCCGCTTGATGGAACACCCCTGCACTGGCTGGCTGTAGGCATTGGGAGCACCTCAATCCCTCCCAGACAAAGATGGTGGTGCCCTCTAGGGAGGTAGGGAGAGTCTCTTCAAAATATGAAGCAAAGGTGGAAGAGAGAGCAGCTTAAGGGACTAGGTGAAGGACTGAGAAATCACACAAGCTGGGGAATATGCAACTAATGTTTTTTAAAACATATCCATTTCTCCATAGCAATCGAGCACAAAGACAAACACAGAGATGAGTCATACCAGTGGCACACCAAATTTAAAAAGAAAAGCAGGAAGGAAGGAAAGAAGGGAGGGAGGAGGGAAGGAAGGAAGGAAGGAAGGAAGGAAAAGAAAAGAGAAAGAAAAAGGAAGAAGGGATATTGGGAAAGTGAGTAAACACAGACTTCGTCAAGGAAGGAAATTCCAGAGTTGAGAAGTGTCTGTGGGAAGCACATCTGCTTCCAGCCCAGAGTGATTCACAACTGGAGCAGCGAAGCAGGAACTGCAAGGTGAGGATTCGGTCATCTGCCTGTTCATTCATTCATTCATTTCATTCAACAATTATCAGCTATCTGTCAGTCACACTCTCCAAGAAGCAGCAAGAATACAAAACTGGAAAAGACACAATCCCTGACCTTGAGAGCAGCTATGAGAAAGGGAAACAAAAGATGTCACTAATTATTGCCATAAAGTGGAACAAGGGCAAAGATAAAGACACATACACGATGGAGTGTGACACAAAGAGGAGGGAGAGGGGCCGGAAAAGTTTTCTCATAGGTGGAGCTGGGTCTTAAAGGAGGGTTGGAGTCCCCCAGGCAGCAGGGAGTTGGTAAGGCTAAAGCCTAGGAGAAAGGCAGAGAGGTGGCAGGGACCAAATGTGGGAGGACCTCCTTTGTCAGTGGAGTCTGGACTCCATCCTGGAGGTGTGCGTTATGAGGAGCCGCTGGAGGGTTTTGCTTGTTTGAAGATTTTGTTTTGTTTTTTGATGTGGACCATCTTTAACGTCTCCATTGAACTTGCCACAATACTGCTTCTGCTCTATGTTTTTGGTTTTTTTTTTTTTTGGCCGCGAGGCATGTGGGATCCCAGCACCCCCACCAGGGATCGAACCCGCACCCCCTGCATCGGAAGGCGAAGCCCCAAACACTGGACCGCCAGGGAAGTCCCTGCCACCGGAGGGTTTTGAACAGAAGCATGACACTATCTCATTTGTGGTTAAGAAATACTTTCTGGTATCTTTCCAATATCCAGCCTTGAGGGATAGGCTGAAAGGGATTGGAAGGTGGGAGAGGGATGGCCTGTTCACATGGTTCAAGTGAGCGGCTAGTGGCAGGGATCTGGAGAGAGTCGCTGAGTTTAGCTCCAGTCCCCAAAGGGCATTGTGGCCAGGAAGAATTTCCAGCTGCCAAGTCACTTAGTCTCTTACAGGATCAATTTCCAACATCCTTAAAACGAAGAAAATGTGAATCACCGACAAGGTCCCCCCTTGAGGACAGCGCGAGACAGTTTATCAGGCCCTCTCTCTGCAGACAGTAGGACCTCACCGAAGACCCTAGAAAAGTGGTGCAGCCAGGTGTGAAGAGGAGGCGAGGCGGGAGCCCTCCATCCGCCCCACCCGGAGTGTCAGGCCAGGCACCAGTACCAGCTCCTCCCCAGGGGAATTGTTGAGGCCACAAAGAGGAAGCAGAGTGGAGGGTCCTCTTAGACGCCCAGGTGTTTAAGGCCCCTGCCAGTCATGGTTTGATTCCATCACAACAAGTCACATGGGAGGATCCTCAGCTTTGAAGTCACAGGGGCCTCTAAGCAGAGCCACTTGGAGCTGTCACCCTTGCCTATTTCTCACCTGAAAAGCTCTAGTGAGCAGTGGAGAGAAAGCTTTAAAGGGTCTCAAAAAAAAAACAACACACACACAAACCAAAAAAACAAACAAAACAAAACAAAACAGGTTTATCCCCAGCTTTGGATTAAGCAGCTCCGTGATTTTGGACAAGTTAGTTCAAGGCGCTCCATAAATCCCAGAGGAGGACAACCCCGCCGGTCAGCCCTTCAGCACCTGCCCTCGCCGCCGCGCCACATCGCCTTTCCCCCACCTTTTCCTTCTCGGCCCCAGGCGCCGCCCGGACCCTGGACAGGCGAGGCTGTGGAGGGCCGGGCGAGCGGAGGTTGGCTGCGGCCCAGGGCGACCCTGCGCGTTCCCTCCCCGCTGCTCCCGCCTCCCCGGCCGCGCGGCCCCGCGCTCGGCTGCAGGGAGCCGGCGCGCAGTGCGCCGGCGGCGACGGGAGCGGCGCGGCCCGACAGGCCAGGAAGATGCGAGCCGGGCCTACGGCGGCGGCCAGCTTCAACTATCGCCGGCGCCTGTGGAGTGGGCAGCACCGCAGGCCCGCCGTGCCAGGCCCTCTCGCAGCCTCTCGGCCGCCGGCGCAACCCAGAGCTCGCCCGCGAGGCTCCGCCCCCGCCGCGGCTCTCCAGACACCGGAGCCCGCGGGGCGCAGGGCAAGGCGCGGGGACTGCAGATCGCCGGCTCAGCGCGTCCTGCCCGGGGCGGGCCCTGGGCGCCCAGGCGCCCGCCTCCGCCGCCGCCGGTGGCCGCTGACGTCAGGGAGGCGAAACCCAGAAGAAGAAGAAGAAGAAGAAAAAAGGCACGAGGGCGGAAGGGGAAAAACTTTATTTCTCTTCTGGGGCTGAAGGGAAGGGCAGGCCACTGCGCCAGCGCGGAGAAAGCCGAGCGCGACACCAACCCGCTGCGCGCGGAGGAGCTGGGCCCCGGAGGCCCGAAGGGGCTCCCGGCATGTGGGACCCCCAGGACTTTGAGCGCCACTGGCAGGCCGAGTTCCCTGGGGAGGAGGCGCCTGTCATGCGGCTGGACTCGGTGCCGGACATGGAGCGCGAGCTGGAGCGCAGCAAACTCAACCTGAAGTGGCTGCAACAGGTGCTGGCTGAGGAAAAGTTCAAAGTCGGCTACCTGCAGGCGGCCCTGGAGAAGCGGGACCTCGGCTGCGGGCGCCTGGAGGGCGGAGACGGGGACAGCAGGGGGGCCTCGGCTGAGGAGCCGGCCGGGCCGGAGGGGGAGCCGGCGCCGCTCGAGGAGGAGGAGGGCGCAGCGGGCGGCGGCGGAGACCCCCCGGGCCCGTCGCTCCCCTCCACGGAGGTGGCCGCGAAGGCCGAGAGTCCCCCCTACCTGTGCCAGGACCTTCCCACCTGGCCCAGGGCGGCGGGGGCTGCGGGCGCTGTTCTCAGCTTGACCGCCGCCATCCACCAGCAGCTACTGCAGCCTCGCCTCCTCTTAAGGCCGCGGGAGGACTGCGCGCCCCCCGGCCACGATGGCACAGTTCCCAGCGCCCCGGGAGAGGAGCGGTCCGCCCGGACCCGCGCGGGGCGGGGCTCGGAGGATGACGAGCCGGACGCCTCGGGCGCGGACGATGGGGGCGACAGCAGTGACCACGACTTCGAGATGGTGGATTTGAACGAGAAACTCACCCCCAGCCAGTTGCTCGTGACCCCTTGCCGGCCCGGGACCTGCGATGAGGCGGAAAAGCCAGCGCGGGTGTACAGTTCCCATCGCTGGATGCACCTGATCCTCGGGAGCCGGCGGCAGCCTCGCGGGAGCCGCGACTTGGAGCAGTTAGAGGCAGAGGTCAAGGACGGGCGGGGCTCGCCCCCGGCGGCAGAGGAGCTCCTTCAGCGTAGGGCTCGCGAGCCCCTCCCCCCGTGGCGGCGCAAGAGGTTCCTGGGGCTGCCCGAGCGGGACTCGCCCAGTCACAGCTCGCCCGACAGGGGCAGTGACTGCAGCCACAACAGCTCCGACCACGAGGATGGCTCCTTTGCAGGTAGGCGCACCCCTCTAGATCCCCGTCTCTTGTATCCTGGGCCTCGCCTGCTGGCCGCTTCCCCACCCCTCCCTGGCACACCTCGCTGGTTCTGTTTAACCTCAGGCGCCGGGGCAGAAGGGAGATAAAATTTACCTATTTACCTTGAAGGCACTTGTGGAACTTAAAAAAAAAAAAGAGGGTGCAAAGTGATTTCGGCTTGGGCAAGTTTAAGAAAATAAGCATTATGGCGATGGTAGGGAATGAGGGGATGATGCATGCGCTCGACCAGACCAAGGGAGGAATCTTTCACTTCAGACCTCAGCCTTTCTTCTGTATTGCAACATCACCGCCCTCCCCGCCCCCCACCCCAACTCATCCTCTGCAAGTCGGTGAGATTCCCTTGCACCACCCACACTGATAGTATGCTTCTCTGCACTAACTTCAGTGGTTCCCATTTCCTCCAGATTCCTTGATGTGGAAGTCTGAATCTTCCACTTAATGTTCTGAACTTATCGCTCATCTTCTCCAGCCTGTACCTTGTGTTCTGGCCAAAATGAAAGAACCCCTCACTGTGGGAAAGGTACATAATAATCCTCACCACCCGCTTCCTTTGCTGACTGTCCCCTTCCTAAGAGGCACCACCTGATCTGTCAGCTTCCTAGGCGCCTAGGAGCCTGAGTGGGAAGGGGAGGGCTTGGAATCATAGAGTTTTTGAGCTGGCCTAGTGCCCAGAGATCATGTCTAGTGCAGTGCCTTCATTTGATAAAGGAGGAAACTGAAGCCCAGAAGGATTAAGTGCTTGTTGGAGTGAGCTGGGACCTCCACTCGGCACTCCTGTCATTTTCTTGCTTCTCCTCACATCTGCCCTCTCTTCTGAGGACAGGACCCGGTCTTAGCCGTGTTGTGGTGGAATCCCCTTTCGGTGGTCAGCACAGTGCCTTGCATACAGTAAGTGCTCAATAAATACTTACTGAATAAGTGGATGATTACATTGAATTTTAATTTTATTTAATTTATTTATTTTTGGCTGTGTTGTGTCTTCGTTGCTGCGCGCAGGCTTTCTTTTTAGTTGTGGCGAGCGGGGGCTACTCTTCGTTGTGGTGTGCTGGCTTCTCATTGCAGTGGCTTCTCTTGTTGGGGAGCACAGGCTCTAGATGCGCAGGCTTCAGTAGTTGTGGCGCATGGGCTTAGTTGCTCTGCAGCATGTGGGATCTTCCCGGACCAGGGCTCGAACCTGTGTCCCCTGCATTGGCAAGCAGATTCTTAACCACTGTACCACCAGGGAAGCCCGATTGCATTGAATTGAATGTGTCTTCCAGCTACCCAGCTCCCCATAGGTCGGGAGTGGGAAAAGGGCTAAGGAGGAAAGGACAGATAAGGATGTGGGCTGTCCTGTGACTGATGCTTTGCTGCCCCAGGGACTGTCACGGTCTCTTCAGCCATAGGGAAAGCATAAATTGTCATCTGATTGGGTCAAGCTGTGACCAGGAACTTAAGATGCCTTCCTGCTCAGGGAAAGAGGAAAAAAAAGAAATCACTGATGCTGGGATTCTTCCAAAATCTCCATTATTAGATCTTATCTAGGTGAGCTTGCATTTGAATGAAAAAAACTGTCCACTTTGCTAAAAGCCATTTGGAATGGCCATCAAGTCATCTGTTGTGATCAATTACACTTACTCATTAGCAGAGACTGACTGCTTTTCCCATAGGTAATGCTTTTGCTGCCCATGCTAGTAACATTTTTATGTGCCCCTTTAACTTGGAGTCTGAAGATTTCACTCTAGTGCCAAGTTTCAAATGTGCTCAGTGGAGGTTACCCAAGTGGCCCAGAGCTGCTTTATTATTTTTTTAATTTATTCATTCATTCATTTATTTTTGGTCGCATTGGGTCTTTGTTGCTGTACGTGGGCTTTCTCTAGTTGTGGTGAGCAGGGGCTACTCTTCCTTGTAGTGTGTGGGCTTCTCATTGCAGTGGCTTCTCTTGTTGCGGAGAACGGCTCTAGGTGTGCGGGCTTCAGCCGTTGTGGCTCGCGGGCTCTAGAGCGCAGGCTCAGTAGCTGTGGCACACGGGCTTAGTTGCTCCGCAGCATGTGGGATCTTCCTGGACCAGGGCTCGAACCTGTGTCCCCTGCATTGGCAGGCGGATTCTTAACCACTGTGCCACCAGGGAAGTCCCCCAGAGTTGCTTTAGAGCTGGCCCCAATCCCGTCTCCCCCCGAGACCCACTTCAATCACCCTGCCAGGTGTGCTCGATGCACTGGATTTTCCCCGGGGAGTGATTTTTATTTCTGTGCTCTGTCTCCTCTATTCTTAAGGGCACTCTAGCACATAGAGCACCTTGATTCACATTAGGAACTAGCATTCCCTCTGGCCTAACAGTTTACAAGAGGTGCTCCCTCTGGGTGGACCAGTGATAAAAAGATTTTCCTTCCTCTGACTTAAGACTCCAGCTGGGGCATATGTCTGGCGCTTGTGGCATTGGCTGACAGTGCCTGGGCTGTTTTTTAGGCCCCATTCCAGGACCCCCTCTGCAGGGCAGGCTTGTGTAGGGAGCCCCTGGAAAGCTGCATGTGGGAGCCCTGCCTCCTGTCTCCCAAACGTCCCCAGTGAGGAAGCGAATGGGGTGGACATGTGTATGCATACATGCATGTAGCACATCCATGCATGCCTATACATGTATACACATGTGCATGTAGTCACATACAAGTGTGCACAGTCTAGGAGGAAGAGCCTCCAGACATACAGGAGGCACTGGAGTGGAGAGATTAGGGGCCAGGGTTTTCCCGCTGTGAGTGACAGCCCACTGAAATCAGCATAGTGGGGAGTGAACACATCATGAGGCCTTCTCTGGCCACCTTGGCCTTCCCTGCTTTACTTTTCTCCACAGCACTCACCAAATTACCACCTCAGATGCTACGATTTTGCATGTGGATCTTATTCACTCTCTCTCTCTGGTAAAATGCAAGCTCCAAGAGGGCAAGGATTTTTATCTCTTTCATCCACTGACTTAGCCCCAAAGCCTAGAACGGTGTCTAACACGTAATAGGTGTTCCATAAATATTGTTGAATGATATATATTTTTTAATGGAATAGAATAGAAAACACCAGAGTGCATTGCACATGGTAATGGTGAGTAATATTCTGTTTTAAAACTTTGTTTCAGTTCTATATAACTGTGTGAGTGTATACTGGGTCCTGCTGTAGAATGTATTTCATGCCGTGGGTTGGGCCAAAAGGTTGGAAAATGCTGATAAAGACCGTGGGCTCTGAAGCCAGACTGCTTGTGTGACCTTGGGAGAAGTTATTTGAATTTTCTGTGTTTCAGTTTTCTCATCTGCAAAATGGGACTGATAAATACAGGTTACATCATACCATTGATATGAAGAGTAAATGGGATATTATTTCTAAAGGACTTTGAACAGGCCCTGGCACATAGTAGGCACCCATAGTATTAACTAACTACAACTGTGGGTCATTTTCTTTGAGTTAATGCTTCAAAGCTTCCCACTCCCAGATCATTCTGGATCACAGATGGTTCAGTTTTCTTTTCTTCGCTTTTTTTATTGGGGTATAGTTGTTTTACAATGTTGTGTTCGTTTCTACTGTACAGCGAAGTGGAGTTCTCATTCGTTATCTATTTTATACATATTAGTGTATGTATGTTAAATCCAATCTCCCAATTCATCCCACCCCCCCTTGTTGTCCATATGTTTGTTCTCTATCTCTGTGTCTCTATTTCTGCCTTGCAAACAAGTTCATCTGTACCATTTTTCTAGATTCCACATATATGAGTTAATATATGATATGTGTTTTTCTCTTTATGACTTACTTCCTTCTGTATGACAGTCTCTAGGTTCATCCACATCTCTGCAAATGACCCCATTTCATTCCCTTTTATGGCTAAGATTCCATTGTATATATGTACCACAACAGATGGTTTGGTTTTCTATGATGCACGTGTTTTTTCTAGCAAGGCTCTGGCTCTTTCTAGAACCTTCCAGGAGCAGGGCAGGACCCAGGGCAGAGTGGTAATCTTGGCTCATGAGGCTCTCTTGCCGGATTGGCCCTCAAATTGTTTCTCCCTCTCCACCAGCAATCAGGCCCATTATCTCTACTCAGAGAACCTCACCTGATGGGGTTTTATTGCACAATTCAGGCTTTGCCTTCCTCTCAGCATTTGGAGGAGAGCATGTGAGGCCTTCCATAAAAAGGCCCAAAGGCAGAGGTTCTCCCCTCCTTGGAAAAGGCCCGTTTTCTCTTAGCTAAGGGACAGATCCCCATACCAGGACACACTTGGGTTTGTTCTACATGTAGTAGGCAAATCAGGGTTTAAGTCAGTTAGCATGCCAGTTCTTTTAGTATCTTCCCTTTAGCACCTTGCAGCCTTGGTTGGTACCAAGAAAGACTAGGCCACGTTGGCATGGATGCGGGTGGTAATGTGAATGGGGTGGGGTGGGGGTCGCAGAGCTAGAATCAGCCGTGTTGGGTCATGTGTGCTTTGAAGACAGACTTGTGTGTGTGCCCAGGCTCTGCCCCGCAGCAGGTGTGAGGCCATGGACAAGCCACCGGCCTTTCTGCACCTCAGTCTCTATTAACGGAAATAACAAAAGTAGCTAATCTTCCTGGGGGCTTACTTTGTGCCCACTCCTGTTCTAAGCATTTTACACATATTAACTCATTTATACCACACAACAGCTTCATAAGACAGGCACTATTATTATTTCCATTTTACATATGTTAAGCATGAGACTCAGAGAGCTTAAATAACCCTGCCCAAGGTTACCCAGCTTGTAAGTGGCACTTGGGATTTGAATCTAGGCAGTCTGACTCCCAAGTCCGTGCTTTTAAACAGCAAACTATACTGCCTCAAACAATAGCACCTACTTCCCAGGGTAGTTATGAAAATTACCTAAAATAAAATACTTAAAGAGTTTACTTTTTTCACACAGTGACCATTAAGTGCATATGTGTGATGTGTATGCATTAGTATTATTTTCTTTATCACTAAAGTCCCCAGAAGACCCCAGTTCATCTGCTGTTGAGGTGAACCGTGAGGGCTGCCACCTGCCCATGGGACTTCTGCGTGGACTTGGCCTCACAGGTGAGCAGACCACCTGCTGGATTTTAGATCTTCCCTCCTCAGCTGGGAGCTCTTGGGCAGACACAACTGCACACCCACATGTGGAGGTCTTGGTATTTTTGCTTTCATGTTGGCATGCTTCTGTGCCAACCCTGCCAAAGAAGTTGGGTAACATGTCCTTCCAGGAGTTTACATATCCCTCCTGTAGCCTGTGGCATCCCCTTTGCCACACGTGGACCAAAGTGCGCTCGTCCAGCTAAAGCCCAAGTCAGGCATCCTTTTGACTGGCAGCAGCTATTCATCTGGTATTCTGATGTAGTTCAGATGACAAAGTCAATATCATTAATATTTTAAATTGGTAGCGTTTTCTCCTTGCATTAAACTTTGCTTAGTGGAGGATGAGCAGTCATTTTTGCCAGCCCTTGGAAATCCTTCATTCATTCACTTGTCCATTCCACTCGACAAGGATTTATGCAGGTCTTACTTTGTGCCAAGTCTGTGTTAAGGGTCAAGATGGCAAAAGTCGGTGACCTGCCCTCAAGGTTCTCACTGGCTTTTTTGCTTCCGGGGTAGAAACCAAAGGTTTTTAGATAAACAGCTTTCCAGCAGGTAACTTGTTAAATCCTGAAATGAGTGACTAAGTAAGGACTGCCATTTAGAACCTCAGTGACAGAAGAAGAAAGGATCTTAGATTTGGTCTTCCAAATCTAGGATCTTCCTGGCCCTCTCCAGACAGATGAGGACCCTGGAGCCCTAAAAGTAACCTCAGGGTCACATGCTTATGACCCTCAAGGCAGGGTCTAGGAGCCAGATCTAGGCTCTTTCCATTGCATCCTATGGCCTTTTCTTTCTTGGAATTTTAAGCAGAGAAAACTTAAGATGTGAGTCCTATCAAACAGCAGTCCCCAACCTTTTTGGCACCAGGGACTGTTTTCATGGAAGACAATTTTTCCAAGGACCAGGGCGGGGAGATCGTTTCGGGATGATTCAAGCGCATTACCTTTATCATGCACTTTATTTCTATCATTATTACATCAGCTCTACCTCAGATCATCAGGCATTAGATCCCGGGGGTTGGGGACCCCTGCTGTCAAAATCATAGTAACAGGAGCAGCAGACTGTCTCATTTAGCCTCATTTAGTGGGTGGAAGTTATTTGTCCCACTCTATAGGTGAATATGCCGAGGCTGGGAGAGGTGAGGACGTTTACCCAGCGTCAAACAGCTCATGGTGGAGTCAGCATTGGAACTTGGGTCAGGCTTACAAAACTGACACTCTTTAACTTCCAGTATGTAAGGCTGTCCTGGACCAGCTGTAGAATTCCAGATTTCTCTACTACTCAGGAGGCCCTGGCATCAGATTCTCCCAGGCTGCCAATGGAGACTTTTTAATCTTCATGGGAAATGCATTTCCTACTAGGCACTCATGTTACCTAGTTCATTTGGGACCTGATGGTTTTTTTTCCCCTTCCCATTAGTGACTCATGAGATTTTTGCTCCAGGAAGAATTCCTTGTGTTCGTTGGATGTGTCTGAATATCTTAAGTCAAAGTATGGAATTTTTAGCCTTAGCTGTGAGGGAGTAATTTTTTTCCCATTCCCTGTTGTGGAGGGATATTAAAAAACTACTTGAGACGCGTGAGCTGGTGGTTGGCTACGATTCATCTGTAGCCAGAGCTGACATGGCCTCACTGTTTGCTTGGTTCTTTAATGCGTGGTACCCCCCACTCCTCCCCCCGCCCACCTTAGCAACATCTACACCTCGTGAACATCATTCGGCCAGGGGGTGTGGGTGGGTTTGTTAACAATGTGTTCCTCCTCTACAAGAGGTAAATGTAACCAAGCCTGAAAACTTTTCTATTCTTCTCATCTGTTTTTCTTCTGGTGAAGAGACTATTCACAAAGCAATTGGCCCTGTGTTTGATTCTGAATCTTTGTGTGTTTTCTTTTTTATAGATTTTGTTTATTTATTTATTTTTGGCTGTGTTGGGTCATCGTTGCTGCGCGCGGGCTTTCTCTAGTTGCGGCGAGTAGAGGCTGCTCTTCGTTGTGGTGCGCAGGCTTCTCATTGCGGTGGCTTCTCTTGTTGCGGAGCACAGGATCTAGGCGTGCAGGCTTCAGCAGTTGTGGCACACGGGCTTCAGTAGTTGTGGCTCGCGGGCTCTAGAGTGCAGACTCAGTAGTTATGGCGCGTGGGCTTAGTTGCTTTGTGGCATGTGGGATCTTCCCAGACCAGGGCTCCAACCCGTGTCCCCTGCATTGGCAGGCAGATTCTTAACCACTGCGCCACCAGGGAAGCCCTCTTTGTATTTTAAGTCAGGATCTTCATACCTTTTCTTTTTTTTCTTTTTTTTTGGCTGTGTTGGGTCTTCGTTGCTGTGCGCAGGCTTTCTCTAGTTGCAGCAAGCCGGGGCTACTCTTCGTGGCAGCGCGCAGGCTTCTCATTGCGGTGGCTGCTCTTGCTGCGGAGCACGGGCTCTAGGCGCACGGGCTTCAGTAGTTGCAGCACGCGGGCTCAGTAGTTGTGGCTCGCGGGCTCTAGAGTACAGGCTCAGCAGTTGTGATGCACGGGCTTAGTTGCTTTGCCTCATGTGGTATCTTCCTGGACCAGGGATCGAACCCATGTCCCCTGCATTGGCAGGTGGATTCTTACCCACTGCACCACCAGGGAGGTCCCCCAGACCTTTTCTTAGCTTTGAAAGAATGGTTCAAACACTTTCTGCATCTGAAAAGCGGGCTGGATGTTACCCAGCTTGCAGGGTTGTGAGGCTTACCTTGGACAAGTTACTGACTCTCTCTAAGCCCCAGTTCTGTGTCTGCCAAATAGGGGTGATAATGATAGGACTGTGTCATAGATGTGTCGAGAAGCTTCACTGAGATAATGTGTACAGGGTGTATAGCACACAGCAGAGCACATAAGTGTTTAATAAATCTTAGATGGTGTTACTATCTAAGAGTTACTATCTTCAGTCCAGAAACGTTCAGCTGGCTGGACCAGGCCACAGCTCATACTCACATTTCTTCATGGAATAAAGTCCCCAAGCCTCTTCATCTGCCTCTTTGTTTCCTTTCTTACCCTGCTCCAGCTCCAGAGATGTTTCGATCCTTCAGAGGGAAACAAGCTTTCTTAGCCCTCTGTGGTCCCTGGTCCTTCCCCAGTCAAGCCCTGTCTCCCCTGCAAAACCATCATCTGACTTCTCCTCATTTCCTACTCTCTACCCACTTGGCTTCGGCCAGTGCTCCTTCTTGCCAGTGTCCTTTCCAGTGCTCTTTCTGGCATTTGAGATGCCCTCCCCCCTTCACTTCCCCAATTGGAAAGCCAACCCTTCCTTTAAGGCCTGGCTTTTCTGTGGAACCTTGTATTGGTTAAGATATGGGTTTGCTGCATTCGACAAAACCCAAAAAAGCAAGATAGAGGTTTACTTATCTCTCATGTAAAAGAATACTAGAGATAAGCAGTCCAGGGAGAGGATGGTGACTCTATGATCATCAGGAATTTAGGCTTCTTTTTTTTTTAACATCTTTATTGGAGTATAATTGCTTTACAATGGTGTGTTAGTTTCTGCTTTATAACAGTGAATCAGTTATACATATACATATGTTCCCATATCTCTACCCTCTTGCATCTCCCTCCCTGCCACCCTCCCTGTCCCACCCCTCTAGGTGGTCACAAAGCACCGAGCTGATCTCCCTGTGCTATGTGGCTGCTTCCCACTAGCTATTTTACGTTTGGTAGTGTATATATGTTCATGCCACTCTCTCACTTTGTCGCCGCTTACCCTTCCCCCTCCTCGTATCCTCAAGTCCATTCTCTAGTAGGTCTGCATCTTTATTCCCGTCTTGCCCCTAGGTTCTTCTGGTCTTTTTTCTTTTTTTAGATTCCATATATATGTGTTAGCATATGGTATTTGTTTTTCTCTTTCTGACTTACTTCACTCTGTATGACAGTCTCTAGGTCCATCCACCTCACTACAAATAACTCAGTTTTGTTCCTTTTTATGGCTGAGTAATATTCCATTGTATTTATGTGCCACATCTTCTTTATCCATTCATCTGTTGATGGACACTTAGGTTGCTTCCATATCCTGGCTATTGTAAATAGAGCTGCAATGAACATTTTGGTACATGACTCTTTTTGAATTATGGTTTTCTCAGGGTATATGCCCAGTAGTGGGATTGCTGGGTCGTATGGTAGTTCTATTTTCAGTTTTTTAAGGAACCTCCATACTGTTCTCCATAGTGGCTGTATCAATTTACATTCCCACCAACAGTGCAAGAGGGTTCCCTTTTCTCCACACCCTCTCCAGCATTTATTGTTTGTAGATTTTTTGATGATGGCCATTCTGACCGGTGTGAGATGATATCTCATTGTAATTGTGATTTGCATTTCTCTAATGATTAATGATGTTGAGCATTCTTTCATGTGTTTGTTGGCCATCTGTATATCTTCTTTGGAGAAATGTCTTTTTTAGGTCTTCTGCCCATTTTTGAATTGAGTTGTTTGTTTTTTTGATATTGAGCTGCATGAGTTGCTTGTATGTTTTGGAGATTAATCCTTTGTCAGTTGCTTCATTTGCAAATATTTTCTCCCATTCTGAGGGTTGTCTTTTCGTCTTGTTTATGGTTTCCTTTGCTGTGCAAAAGCTTTTAAGTTTCATTAGGTCCCATTTGTTTACTTTTGATTTTATTTCCATTTCTCTAGGAGGTGGGTCAAAAAGGATCTTGCTGTGATTTATGTCATAGATTGCTCTGCCTATGTTTTCCTCTGAGAGTTTGATGGTGTCTGGCCTTACATTTAGATCTTTAATCCATTTTGAGTTTATTTTTGTGTATGGTGTTAGGGAGTGTTCTAATTTCATTCTTTTACATGTAGCTGTCCAGTTTTCCCAGCACCACTTGTTGAAGAGGCTGTCTTTTCTCCACTGTATATTCTTGCCTCCTTTATCAAAGATAAGATGACCATATGTGCGTGGGTTTATCTCTGGGCTTTCTATCCTGTTCCATTGATCTATATTTCTGTTTTTGTGCCAGTACCATACTGTCTTGATTACTGTAGCTTTGTAGTATAGTCTGAAGTCAGGGAGCCTGATTCCTCCAGCTCCGTTTTTCGTTCTCAAGATTGCTTTGGCTATTCGGGGTCTTTTGTGTTTCCATACAAATTGTGAAATTTTTTGCTCTAGTTCTGTGAAAAATGTCAGTGGTAGTTTGATAGGGTTTGCATTGAATCTGTAGATTGCTTTGGGTAGTAGAGTCATTTTCACAATGTTGATTCTTCCAATCCAAGAACATGGTATATCTCTCCATCTATTTGTATCATCTTTAATTTCTTTCATCAGTGTCTTATAATTTTCTGCATACAGGTCTTTTGTCTCCTTAGGTAGGTTTAATCCTAGATATTTTATTCTTTTTGTTGCAGTGGTAAATGGGAGTGTTTTCTTAATTTCACTTTCAGATTTTTCATTATTAGTGTATAGGAATGCAAGAGATTTCTGTGCATTAATTTTGTATCCTGCTACTTTACCAGATTCATTGATTAGCTCTAGTAGTTTTCTGGTAGCATCTTTAGGATTCTCTATGTATAGTATCATGTCATCTGCAAACAGTGACAGCTTTACTTCTTTTCCAATTTGGATTCCTTTTATTTCTTTTTCTTCTCTGATTGCTGTGGCTAAAACTTCAGGCTTCTTTTTGCTTTTCTGTCTCAAGGTTGCCTCATGGTCCAAAATAGCTGCTGGAAATCCAGCCATCACATTCATGTTTCAGACAAGAATTAGAAGAAAGGGAGAAAGGACATAAGAGTGAGTAGCAGCTGTTGGTCTGCCTTTTAAGGCACTTTCCTAGAAGCCTCTCATGACAATTTCTGTTTAGATCTCATTAGCCATCTCTAGCTACAAGGGTGGCTGGGAAATGTAGTATTTTATCTGGGCATATGGCCACCTCAAATAAAATAGGGGCTCTGTTACAAGGAAAAATGGAAGAATTGATATTGAGTAGGCAACTAGCAGCCTCTGGCACAAGCTTTTTCCAAGTACTCCAACCCATCTTGTGGTTCTTAGAGTGAGCCCCACATGTACACAATTGTTTTATTATTGTGCCATCTATTAATTCATTGACCCAATGAACAAATAACAACTGAACCACTGCTCTGTGCAAGGCACGATGCCTTTTATATGTTTACTGTTAAGTGTTGCTCTCAAACCTAAGAGGTTAGCTGGCTCCTTGAAAGCAGGGATCAGGGCTTATGCTTCTTTTTCTCCCTCACAACAGTATCTTTCACAAGGCTGGGCACACAGCAGGTACTTGAAAAGTACCTGGTTGATTTTCTAATAGTCGCAAAAGAGAAGCTCAGTGAAGACTTAAATTCCCTAATGTGGTACTGTGCCCAACTATTCTGGTTGTGTAAGGTTTGTTTTGGGTTCAGTCTGGTTTTGAGGAACCATAGCAAGGAGAGTGGGGCCTGGGTCATCTCTAAACATCAGGGCTGTGTTGTGGCCACACGGACTTGTCCAGGTGTTGGGGTGGATTTGGCTATTTTGCAAAACTGGATTCTGTTTGGATACTAAACTAGAATGATAAGCAGAAATGTCTGCACCCGCCTGACTTTCCTTAACACTGCTCTGTCTGTGTAGCTGTTTTCACACTGCATGAATCGCTCCCGTTATTTCTGCACTGCATAGCTGCAGAGTAAATCTTCAGTCTTTCCGCAGTGAGCATCAGCTTCTGTCCGTGTTCCTGTCTTCCCATTCGTTCCCTGCTCTTGTCTGCCTGAGATAAGACTGTCTGAAGGGAGGTTGCCTAGAGCGTATGTCACATCTTGTGGCTGAGAAAATGATTGTTTTAAAATTTTTATTGGCACTTAGGAAGAAAGGAACTAGAAGATATTTTGCTTCTACAACCTGCAAGGCACTGTGTTACATGCTTAACCTACATGGTCACATTTAATATTCAGAACAGTCTACTGTTCTGTTCTTACTGTAAAGAAAGTAATACTATTCTCATTTTGCAGATGAGGAAACTGAGGCTCTGACCTGTTAACTAACAAGCCCAAGTTTGCTTAGGGCTAAGTGGTGGAATTATTCTTTCTCCCATTAAAATAATTAATTAATTTTATTGAGAGATAATTCACATACCATAAAATTCACCTGTTTAAAATGGATAGGCATGGTTTTTACTATATTCACAAAGTTGTGCAGTCATTGTCACTCTCCAATTCCAGACCATTTTCATCAGGTCAGGTAGGACTGTTTCGAGCCTAGACTTCTCCTACAACTTTGCCATTTCCTTTTCTAATTTGCCACATGCAGTGATTTAAAATAACTAGACTGGATTTGGAGGAACATCAGGGCTTGTTTGAGTGAGATGTATACATAAAAAGAGCATCGCCTCTTAAGTCGCTTTCTTCCCATTACTGCAACAGTCCTGGTGCCCCTTGAATTGCTGCAGAATGGGGCTGGCTTTAATTTCTCTGGGCCCCATCCTACCCCATTTGTGTTTCCTGAACTTTGGGCAGGGGGCAGAATATCCCAAACTTGAGGTTCCATGAGCACCCCTCATTCCTGCCCTGGGGTTGTGATTGATATGGTGAGAGGCACCCTTATTCTGACCTGTATCTTGTTTGTCTCTGTAGCCCCAGAATGTGGTAGTGCCTGACATAATGGGAGATGCTCAATAAAGGTTGATGAATACCCAGAGGTTTATTCCATTACCTCTAATGTAAATCACTGCTATAACTTATTGTTCTGCCCTTAGCCTTTCTCCTCCAGCCCCAGTTATCTTCCACATTAAAGACAAAGCGATTGCTCTAGCCCCTAAATCTAATGAGATTAGACTGCAGTGGTCATACTGGCTGACTGTCCCTTTAAAAGACTTTCCCCCAAGTCCTATCTAGCAACTGCTACTTCCATGCTATTGGCCAACACTGGGTCATATTGCCCTTAGCTGCAAAGAGGGCTGGGCAATCAGGAATTTACACTCTTCAGCCTCTATAGTAAAGAGTGTTAAGGGAGAAGGGGACTGTGAATGGCTTTTGGAAAACCAGCCCAGTGTTGGCTCCACAATCCTCCCCTGAACTTGCGCATTCATTTGAGCAATTATAAAATGATTTAAAATGGTTTGTCTCTCTGTTTTCCCCACTGGATTCCAAGCCCCTAAATTGTGTGTGTTAGAGGATGACCATTTTAAAAAATTCTAGTATCCCTGCCCCTAACACCATGCTGGCATATGGTGTTTATTGAACAATAAAAGAAAGATTGTACATTTTCAAGTAAGAATTTTGTGGGATTGGGACTATCTGGGCAGACTCTTGGGGTCTTTAAGCATTTAAAACCTTTTTCATTTTCTCTTCCCCTTCCTCTTCTTATTCTTTACCTTTATCTTCATCTCTTCTTCTCCCTTCTCCTCTTTATTTTTGGACCAGTAGGATAAGATGTATTCTAGAGCTGTGATTCTCAAGGGATGTGCTGGCTTTTTCTTCCTGAAGCTATTTTCAAACATTACATGCCCCAAGGAGATTTTGATGTCTGCCCTTCTGCCTTACTACCACAATCCACCTGCCCACCAGTTGAGAATTTGCCATTTTGTGCCCCTCTTCCTGAGAGGAGTGTGCTGTTTCCTGAAGGTGGTCAATGCACAGAAAGGCCGATATTCAAACCTGCTCAACTAGGCCCTCCCCAACTAATGGAGAACTGTGCTAGTCATTAGGACCATAAACTAAGCATTTTGGTTCCCCTTTGCTGTCCAGGAACATGGTAGGTAGGATTATATTCCTGGTTCCCTTGAAATTGAGTAGGACTATTTGCCTAGTTCTAACCAATGAATTTGAATGGAAGTGATTGTGCAACTTCCAGACCAGAGCATTTCATGCTGGTATGAGACCCTTCAGAGCACTTTTTTCCCTTTGCTATTGCAACGTATACTGTTCCAAATGGTGGCAATTTTGTCAGCCTGGGTCCTAGGGGGAGGGCAATACAGAGCAGAGCTCCTATTCAACCTGCAGTGGACATGTCCTAGAGTGAGAAATAAACCATTGTTATTTGAAGCCACTGAAATGTTTGGTGCTGTTAGTTACTGCAGCATTACCTCATTTATCTTGACTGACACAAACACCTGACTTATTTTCATACAGAAGAATGGCTCTCTGAGCCTCAAAACTCAAAGTAATTTCCTGAAAACCTCTAAGTTCCCTTCTCACTAAGGCCAAGTGGTAACCATAGCTGTTTGTACGTGTATATGAGAGGGTAGGTCTCAAAAATGTGAAAAACAATGTTAGAAATGGCTAAACGGTTTCACCATTGTTTCATTCAGTGATTTGCTGGAGGGATTTATAAGACCCAATAGCAGATTGTACTCATGGCTAAGTTTTTTTTTTTTACAGAGGATACAGAACAAAAGCAAGAAAAAATATATGTATCAACAGACTCCAGAGAGGTCCAGCACAGGCTTTTGATGTCCTTCCTTGTCTTAGGCCATATTGGAATGCTCTCTCTCTAACAGCAAACACGAAGACATATATGGAATATCTTCCCCTAAGGAAGTCTGTTTCAGTCTCAAGGTATGAGACTGTTTTTTACCATAAAGAATAGATTATACCTATGCAACTTTGTTTATTTGATTGACAGAATAAAACACACTTTAGGGGCTTCCCTGGTGGCGCAGTGGTTGAGAATCTGCCTGCCAATGTAGGGGACGTGGGTTCGAGCCCTGGTCTGGGAAGATCCCACATGCCACGGAGCAACTAGGCCCGTGAGCCACAACTACTGAGCCTGTGCGTCTGGAGCCTGTGCTCCGCAACAAGAGAGGCCGCGATAGTGAGAAGCCCGTGCACCGTGATGAAGAGTGGCCCCCACTTCCCACAACTAGAGAAAGCCCTCGCACAGAAACGAAGACCCAACACAGCCAAAAAATAAATTAATTAATTAACTAAAAAAAACCCAACAACACACGCCTTAGGATAATATTTTATCCTAGTATTTATGCAAATAAACAACCTAACCTTACACTTAAAGGAACTAGGAAAAGAAGAACAAACAAAACGCAAAGTTAGTAGAAGGAAAGAAATAATAAAGATCAGAACAGAAATAAATGAAATCGAGAATTTAAAAAAATAGGAAAGATCAATGAAACTAAGAGCTGATTCTTTGAAGAGATAAACAAAATTAATAAACCTTTTGCCAGACTCATCAAAGAAAAAAGAGAGAGGACCCAAATAAATAAAATCAGAAATGAAGAAAGAGAAGTTACAACCAGCACCACAGGAATACAAAGGATCGTAAGAGATTACTGTGAACAATTATGTGCCAATAAAATGGAAAACCTAGAAGAAATGGATGAATTCCTAGAAATGTACAATCTCCCATGACTGAATCAGGAAGAAATACAAAATATGAACAGACCATTACCTGTAAAGAAATTGAATCAGTAAAAACAACAACAACTCGCAACAAACAAAAGTCCAGAACCAGAAGATTTCACAGCTGAATTCTACCAAACATTTAAAGAATTGACATCTATCCTTATCAAACTATTCAAAAACATTGAAGAGGAAGTAACACTTCTGAACGCATTCTACAAGGCCAGCATCACCCTGATACTGAAACCAGACAAAGATACCACAAGAAAAAGAAAATTACAGGCCAGTATCACTGCTGAACGTAGATGCAAAAATCCTCAACAAAATATTAACAAACTGAATTCAACAGTATATTAAAAGAATCATACACCATGATCAAGTGGGATTTATCCCAGGGATACAAGGATGGTTTCATCCCTGCAAATCAGTCAATATGATGCACCACATTAACAAATTAAAAAATAAAAATTATATGATCGTCTCAGTAGATGCAGAAAAAGCTTTTGACAAAATTCAACATCCATTTATGATGGTAGGATATTAACTTCATTTGTGATGATGGAATGCCTAAATGTCTGATTGCCCAGATCTCTGAGAAATGTGATTTCCTCAGGGATTTTGCACACGTGGAATGAACATGACACTTAGAAAAGTTGCAGAAGTACAATGCAATTTTCCAAGGTCTTTGTTGATTAGATTGGGGGTGGGGGGGCTTCCTCACAGCCTACTCACCACTTACACTGTTATTTCAAATCATAAAGAACACACTTGTAAACAAAAGTTTGAAACTATCAATCTGTGATTTGGGGATACCTGACTATAATGATATGGTTTTGCCATGCCGAGTGTTTAGTACAAGTATATATTACACACGTACTTTAATCAGTATAGTCCCATAAGACCAAGTATTATTATTCTTATTCTATAGTAATAATAAGTCTAGAAACGAGTCACTTAGCTAATAAAGAACAGGAGGCTTCCCTGGTGGCGCAGTGGTTGAGAGTCTGCCTGCCGATGCAGGGGACACGGGTTCGTGCCCCGGTCCGGGAAGATCCCACATGCCGCGGAGCGGCTGGGCCCGTGAGCCATGGCCGCTGAGCCTGCGCGTCCGGAGCCTGTGCTCCGCAACGGGAGAGGCCACAACAGTGAGAGGCCCGCGTACCGCAAAAAAAAAAAAGAAAAAAGCAGGGCTAGGAATAGAGCCCAGCTCTTTCTGGGGCCAAAGTTACTCTACTCCATCTCACCACTAACTCTTAATTTCTCCAGGCTACAGCTCCTCATCTCTAAAATAAGGTGATTGGACTAGATGATTTTCCAGGCCTACTTTTATAAATACCAGTAAACTGGATGAGCTGGGACTCTGTACCAAGTAATGGTTAAGAGCTTGGCTTTGAATCAGAGGAACCTGGTTTGGATCCAGGCTGCTGGCTGCTTGTTATTTTGTGCCCTTAACCAAGTTACTTCACTTTTCTATAAACCTATTTCCTTTTCTGTACAACGGAGATGATTATATCTCACCTGATGTTGTAAAGACTAAATGAAATAATGGACAGAAAATATGTAGCACAGGGCCTGGCATACGATAAGCTCTGTATAAATGCAGACAGCCGCCGGTATGGTGCTCAAGAGCATACCGTCTAGGACCACATTGCTTGGGTTTGAATCCCAGCGCTGCCACGTAACTGCTATGTGACTTTAAGCTAGCTTAAATTTTTTGTGCCTCAGTTTCCTTATCTTAGACTGAGTGATAATAATATGATATCAATACCTAATTAAGTGTGTGTGAAGATTAAATAACTTGATATATAAAGCACTCAGCACCTGACACTTAGTAAACAGAGCGTGTTGACTAATTTTATTATCATCACAAACATTACTGTTGTTGGCCATTTGCATTGCTGAAATAGACAATAAGGGTGAAAAAAACGGTATCTTGCTCATCTTGTTGCCTGGTCATATCCTTAATTGAAACCCGAGGCTTCTGGAAATCCTGCAGTTTGAATAATCCAGGAGCTGAAGCAGTGGAGCGTCCAATTACGGATGCCTCACGGCGGGAACCCTGGGGAGGAAGGTGAGGTCTCACCATTGTCTAGCTGAGGTTGTGGTCCTTTTAGGAAGAAAGCCCTGCTTTGTATGCAGCTGCCTTGCCTTCGGTTTGGCTGCATAATTGCGCCTTTTTGTTTTATTTTAAAGCATCTTGAGGAATTCAGAGTCCTCTCCCGCTGACAGTCAGCAGAGAAAGCCACTGAGTGTCACATCTCTAATGAGCCTTGTGGACACTCTGATGGCCCCACTGAAGCAGCCAGGCAGGGAGCGTGCAACACAGGCCTGTGCCTACATCCACAGGCTCCCTTTGAGCACAGGCCACCACGCTGGACTTCATTATGGGGCTCCCTGTGCGCCCCCAGGATCTCCCATGCCTGTCCTCATTGTCTCAGGAGGACATGGCATTCTTCCTGAATGCCGGGCTTGTTGGTAACCTTTGTGGGCTGGCAGTGAGAAAACAGAAATTAATTATTCATATCAGTGGGCCTGAAGAGCTGTTGTTTGCAGAGTTGAGTCTTCTCCTGGCTACCAGACCCAGAATTCCCCAGGGCCTCTGGACCAGCAGAAGGTGGTGTGATCCTTGGAGACAGCTGCTCTGAAAGCAGGGATGGCAAGTGTCTGGCCCCGGGCTACATGCTACGTGCTTTGTCTGGGCTTCAGGGGGTTAAACCAAAATTGAAACCATTTAAAATTGGGAGATTTTTACATAAAATCTGGATTTCTGAGTTTTCTTGAAAGATGGGAAGGTCTACAATACATGTGGAGATTACGGGTAGCGCCGAGTAGCTGACCCCTTGAGATTGGACATGATTTCGCTGATTGCTTCAGCTTCATCTGGCCCCTTTATTCACTCACATTGTGAGAGGTGTGTGTGTATTGTGGCGAACAGAGCTGCCTGGCCTTGCATCCTGCCTCTGCCACTTACTAGTTATGTGACCTTAGGCAAATTACTTAACCTCTGTGGGCCTCAGTTTCTGCATCTGCTAAATGGGGATTATAACCGTTTACCTCACAAATCTGTGAGAACTAAATGAGTTAGAATAAGTGCTTAGAATAGTGCGCCTGTCACATAATAAGTACTGCTTAGGTGTTAATATATAGTAGTATTAACGCTACGTACCTGCCTAGTGTTTTAGGCATTTGAGATGATAATCCTTGTGTTACACAGTTTCCCATAGAAGGAAAAAAAAATGTATTTATTTCCTAGTGTGTGTCTTAACTCACTAATAAGTGTTTACTCCCTCCTCCAGCTCCTAAGCTCAGCGCCTTGGAATGTAACAGAGTAGTGCTACCCACCGTAACAAAGTGTCAGTGGCTTAACAGGCTAAGTGTAGTATATGCCCATGTTCCTGATGGGCAGGTTTGCTTCCCATGGTTGCTCAGAAACCAGGCTCCTGCACTCTTGTGGACCTGCCCTCCTCTAGATCTCTGTGGTTCTCAGTTATCAGGGAGCACTGGAGAACCAGAGAGTGAAGACACACTTGCTTCTTCTTTTTTTTTTTTTTTTTTTGCGGTACGTGGGCCTCTCACTGCTGTGGCCCCTCCCGCTGCGGAGCACAGGCTCCGGACGCGCAGGCTCAGCGGCCATGGCCCACAGACCCAGCCTCTCCACGGCACATGGGATCCTCCCGGACCGGGGCACGAACCCGCGTCCCCCGCATCGGCAGGCGGGCTCTCAACCACTGCGCCACCAGGGAAGCCTCACACTTGCTTCTTAACTCTCTTAGCCCAGAACTGATACCCATTTCTTCTGCTCATATCCCATTGGCAAACACAAGGCACACGTCCCCTCTTAGAGGCGAGGGTCTTGGCAAATGTAGCCCCTGACTGAACAGCTGGTTCCCAGCAACAGCCCTACTCTGGGGAGGGGTCTGGGGCAGGAATATTTGGTGAACCCTCAACTGTCTTTGCCACCACGGTCATATTAAATAAGCTCCGAATCAGCATCTCCCTGGACCTATTTTCTTGTTCCTTTTCGCCTATGAAATGTCTCCAAGGGTGACTGCCTTGTTTTTGTTTGGTTTTGGGGGGGAAGAAGGAGAGAAACAACCATTTTATTTTTTCATCTCATGCTTCAAATTCATATGTACCATAAAAGCATTGATTTAGGATATCAGAATTAGACTTGAGCAATAGTGTTTCGTCTGGGTTACTTACTTGGAGAGAAATACAACTTAGCCGTGGTGCTGACATGTACATTAAAAGAGCTGCCAGATTAATGGAAAAATGACATTTACAATTAGAATGTTTATATGCAAATCTTAAATCTCTCCGACTTTCTTCCTTTATATTGGGTTCATTGTAGACATTTAGCATTTGGCCTTGTTAAGGTAGGTAATTTAAAAATTAAGGCAGTCACTCATGGGGAAATAGGAAGAGAGAGAGAGAGAGAACAATAAAATATACTAGATAAATTCTAAATATTGATGAAAGCCAAAATAAAATTTTAGGTTGGAGGAGCTCTCTAATAGCTAATCTTTAGGATTGAGACACACACGCGCGCGCACACACACACAAAAAGAGCATTTCACGTCTCCTCAAAATAAAAAGTCTTGCACTGCCTTTTTTTAACCAGTTTGTTTCTTTGGAACCACAGAGCCTGTCATCTTTGAAGACATGCGATCACTGTGGGGTTAAGACAGTGTCTCTGCTGCAGTTCACACACAATCTCTGAGAAGCCAGCGCAGAAGAACTTCTTCTGAGTTAGGAATGACCTTCAACCTCTGTGGCCTTAATTCAGACGAAATAATATCTGCTTAGTCACCTAAAACAGGGTCATCTTCCTGATTTTAGATGCCCCTGAATTTGCTATTTGGGTCCCAAACTGCCTGACACCTCTCCCTGTACCCGGAATCACAGGCTTCGGGTCAATCACTGGCACCACGTGGAAGGAAAATCCAGAATCTTCAGTTTCACGTCTGACCACTTCCCAACCTGACCCGACTCCCACCCCAAGCACATTACAAAATCAAGAGGTTTTAGAAAGTGAGAAGTGGAAAGAGCCAGGTTTCTCCCTTGGTCCCAGGCCGCAGCTTGTTTGCTGCCACGTCTTGAAGAAAGATCTCTGTTAGGAAAAAAAAAACCTCTGTGGATCTGTCTCATGGACAGATGGGTTGATTCTCTGTGACTCCATTCCAGAATTTGCTAGGGAATTTCACAGTCCTTTCGCTGTTTGATGAAAAGGTGAAAAATCTCTGGAGTCCAAACTGTGGTCCCAAACATGGCTCCTCCCCTAGGACTTGTCTTCGCATCTCAATTTAACACGTATATCATTCTGCCCCTTATTATGGTCATTTCAGGGATTCCCCCACCTCACAAGGCCTGCTGAAGGTAGGAACTGGCTTATGGCGGTAAACAGTGCAGGCTCTGGCATCAGATCTACTAGTTGTGAGGATTTTTAAAAGTTATTTCGCCTCTCTGTACCTGGTGAGCACTCAATAAGCCATAACTCATTATTATTTACCCTCTGTTTTCCTAGCATCTGCCACAGTATCTTTTGTGTCTTGCCTACTTGACAAATGTTTGCTGATTAACCTGAAAGAATAATTGAGGAACTTACTAAACTATCATTCTTCTACTTTTGGAATAATCGAGATGAAGTACTGACTGCAAGTCAGAATTTTCTTTAGGGACACTGTAAAAAGACAGATTCCTGTTACCAGAGCCCACTGAAGTGGAATCCCAGTGGATCTGGGCAAAACCTGGAATCTATATTTTAACAGGTCCAAGGGGATTCTCGGCAGCCAGCCCAGCTCCCCAGAGTTCAGCAGGCTTTGCTAAGTGCTTGATATGAGGTGGTGGTCAGTGTCTGGTGTTTTTCTTGGTGTTTTTGATGTGTACTTTTATAGTTTGTTTCATTGAAAAAGAAATTGTATTACAATTACCACCAAATGTGGAAAACAGAGTTAGGCTATGTACATTATCTCTCTGGTTTTGTTTTTTTTTTTCCAAAAAATGTTGTGTTAAAATACACCTAATATAAAATTTATCATTTTTAACCATTTTAAGTGTACAGCTCAATGGCATTAAATACACTCAGAATATTTTGTAACCATCACCACTTCCATCTCCATAATTCTTTTCGTCTTGTAAAACTGAAACTCTATACCCATTATACCCCACCCTCCACTTCCCACTGGCTCTAGCAGCCACTATTCTACCTTCTGTCTCTAGAAATTTGTCTATTCTGTGAGTACCTCATGTAAGTGGAATCATACAGTATTTGTCTTTTTATGACTGGCTTATTTCACTTAGCATAATGTCCTAGGGTTCATCCATGCTGTAGCAGATGTCAGGATTGCCTTCCTTTTTATGGCTGAATAATATTCCATTGTATGTATACGCCACATTTTGCTCATCCATTCATCTATCCATGGACACTTGGGTTGCTTCCATGTTTTATCTATTGTGAATAATGCTGCTATGAAATTGGTGTACAAATATCTTTTTGAGACCCTGCTTTCAATTCTTTCGTATGCATACCCGGAAGTAGAATTGCTGGTTTATGTCTGGTGAGGCCCTTTCTGTCCATACAGCCTAAAGGTTGACATTAAAAAGGAAGCCAGGGCTTCCCTGGTGGTGCAGTGGTTGAGAGTCTGCCTGCCGATGCAGGGTACACGGGTTTGTGCCCCGGTCCGGGAAGATCCCACATGCCGCGGAGTGGCTGGGCCCGTGAGCCATGGCCGCTGAGCCTGCGTGTCCGGAGCCTGTGCTCTGCGTCGGGAGAGGCCACAACAGTGAGAGGCCCGCGTACCGCCAAAAAAAAAAAAAAAAACAGTTTACTTAAGAACTTTAGATGCTTCTAAGCAAAATGTGGAAGGAAAAGCCCTTTTGAGTTTGTGTGATTAGATAAGGAGTTGCCAGACAGTCGATTAAATAATCCATTTGTGTTAGGAGCCAGCAAGCGGTTAGAGGGAGGAAGCAGCCCAAGGTGACCTTTGGCCCGAGAGCAAACACAGCAGCAGAAAGCTGAGTGACATTTGGATGGTGGAACAGAGAAATCCATTGAGATCTGCTATTTCAAACCACCTGGCCAGCTGTGATTTGAATTATGTAGGTGACCCTCTTGCTGCCCCTAGATAGTGATCATGGTGTTTGAAGGTGTCAGGTTCCAGGTGTGAAGGCTCACCCACATTCATTCTCCCTGCTGAGCTCTGGGGAAGGAGGTCACTGGGGTAGGGTCACTTCTTTCCAACCAGGTGACAAGTGACAGCCCCTAAGTCCCAATAGGCAGGCTGAGTTTCTGCCTCTCCGAATTCCATTACTTTCTGTCTCTCTCAAAGAGATCAGCCTTCCCTGATTTATCAACAGATTTAGGTGGCATGAAATACGTGTGTGTGTGTGTGTGTGTGTGTGTGTGTGTTTTCTTTGGCAGGAGAGATCAATGTGATATTAAGACGACAGTTTTGCTGCAATTTGTAAATTTGCTGAGTTTATAAATAGGCAAACCTGGCGGACTTTGATAAATGGAACTTTTTCTGGTAATTTTTAAAAGTCACTGTGAGAGCATGGAGTACTTATAACCTCCACACCCACCAATAAAAAGGTCGACAAAACACCTTTAATTCTCAATGTTTATGGGGTATCTAAATCACCAAGTATTAGAGGGTTAAAAGAGAAGGATTTGGACAATAAAACATCACCTACTTCAAAGCAGGTTCCCGAGAGTAAAGCATTGCATGTCTGATTTTATGGCCACGAGAGACCAATTCTGGGCTACCATAAACTCCTTCTATCTGTGAAAAAGGGATGCAGGCACCATTAAAGCAACCTTTATTGACACCTGAATTGTGCCAAGCAGTGAGCCAGGGGAAAGGGTTCAAACCTCTGCTTCAAGATCTCACGGTCTCACTGTGGGACTAGGCTGGTAAGCAGGTTTTCACCACCTAAGTGTATAGACAATAGAGACCCAGGCTAAGGGCTTGCCATCTTCAACTGTCTTATAAGACCCAAGGTAGGTCTTTATAAACTGTTGGCAGCCACTGCTGTTCAAATACCAACCACACCTTTGCTGGATGACCAGTAGTTATGAAAGTGATAGCACCGGCTCCACAATCTTGAGGGCATATCATTTGGCACTTTTCCTTATTTCTTCAGCTCCAGTGCCCACGTGCCTTCCAGCAGAAAGTCCAGTAGTTCCTGAAGCTCTCCCTCACAGAGTCAAAGAAGGAGCAGTGCTTGGTGCTGCCATACCCGAGTCTCCTTAACAGGAGGGACCTCTCATTTCACAGGCCAACAGATGTCCCTGGTACACAGAGGCAGTGGGAATGCACTGATTGAGACCTAGCACAGGCTGCTGCTATCCTTGGAGAGAAGATAATGTCCATTCCTTAGTGCTGAGCTCAGCTGGGGACACCTACTCCTTACACTCACATCCTTCAGGTCACAGGCAGAGCTGCTTCCCATGTGTCCATCTGCCCAGGAAGGCCAGGCAGGACAAGTTCTAGAATCCACCACTATATCCTTTCCATCGCTGGGGACCCATCTGGGGGGAGGTCAGACTACTTTTCAAACCCTCAGAACACAGGGGGGCCTCTTAAACCCTCTTTCATGTCAGTGGCTCCAAAGCGGTTGATCTTCTAAGAGAAGCTGTCCAAGGAATTATGAGGTTATAAGGTCTGTGATTCCAAGAGTACTTTTTTCCCAGCACTTCTCTTGTTAGAGAAAAGGCAACGGGGACAAATCTAATCCTTAGCAGGGTATCCCAATTTCTGCTACTCCAAACAACGCCACAGTGAAAAACCATGTATGGTACACAGCCCATGTGTGCACCTGCGTGAATATTTCTCTAGAGAATATCTAGACATAGAATTGCAAAGCTGAAAAAATGTGCATTTAAAATATTAATAGATATTGTCAAATCGTCCTCTGAACATGTTGTTCCAGTTTATACTCTGGCCATACTTTTTGAGAGAACCAGTTTAGTCCCTCACCAATATTTGTTATATTTCACTCGTGCCAATCTAATGGACAAAAAAATGGCATCTCAATGTACATATGACCCTGATTACTAATAAGGTACAGTATCTTTTCTTATATTCTTTGGCTATTCGTATTTCCTCTTCTTTGTGATATTCTTTGCCCACTTTTTAGGTTTAATGTGAATACATTTAACATTTCACCTTGAATAGTATGCTAATTCTAGATTTCCCTAAGTTAAGGAAACTTGTTGTAATTTTTACTTCTAGTTTCCAGGGGTATTTTTTTTCCTGTTCTTTTTAAGCAGAAATAGGTGTTAACTTTTAACAATGTTTTTATCAAATATGTTAAGATAAGAGAAATATGTTTTTTCTTCCTTAATCTATGAATGTGGTGAATTACACACATAGATTTCTAATGTTGAACTAGGCTTATATTCCTGGGATAAACCCTATTTGATCTGATATACAGGGATTGGGGAGGCTCAGTTGTACACTATACAACTCACTCACATGGCATCAAGTTGTGCAGTGCACAACCTGCACAGCCATGCATAGTGGTTAGTTAGGTAGCTCCCAGCTGTTTCTATGTCCTGAAACAGTTTTTATAACATGGGCATTTTCTGTTGGTAAAGGTTTGGAAGCTCTTGCAGGATTTTCCTCTCAAACCATTATCTGTATATTTTCCTGGAAAACTGATCATCTCAAACTTTTGATCAAGTTCATGCTGTGAATTCATGCTTTAAGTTTATCCCTCTGCTCTAAACAAAGCCATGATAAATAAAACATGTTTTTAACATTTAAAAGGTATAGGTGGGCTAAAACCTAAGATACATATCTCCATGAACCAGAAATGGAATAAAAGCCAAGTGTGAAAAAGAGCTAGAGCCAGAGCCTGTTGGGCCCCTCCTGCTTCCTCTCCACTTGTCTCCCAGATAGCTGGCCCTGGAAGCTTTCCTGCTCCAGGATCTGCTTCTTCTCTGCACCCTACCCCACCCCACGTGTTGGAAGCAGTCCTGTCCTAGGCATGCTGTGACCTGTGGCTTCCTCTTTCAATCTAATACCCACATCCTCTCCTTTCAGGGATTACTTAGAATTCCTCATCCTTGCGAGTACCCTGTGTTATTTTCCTGGGCTGTTATAGGTTTGGGGTTACTATATGACAAAGCATGTCTAGAGATTTGGGTTAAGAGGGAGAGGCATATGACAAATTTATCATAATGGTATAAAACAAACAAAAAAAACTACATGCATTCAGTCTTCCACCTTGAACCAGAAGTTCCAAAGGAAAATTAAGTTAGAACTAAGATCTCAGTTTTAAAAATTAACAACTGAGTATCTACCATGAAGCAGTCCCTGCATGAAACATAAATGTATTTTCAATATAAAAGATGCAAACAGTACTGAAGTCTTTGGAGTAGAACATGAAAGTCTTGTCATTTCTTCCCCACCACTTTCAATCCTCTCTCCAGAAGGAGCCTGCAGTTAACAGTTTGTTGTGGATTTTATATCCTTCTAGTCCTTTTTTGGCACATGTACAAGTATTTTTCTAATCTTTGCATTGCTTCATTTATTCTCACAACAACCATAAGAGGTTAGTATTAACCCCATTTTATGGATAAGAAAATTGAGGCCTAAGAAGATTGGGTAATGTGCCAAGGAGCACACAGCTAGTTTGAACCCATGTTTCTCATTTTGAAAAGAGCCAATGCCTTTTTTTCACAAACCCAAACCGGTCTGAGGGAGTCCCAAGGGACACTTGGGTCTTTCAGCTCAGCTATACTCTCCTCTAGCAGCTGTCCTTTGGGAGACCTGAGTGGGCAAGCCCTTGATTTATAATTTGAATTTCAGGCGACGCTCATCTGGATTTCAGATCTTCCCTTTTCCTAGGGCGTGTTGAAAAGACATCCTTGAAGTGCCTCCAGGAAAGGTTTTCAGGTGCTGGGGACCCTAACAGTTCTTCCCCCAAGTGCCCTGGGGGAAATCCAGGAGACCCCGGCAGTGGCTTCACCTGGGAAGAGCTGGAGTTGAAGCCAAGAGGAAATGGGCCGGCCCAGCGCCTTGGGCACGTGGGCCTGTGCTTTCTCCCTCATTCCGGCTCTGCTCCAGGGACTTCCTCAGTGGACCCAGCTCCTAGGCCAGAAAATGAAAGCTGTTTGATCTGTTTATTTTTAAAGACAATAAACGTTGGAGGTGGTTTCACATCCCGCATCAGGCAGCACCTTCCTGAACGTCTGCCGCTTCCTGCTGGTGTTGGCCGAGGCGTGTCAGCTCCCACATAAATGCCACACCCCACGTATTAGGGAGAGCCTGGGCCTCCCTTCACCACCACCCCCAAGTGCCGAGTGTGTAGAGAGGCCCCCAGAGCGTTGTGGCATCTGCCTTCCTGGGAGAGCCACAGAAAGCAGGCCCAAGACCCGGAATTCGTGTGCATTGCAATAACTGCGTAAACCTCACAAACCCAGGCTGCCTCGCCTACCCGGCTCCACGAGCTGCAGGCCACCACGGGGTTTCTCATTTGATGTCGGATTAATCATGCGTGCAGACGGCGGCAGCGCCGGTGGCCCGCGAGGTTTAGCTGCCGGTGCTAGATTTCACATTTAAATGCCGCAGCCCCCGTCACGTGACTGCGAGCCTGCGGCCCCACCCCGTGGGAGCTGGCGGGGAGCTGGCCAGGAGCCCGGCTGCGAAGCCCCATCGATGCGATGCTCACGTGAACTAATGGAGAAGCTAGCTGGGGGCGGGGAGAGTTGAATTTACCGTTGCTGCAGGCGTCTGGGGGCTCCTCGTTTAAATGAGAGGGCCGTTTGTCTTCAAGCCAGCTGTTTCCAGCCGCAGTGTTTCTAAACAAGCCCTAAACCTAGGCAGGCTTTCATCAGGCGTCTGCGGATTACGAATAGATGATTATGAATCATCTTCCCTTCCCTAACAGGATCATCAAATTTCATGCAACATTTACCAAGGGCTAATACGTGGAAGCATGAGAAGGCGATTACACTCTGGTGGGCACACCATGGGGGAGGGGGCTATGATACCTTCAGAAGAGAGTTGGGAAGTTGTGCCTCTTGTCCACAGGGGAAATACCCTTAAATGTATGCCCTTAAAGGTGTGTGTGTGTGTGTGTGTGTGTGTGTGTGTGTGTGTGTGTTTTTCCTGGCACATCTGTGTTTGGAGACTGTTTGCTGAAGAGTATATGAAAAGGCAGGAAGGATACCCTTTCAATTTGCAATTTAGAGTGAGCCATCACACTGAAGTTCCACATGAGTAATAGACAGACTAGAGAGTTTCTCTTTAATGTGAGCTGTGGGGCTCTAGCATAGCTGAATCTGTTATTATAAGAGGTCCTTCCGGATCCCATGTCCCTATAATAATAGTGACGTGCCCTAAAATTTATAATTTATTTGTGTAGAATTGTGTGTAGTGGGGAGGGGGTACACTAATTTCTGATTTTAAGAAAAATTTTTTTTTGGTCCAGGATTTTGATTGAGTGTTTACTTTGGGTAAACCAAGGTTTATAATTTTAACATGAAATTACTCATATATCTTTTTTTTTCTTGAACACATTTAAACACTTCAGACCTCAGTGTCCCTTTTACTCAAAGAGGGTACTCTACCTAGGTGCCCTGGAGAAAATTCTGTTTGTCAGGAGAGCTTATAGACTGTACTCAACTTTTCAGTTTCCATTGTCCTTGAAATCTTTCAAGGACAGTGATCTTTAGCAATGTAGAAGTTCCTGCCTCTCTCCAATATGACAGCCCTGACTTGAAGGCAAGGAGATTATGTTTTTCTAGATGGGATCTTCTTTTTCTTATTCCAGCTGCTATTGAATAGCAAAGTATGGAGGGGGCACACTTAAGACGAATAGGGTTGCTTTGTCTCTTAAAAATGCTAAAAAATTAACTCTGCAGTGACAATGAGACAGCTACAGGAAACGAAGTGTGTGGTTTGGCTTTGGTGGACTCAGTATAAGTCGCAGTGTCTCTACTTTAGGTTTGCGGTAACCTTTTCAGCCAGGTTTCACTTTTTGCCTTGTTTGGCCCTCAGGAGAGAGATGTGAAATGTGTGTGTGTGTGCGTGCAGAGTTCAACCACCATAATGATAATAGCTAACTTTGCTTGGGTGGATATAATGGGGCAGGCACTGCCCTGAGGGGTCTAACATCTGTTGATCTCATTTGATACTTTCAACCATGGAGTTGAGGCAGCTACCATAACTATCATATTACCATGAAAGAAACTGAGGCTCAGAGAGGTTGAATTGCTTAAGGACACCAGATCTTGAACCCAGGTCCGTTCTATCTCCAGAACCCACATCCTGACCTATACCATTAAGCTCTGCATCCGGAACTCTGGAACTCTCTACACACTCAGCTCTGCAGAAGCCCAGAAGCTGGCCTCTTGTAGCTGTTGCTGATGTGAGCTGCCTGCAGGGGACCAAAGCTCCTGGTAGCAGTGCCCAAGGGAATTAGCCGGTGTCCCTACCCCCAGGCACCTGGAATGGGAGGATGGGCTAACCCAGGCCCGGAGCATCAGAGAAGAGCTGCTACCGTGTTGGCAGTTCTGCTTTTGTAAAAGTAAGTATCAGTCTCCACCTTGGCCAGGAAACAGGAACTTTTTGACAAGATCGGCACAACCACTGTCTGACCCAAGCCACGGCATTCTCCTCCAGGCTGTCAATTCTGCCTTATCAGCAGCCATGCCCAGCAGATAGGATGTCCTCCTGGGAAGTGTGCCCTCAGCCCCGTTGTCTGGGTGTGAGGGTGAATTCACCCGGACATTGCCTCGTTTCACCTGCTATGGGGGCTGGCATTGCTGCCTTAGAGGGAGTTTCACTGGCTTTTTCTTGGCATTGTGGGGGCTTCTAAACTCTGAAATGCTTACGAAGCCTGCGGCCACCTGGGAGGGTTTGTTGCAAGCAGAAGACCATCTCTCCCCACTCCCTCTCCCCGATCCGTGTGCCTAGAACAGGCTGAAGGTGTGGGGAAATACTGACATCTCAGCTTCAGGGCAAGTCATGGGGCAGCGGAACGGCCCCCCCTCACCTCTGACAGCCGGCAGCTTTGTCTGCTCATGGCAGCATGCTGTGCAAACACTGGCATTTCCTGCACACGCCACCGGGTGAAAAAGTTTGGCCAGCGCTTCTCTGTCCTGCTCTCCTGAGATGGGAACGGCAAACCCAGCCCTCCACTCGTTCCGTTCCTGTCTGGGGGTTAGGGTTTAGGCAGTGAACTTCCGCAGAACTCTGTCTTTACCATTCTCCCTGTTCCTCCTTCCCCTCCTCCTCAGTTTCCTTTGCTGAAGGGCTGACATCACTAGGACAGCCCCTCTGAGGCAGGTGGGTAGCCCTGTCCAACCCCCAGACTCCCTTCCCATCTCCAAGCTGACACCCAGCCCCCAGGAAGTAAGAGGCCTGGGGCCCCATCAGGAGCAGCTCTCGCTTCCTACCAAGGACTCTGCAGATGACACTTTATCTCTGGTGTCCCTGGTGGCGCTGACAAGCGGGTGATGTTCCTCCCTCCCCCAAGGAACCAGAGACATCTCACTTGCACTGTGAACAATCTTGGATGGCGAACTAGAGTTTCCACACAGGGGCTGATCTTTGTGTCTGGCGCCAAGGAGACCCTGAGCAGAGTGAGGTCATAGCTTGTCTGGGTAGCGCTTGCCCTGCTGGACGTAACAGGACAGGGGCGGAGAACGAAGGAAGGCTGGACCAGCTGAGGATCCGTAGCCGAGAAGCTCCTGAGCACACTCCGGAGAGCCCTGGTGCACATACCAGAAAGGGCTGAAAAATGCTAATGCGGTGGTGCATTAGCAGGTCGCATTTCACTCTTTTACTGTCTAAATTTTTTTTAATTGTGGCTTTCCTTTCACAACAGAAAAAACAAATTGCATAAACTTATAGTTAAAAAAACCCAACAGCCTATATGCCTCACACCTTCTTTGAGGCCTCTGGTGACATGTGAAATGCATACAAATGAGCAAATGGCAGGGTGCTAATTGCAGTGTGGCTTCTGAGCGGACAGCTTAGGTGTTCTTCACAGCAGGACCTCAGCCCGGCTCCTGTTTCCCCATTCTTCCCTGCCACCTGCAGAGCGAGAGAGAACTTGTTTTCCAACACGAGGTGTCTGTGACCCTGACCACTCCCGACAGAAGCTTCCACACCTTCACCAGCTGCATGGGAGAGAGTGTCTTGTCCTTGGAACCAAGCACCTTTGCCAGCAGGATCAGGCAGGCCAGGTGGAAAGTCAGCTGCTGTTAGTGGCTCGGGCCATGTTCTCCTGGACAAGGCAGAACCTCTTCGTTTTGGGTCCTCAAGCCACGTTAGAAATCAGCAGAAGTACCGCCCACGTGTCCTGCTGTTGGGGTTCGTGGTCTTGTAGGAAGTCAGAGCTCCTTGTGGCTGGGCCTGGAAGGAAACGTGGCCTGCCTGCGTGTGCAGTTCCACGTGTGGCCTCGGGAACAAGGAGCCCCGCCAGAGCTCCTCTGTGGCTCCTTCCTCGTCTGTGGTCCGCTGTGATGGGAGGCACACAGAGTCTCTTTTTACAAAAGCGGCCTGCTTACCTCCAGAAAAAAACCAGCCCAGCGTCCCTGAGGGCCCCCAGAGAACTAACCTCCTGTCTCAGCAGCTTTGCTCCAACACTGCATTTGCCCCAAGAGCCAGGGATCTGAGGGGCAGAGCGGGCCCGGAGCCAGGGCCAGCTGGTGCTAAGAGGAGGCACCATGTCCTTCCTGGCCTGTCTGGAGTGGTTGCTACTGCCTTCTGCCTTGGGCTGCCTGACACAGAGCCCATGTCAGGGGCCTCCTGCAAAAGAGACTGTTCTCCGGGGAAACTGGAGACCAAGTCAAGATCTCATTTGGGGCTGCACTGTCTCCCCCGGGTGGCCCCGGGCTCCCTGGGATGCTGGCTGCTCGGAGTGGGGAGCCACTACCCAAGGCTCTGGGGTCTTCCCAGCACCCTCTCCTCGCCACCGGTGACCTATGGCTACCCCCACGTAACGAACACGTGGCTTCCTGGAGGAAAGAAACTTGATTAATCAGATAGAAATAGGAACCGGAACCTGGAAAATAACTCAGTGCGGCACGTAAGAGATTGGGCAATGAGTTGTCTAGAAGACCTTGGGCTGTGAGAGGGGGATTAGGGTGAGGCACCATGTTTCATCCGAGTCATGGCTAAGATCTAAGGAAGTCTCCAGAGCTTGAGACTTTGGAGGGGGCAGGGGGCAGAGGGACAGGGTCTTCCTGTTTGCCACCTGTCAGACTGGACATTGGATATGGGGCCCACGCTGGAAGGGATGTGCAGGGGCAGGTGTTTGAAATCATTCAGAGGAAACTAAGGCTGCTGCAGCTCCCACTTCCCAGCCCTCACCCTCTCCACGCAGAGCTTGAGACCAGGCCCTGTTTCCCAGTTGGCTCTGGAATAGGAAGGATTCTCTCTAAGTGCTCCTTAATAATTCTCAGCTGAGCCTGGGCCAGGCAGGGCTGGGGGCTGCCTTTGTGGGAGAGATGCCTCAGAGATGAGCCAACCCCTGCAGCACTGAAAAGTGTTTCCGCCCAGGTGGCACTGCAGGGGCCGGGGCAGGGCGGGGGACTGAAATTCCTCAGAGCCTTTGCCTTTTGAGATTCTGTGGGAAGCTTTCTCAGAAGCACAGTGTCCTTCTTTAGGAGAGTGAATCTCTTATACCTTACCATGAGGTGTTACCTTCCCCCAAGGCCTCTAGCTCTGTTCAGAGAACAAAGAATTTTCGAGAAAGCTCTGAGTGTACTGGTCTTCTTTTTTAGGGCCAGGGCAGTGGAGGCATGAACATTTGGATAAGGCAGGATGTAGAGCTGATACCCCAGTTTTCTCCTGCATTCCCCTGACAGGTTCACGAAGGGATGATTTTCCTTAAAATGCTCCTTACAATACTTGGATGAACCTGAGCCCAGGCAAGGCTGGGGGCTGCTTTTGTGAGAGACGTACCCCAGAGACTTCCTATTGCATTGCAAAACACCTTCACCACCAGGAACACTCCAGCTACAGGCCTCGTGCCCAAGGAGTAGTCGAAAGATCCCAGAGCTTGTCAGACTTCAGTTGAGGAGAAAGGATGGAAACGTACCTTTGTGTCTTCTTTGGGGTTTTTTTTGGTTTTGGCCGCACCAGCGGCTTGCAGGACCTTATTTCCCCAACCAGGGGTTGAACCCGTGCCCCCCTGCAGTGGAAGCATAGAGTCCTAACCACTGGACTGCCAGGGAATTCCCTCTGTGTCCTTTTGTGTCTGGAGAATAGCTTTAAGAGCTCTGCCGATAAATTCATGTTAGTGTCAGATGCCAAAGCTGCCTGGAATGCCCGGGAACTTGGCTCCCTTGCCAGGGAAGAATCTTGGGGTGTCAAAAGCTAGGATGCCTCATGCGGCGTCATGACTGGTGGACAGGCACAGTCCATGGTGGGTATCTTGATCCGCTCAGGCTGCTATAACAAAATACCATAGACTGAGTGGCTTAAACAACAGGTATTACTTTCTCACAGTTCTGGAGGCTGGGAAGTGCAAGATCAAGGTGCCAGCATGATCGAGTTCGTGGTGAGGCTCTCTTCCTGGCTTGTGGTCATTGCCTTCTTGCTGTGTGTCCACACGGCAGAGAGAGAGAGCTCTGGTCTCTTCTTATAAGGGCACCAGTCCCATCATGGAGACCCCACCCTCGTGACGTCATCGAAACCCAATTGCTCTCAAAGACCTCACCTTCAAATACCTTCACATTGAGGATTAGGGCTTCAACCTATGAATGGGGGGGGGACAGGGAGACACAAACATTCAGTCCGTAAAAGCTGTTGAGGACCTAACTCACCACTGTAAAGCAATTATACTCCAATAAAGATGTTAAAAAAAAAGTCAACTGGAAAAAAAATAAAAAGCTGTTGAGAGCTTGGGCTCTGGACCCAGTCAGATCTGACTGAAGTTGGCTCTACCACTTACTAGAGGTGTGACTTTGAGTCTGTTCTATAAAGTAGGGATAACGATTGTGTCTTCCACGTAGAAGTGTCATGTATTAAAGGTTAGAGTTACATAAAAACAAAAAGTAGAGTGGTGGTGAGCAGGGGCTAGAGGACGGCAGAAATGGGGAGATGTTGGTCAAAGGGTACGAACTTTCAGTTATAAGATGAATGAGTTCTGGGGTTCTAATGTATAACACGGTGACTCTAGTTAGCGATACCGTATCGAATACTTGAAAGGTTCTCAGAGAGTAGATCTTAGATGTTCTCACCACACACATACACACAAAGTAACTACGTGAGATAATAAATGAGTTAACTAACCTTATTGTGGTAATCATTTCACAATACATTCTTATATCAAGTCATCACACTGTATACCCTAAACTTACAAAATGTTTTTTGTCAATTATATCTCAATAAAGCTGGGGAAAAAAAGTGAGAGTGAAAGTCATGCGCTTAGCACAGTGCCCAGAACGTAAATATTGGTGAAGCCGGGGACACATTGATGGAAGGGCTTTCGGGAATGAGTGCCTCTGCCCACAAACTCACAGGGAGGGGAGGTGGTCCTGAACCTTTGTGGGCGTTGCAGGGGGAGGAGGTGCCCCAGAAAGGCTTCTTTATAAAGACAGGCCTAAGAAAAGCTGCAGATTCTGTTGTGTCCCTGATTCATGCTGAGGTTGCACATCAGATTAGCAAGTCTGTATTCTCCCCCAGTTCCCAAAAGAACCTTCTCCCCAGTCATCCATTCTGGTCTCCCTCCTCATCCACTTTTTGCCTCTGTGTAATTGCTTATGCTTCTCCCCCCCACCCCCCGCCAGAATGCCTGCCTCCCCACCCCACCATTTTTGCCAATGAAATATGAGATGTCCTTCCAGGCCCTGGTTCAAATGGCATTTCCTCCAAGAAGCGTTTAGTCAGCAACTCAGTTCCAAGTGGTGACCCTCCCCACTGCCTCCATACCGTACTGTCTAGACCACTCTTTGGGCACAGCAGGGGCTGCCTTGCCTCTTGGTGACTTCTGGGCATGTCTCAAATCCACTGTCATAAGCATCCTGAGCAAAGGAACACAGTCTTATTTATATAGGGTTCAGGGACTATTCGATGAGGTAATGAGTAACTTTTCTAGCCCTCATAACCCATGGAACTTCCTGAAATCTTGGGCAACTGAGGCGTAGGAAAGAAGACAGTTTTCCTCTCCCTCATCAGCTGTTTCCTGGTCATCTCTCAAGGAATGACAGACTGGGCAGCCTTCATCCATGCATATCATGGTGAGGAAACAGAGGCCCAGAGATGGAAAGAGAGTTCCTCAAGGTCACACAGCAGGTTAGGGGCAGAGCCAGGACCTGGATTCAGGGTGTGCTCAGTTTAGTGTGTTTCTTTGGGGAGAGGAAGTAGAGTGTTGAAGGGCAAAAATTTGGATTCTGGGGTAGTTGGGGGTTACTGTGATAATTCAGTGATTTAATGCATGCAGTCCTTAGATCAGCCCTGGCACGGGAAGCACCATGTGTTTGTTGCTGTCACCTTTATTACTCTTCCTCTGCCCTTTGTTGTCAACCACTACCTCCTCCCGGCAGGCCCCTTCATTTCAGGGAAGAGAAGTACACAAAGGGTATTAACTACGCCAGAACTTCTTTACTAAGCAGTAGGTGAGAAGTTGGCAGGTAGCGTAGAGGACTAACCATCCGGGTTACTGACCCCAGTGGCCTAGGGTGATTTCCTGGACCATCGAGACCCAAGGCCCAACAAATCAGACCTGGACGAATAATTGGACATTGTATTTGTCTCTGTTTTGGTGAAGGGGAAAATGAAGAGAAACCCGCTTCCCTTTTCGCAGGTGCCCAGCAGACCGGGTAAGTCTGGTGTAGTGCCCTCCAGGGCTCTGAGGTCTGCCCAGTGGTCACCATAGCTCAGTGCAAGCAGCAGCCACAGAGGGTCTGCCCAAGCCCTGTCCGTCTGTCTGTCCAACTGTCAGGCAGTCTGTAGAACCTCTCAAGCTGGGTCCTCAGGAGGACAGGGTGCCCAGAATCAGTTTCCACCTCCTTCTCCCATCACTGAGCTGAAAGCAAGATTTCCCATCTGTCTGGTTGAAGGGGCATCAAAGTTACCACTGGAAGCTGGTGAGTGACAGCTTCAGCCTACAGCCCCCTGGGACAGGGGAGTTCAGCATAGCTACAGGCCACTGGCATCTTCTCTCCTGGACTCCCAGTGTCCGCACCCTACCAGGAGGAGAGACAGGACAGGAACGTACCCAAATCAAAATTAATTGCAAATTTGGGACAGGCCTAGGAGAAGGACTCTGAAAATTGAGACCAAAGTTCCCTTAGTGGGCTGAACCATTTCTCAGTTTCTATTCCATTTCCACGTTGGAGTCTGATTGGGTGAAAAAGAGCGCAGCATCAAATGCTGGCTGCTTAGCAAGGGAGCCCTGGGCACTGGGGAGTTTTTAGTTGGGATTTCGTGTGAGCAGTTAGAGAATTAATTGGAACAGCGATTCTTCTGCTCCAGATCCGACTCTAGGATCCTGTTGTTTTTCTGCGTCTTTCGGAGAATGAGACCCTTCTCGACATGACATTCCAACTGGCCTTGACTGTTGTCTTTTTTTTTTTTTTTCTGCACTGCTCAGCTTGTGGGATGTTAGTTCCCCAGCCAGGGATTGAACCCCGGCCCTCAGCAGTGAGAGCGCAGAGTCCTAACCACTGGACCACCAGGGAATCCCCCCCAACGGTTCTTTCCAGTTGGAGCTGGGTCGGCTGAAACTTCTGTACTCCCGCATTCTAAGGTCTTAGTGACCAGGAGCATCTTTGGTCATTCATTCATTCATTTACTTATTCGTTCATCGAAACCACTATTTCAAGGTGCCGGGGTACAGTGGTGAACAAGAGAGATGAGGTTCATACCTTCTCGGAGCTCTCAGTCTAGCAGAGGAGACAGGCATTAGGTGATTTGCTAGAGCACTGAGTCATCTGAAATGCAGGCCTCCCCGGTCTGGTGGTTAGGGACAGCTTCCTAGCAGAAGTGATATTTACGATTAGAGGGAAGATAGGAGGTATCTGGGCGGAGTTGGATAGAGCATTTTAGCCAGAGATGTCGTCCTGTTCAAAAGTTCCGGAAAAGCAAGAGAGAACCGGGAGAAGAATGTGCCAGACGAAGATGAGAGGAGGGGAGGGGCCAGGCCACAGGGCCTTGTGTTCCACTAAAAGGGTGTGGTCTGTATTCTGACAGCAATGGGACGTGTTCTCTAGTTGCTGTTTGATGCTGGAAAACTTCTTCCCCCAACTGATCGTTCTAGCCATGATGTCAGCCTCGTGAGCCTGCGACTTCTCAGACCAACAGGCCCGGCTCAGATGTGACCACGGTGTGGCTTCCACTGACCACGGCAGACGGTGTTTCATTCCTTTCCACTCTTCCTTCATTAGAACATATGTCACGTGTGTTGGTTTCTCATGTCAGCCAGTGGCACCAGACAGTGTTCATGAAACTGAGCTGACCAGCCCAGATCAGGATGCGGTGAGCTTGGGGAAGGAGGAATTAGGACTCACCGGGTTTCACGATCAGTACTTGAAAGTGCCTTATGTGAAAGATGGGTGTCACGGGACAGTTTGGAGACAGAGAGCAAAGCTAGGTTGAGTCATCCATGTGGGAAGGAAGGCAGGGTGGCCCCTTGGGGGAAGGAGGGGCCGGTCTTCTGTGATTTCTTCTCAGAGACCATCTGCTGCTTCCTAACGGTCTGAGTCAGGCTGCCAGCCTGTCTGCCTTTCCCATCTACGGGTCATAACAGCCCAACGCACACTGGGTGCAAGTGTGTGCCTGGCTTTGGGGGAGGGGCAGCCAGGGGCACTGGCGTTCCTTGTGAAGGGGGCCTTGGCCAGATCACTCCCTCTCTCCACCTCTAAGGGTATAAAGGTAAAATTTAAGGAGGACGCCAAAGGCAGAATGATGGGGAAAAGAAGAACGGTGGGTGTGTGTGTGTGTGTGTGTGTGTGTGTGTGTGTGTGTGTGTGTGTGTGTGTGTGTGTGTGTGTGTGTGTGTGTGTGTGTGACGTTGCTAAGGAACAAGCCGCTGTTCCTCCTAACCAAGTAGTATTCTTAACACTGTTGGCATTTGGGGACAGACCTTCTTTGGGATACTTCTGCATACTGCAGGACATTTCAACATCTCTGGCTTTAAAATGCTCCTACACATTTTCAAATATACTTCCTGGTGGGGCAATACAAACTAGCCCTCTCCTAATTGAGAACTACTGTTCCAGTGTTTATGGAAACAGGACACATACAGGCCTTATGTCCTGCAGATGGCCAGCAGGAAGACTTGATAAGTCCTCTAATTTCAGAATATCTTAGAGAAGCTTTGGTCCAGTGGGATGGTTATTCTTCCCAGGCCACTCATGGGGGCTCCTGCTGTCTCCTGACCCCAAAGGGAGTTCCTCCTGACTTCTATAGCCTCATTGCTCACAGTGGTAACCCAAAAGCGCAGAGCAAGATCCGGTGGACGAAGCTGAGATTTTGGTGCAGGTACTTCCAGGCCTCTTGGCTGGACTGTGTCCAGGGTGGCAGGACTGTGTCCAGGGTGGCTGAGATGCTGCTCTGTTGGACCACCAGATGGCGCTTGGGAGTCCCCGTTGTCTGCCGCAGGACCACTGGTGGCTGGAGTGACTGCAGAGGGAACTCCTCTTAAAGAGGCCTGGTCCTTAAAGAGACAGGGCCACCCACCATGAACTTGAACGGTAACCCCAGAGCGAGACTCCACTGATGACAAGCACCACTGGCTAGGCTCCGATGCTCCTTTGTCCTCCCCTTCTTGAATGCTGAGCCACTACTTCTTGGAGCTGGTCTCCTTGACAGGCAGCCCTCAGCCCCTGCAGCCACTCCTGGGCCTGACAGGGACAGGGCCAGCCTGGCGGGTGGCGTCAGAGCTCGTGGCAGAGCAGCGCAGGGCTGGGAGGCACCTGCAGAACTCTGGCTGAGAGAGCAAGAAGCACAGCCAGCTTCAGGGGAATGGTGACCACGGGAGGGCAGAGGGCCAGCCTGTGAGCTCTGGCCCCAGAGAGACATGCCTTTGCTTCACTTGGAGCTGATAAGTTTGGAGCCATCGAACTTTGCCTCTGGGTTTTGGGGACTTGTAGAATCCTTCTGTCTCTTCTGCTTGCCTCTTTCCAAATGCTGATGGGGATGCTGTGGTAAGTAAATCAGGCAGGGGACTCCAGACCCTACTGTCGAGCCCTCTAATCTGCTCTCGGAAACCTCGCATGTTGACCTCTCGGTGGAACGATCCGAGCCCTGTCGGGTGAGGGCCACTTTAGCTGGGGCTTGGCCCGAGACCCTCCTGAAATTGCAGCTTGCTTAGTGTACTCTAAGGCAGCTACTCTTCCGGGGATGCTGGACTCACTGTGGCCCTAGCCATGGGAGTGGGGCTTCAGCACAGCCCCCGAGAAATATGTGGGTGTCTGTGGGGAGCTTCACAGCTACAGGGACCTGGATGTCACCGTGCTTCTCCCGACCGTGGTGCCGAGGGAGGCAACAAGGAGGTGAACGTAATCCTTTGGTTTACATCTTGCCATGACTCTTACATCTCTCCCGTGACTCAAGCTGACACAAAACTTTGGAAGAGAAATGAACAGCGAGGAGGGCTTCCAGTAAGCCTGCGCTGCCTGTAGATCTCGCTGTCTGCTGGAAAAGTGAGGAGCCTCGGAAGAGACGGGAAGGAAGAGGGCAAAGGACAGACTGTTAGGCCAGAACTTCCCACTTAGAGGTGACCCAGGAGAGGCCTGGGGAATTCTCTTCTTTCCAGGCCCAAGGGGTGAGGGTGAATCTTAGAAGAGTAGATGCTGATTTACTGTACAGAGGTTAAAGGAAATGAAGCAAGGAGCCAGAAACAAGCCAATCCAGGGTCTGCCAGGGCAGATAGGAAGCCTGGAGGTCATCTCCCTGCTCCACCTGGGTGCCCACCTAGAGATGTGAAAACTGAGGCTGGAAAGTGGGGTTTGGCGGGGACTAGAGTTCAGGAAATCGTCATCGGATCGATTGCAGCTAGCTTGTCTCCAGGGTCCTGTGCCCTGTTGTAGTAGATGCGGTTTTCTTTGGGAACCAGTTCTTTCTGCTTAATCATTGGTGGCTCTGGGGGGTTCTGGAATTGCGTTCCTCCTGTAGCTCCAATTTCATCCTCCCTGAGTCTATAACTTCATTCTGTTTATTCATTTATTCCCTCATTGCAGCCCGGTACAGAGATTACACATGTGGACTCCGGATTCAGAATCTCGGTTCATTTCCAAGTATCACCACCTGCTAGCTGGCCAATAGCATAGCCTTCCTGCTTCTGCAGGACGGAATGGAGAGACTAGTAGTGCCTATCTCATTGGTTCATTATGAGGACTAAGAAAGGTGGTCTATGTGAAGCAGGGCCTGGCACTCAGGAAGCACTCCATCGAAGTTAGCTGTCATTAGTTTTATTTATTCAGCATGTATTATTGAAGGCCGATCTATTGGGCTTTTGGCAGAACGCTGGTCTGGGGGCGCAGTGTAGTAACGGCTGCCTTGGAGGTCTACCTGCTTTATTCATCCACGGGGCTGAGTGCAGTGAAAAAAGATGCAGTCCCAACTTTTAAAGAGCTGATCTGCCAGAACGGGTGCCAACGGGTTTTTGACTATCACAGTCTGATTCTGTTTTTGTGTTTGTGTTTTTGGCTGCACCGTACGGCATGCAGGATCTTAGTTCCCTGACCGGGGATGGAACCCGTGCCCCCTGCAGTGGAAGCGAGGAGTCCTAACCACTGGACCGCCAGGGAAGTCCCTTGTTTTTGTGAATTTGAATGCGGAGCCCACCGCCACCCCACCCCTGACCACCTGTACCTCCAGCCTGCTCACGCTGGTGCTCTCTGTGGGACTGAGAGTGGGAAGAGGTGAATGGACATCCTCTTCATCAACAGTGACCCCTGCAGGGACTCCCAGGGGCCTTCCTATTGTGCACAGTGGAGCTGAGTTGCTAACAGCAAGGAGGGAAGAAAAATGGAGATACCCAGTTTTGTTTCTAAGCATGGTCACCCTTTCCCCATTGGAGAGGGAGTGAGTAGCGCAGCCCTGGGGATTAAGGTCAAGGCCGCTGACCTTCAGGATGGGATATATCTTCTTCCCACTCGGCCTCTTATCGTCAGCCCAGTGCTCCCAGCAACCTACCCTTAAATCCCCCTTAAATCTGGTGGTGAGGCAGGAGCAGGCCCGTTGCTATGGGAAGCAGGGAGCCAGGACAGACTGAGTGCACAGGCCAGATGGGAAGGAGGAACGTGTTCACCCAAAGGGCTAGACAGCAAATGGTTAGCGCAGACTTGGAGGACGAGGTGTGATGGGTGCTGATTCAGTGCCTTGGGGTGCACGGGCAGGTCCACACTTAGCTGAATCAGGGTGGCCTGTCCACGGAACGTCCCCCTGCTGCTCTGACAGATGCGGGTTGCTGGCAGAGCACTTCACCTTTGGCACAAGGCGAATGAGAATGACTCTTGCAGGTCCTTCCTTCCTAGGATGTGGTATTGGGTCTCCCCCCACCTCCTCTCCACCCTCAGTGCCAGGAATCTGGAGGTTTCTGTCCTGGTCTCATATCACCCTGGTGCTTCCACACACTTGTCTCTATAGCCAAGGTTAGATGTTAATGTCTAACGTGTGTGATGTTAGTGTCTATTGGAAGCCATCCAATATAGGCATCAAGGGATCTTGAAGTAACTGCCCTTTCCTGGGACATATGTGTGAGACAGTTGTATGGAGATGGAAGAGGATTGGGAGAGTTTTCTAGAAGGTGGTCTCTAACCCACGGACCCGCGAAGATTTCCAGGGACCTTCGCCATCCTGCTTTCAACCCTGACAGTGGAGGCAGCATGCATGGCATTTTAGCTACACGAGTAGACTGCCAGGGTTCAAGTCTCAGCCCTCCACTTACTGTCTGGACAGGCTACTTAGCTGACCAGTGCCCCAGTTTGCTCAACTGGAAAATGGAAGGAGCTGAGATAACAGTGAGGTTGTCATGTAAACAAAGCCTTAAGATCCAAGCCAGGTCCACTGCAGGCGTTCTCTGTTAAGTATTAGAAGTGTTCCTCCTTATTTTCCTCCAAGATCCCTCTCCCCTCTCCCCTATATTTTGTTCTGGATTGGGAGGTCCAGGACAGGCTTGGACAGAAGGTAGAAAAAAGCAAACCATGGCAGTGTTAAGGAGAGCAACTGTTAACATTTTAGTCTGAAAATAGCTTGTTCCAGCCTTTGTAGATAAAAATGTAAAATGTATGCAAATGTATGTGACTCACGCAGAAACATACATCCATGGCCTCCTCGCAGTCAGTGCCCAGATGTGGCCATCAGGCAGCGTGCAGAGAGGGCCCAGGCTGCCTTGGTGGAGATGGGGGTCCTTGGGGAGGGGGCAGTGCTGCTGCTTCCCCGGGCGGGGCTCCTGCTTGCACCTTTCTTCTGGGTTCTGTGCCTCCCGTGTGGCAAGAAGAGAGGCCCTGGGCCCCTCTCTGCTCCTCCATCTCACTGTCCTCCCTCTGGTTCCTCCAGGAGCCCGTTTGCTTCCTCTCCCATCCTGGCTCTATTTCTGGAGCATCTCATTGGAGATGCACGCCCCCCTCTCTGCCAAGCTCCAGGTGCCTGCTTGCTTGGTCCTCCCAGTCTTGTGTGCAAGTCAGAGACGGTGGGAGGGTGACAGCTGAGCAGGGAGACCCACAGGATCCAGAGCCTGAGCCAGGAGGCCTGGGGTGGGGGAGAGCCAAGTGGATGCAGTGAGGGGACAGTGTCACCTCTAGGTTGAAAAACACCCACGCAGCCACCTATGGAGGCTTTTCGCTCCCCAGAGCATCTTCCCCTGCAACTCCCAGGGGCTCACCCGGCCTGCTGTGAGCCTAGTGGCCACCACCTCCCCTTGGGCAGTTCTGGAGGCCGCTACCTAAGCAGCTGCAGGGGCTGGGTGCAGGCCTCCTTTCAGCATCATGGGTGAGGGTCTGCTTCTCCGCTTAAGAACAAGGTCTGAAACTAATATAATATTGCATGTCAACTATACTTCGATTAAATTTTTTTTTTTTAAGAAGAACTAGATCTGTGGTTGTTTGAGATGATGAGCGCCCCCCCCCCCGCCCCCACCAAATGCTCTGGAGATGCTGACAACACTGCCCCCTATAGAGGCCAGGGTGAGCTTTGCCTTGTAACCCTGTCCGTTGACCTGGGTCCCATGAAGTCTTTGCCCTTAAAGCTGCTTGGACATGAGGGGTGGGAGGGTCTGGTCCATTATCAGAAACCTCACTATCTGAGGTAAAAGCAGGGTAAATGGTCCAGGGCAGGGTTCCCTTGTGAGCCCGCTGCCTCCCTTCCCTTGGGTTCAGGAAAGGAGATTTAGCCCCACTGCCCTGGACCACCCTAGCCTGACCCTCCCTCCTCTCCAGTCCCTTCTCCAGGGTCCTTTGTTCCAAGGAGGCCTGTAGGACCAAACCTGCAGCCAAGTTGCCTTGGGTCACTTAGAACGTGCACCCAGGGCACAGGTATAAAACTCCCCCACTCCAACCTCTTCACAGCTTTTGGGGGGCGGGGGGGGCGGGTCTTAGAAGGAATTTTGTTTCTAAAGGTCTGTTCTCAAAGGCATCTTGACCCCAGCCTTCCCTCAGCTTGTGATTAGGCATGCATGGTGTCTCTCCTTACATGGGCTGTGGCTGGGATCCCCAGAGAAGGCTCCTGGAGGGAACCCAGCGGAGACCCTGGGGTCTCTCCTGTAACCCAGTTTACCCTCCACAGCCCCTCGACGAACCCCGGCCTCCCGCCTTTCTCCAGCCGCCGCCCGCTGGTGTGTAGGGCAGGAACCGCCCGGCCTTTGGGTCAAGGGTGTTTAAATAGATGAGGCACTGTTAAGGTTTGGAAGGAAAGAGTCCTAGGGCAGCCAAGAATTCCCGCGGGCGGGCAGGACGTTAACCCCGTCAGCGCCGCTCCCCAGGCTTGCCTAGGGGAGGGGCCTGGGAGCCTCACTGGCCCCTGAAACTGCGCTTAGAGATCCTGGGGTGGCAGGTGATGTCACCCCTGCGGGCTCGTAGGTCTCCCCGCGGCACCTAGTCAGCGGGTTGCCAGAATTTGGCCGAGCCCAGCGAGGGGAGGAAGAGGAGCCTGGGCCTGCGCCGCAGCCCGGAGACCCCCCGCGGGCCACTCCTCCGTCACCGGCTGGAGCGCCTCTCGCGTGGGGACCCCGGCTGCTCCCCACACCCCTACCCGGCTCTGGAGGCGTGCTGCGGGGAGGGGGCGCGGGAGCCTCGCGCCGATTGGTCGCGGCCCCCGCCCCCCCCGCCCCTGGGCGCCGTGCAGCCCCGGAGAAGTTGCTAGTTGGCGGGCGGGCTGCGGGGCCGCCGCTCCGGGATCCGCAGCGGGGCTCGCGGCGGTCGCAGGGGCCGGAAGGGCTCCCGGGGGCGCTCGCCGGCCCTCGCCCGCCCTCCCCTCCTACCGGGCAGCTCCGGCTCGGTCCTCCCTGCTACCTGTTTCCCCGCCTCCCCCGGCTTCCACCCCACGCTCGGCAACTTCGGCCTCTGGGGCTGGCCGCCCGCCCGCCGCCCGCGCCCTCCCTCCTTTGTTGTGCGATGAGGGTCGGGTTTCCGATCTGACGGAGCCGCCGCCGCCGCCGCCGCGCGGAGCCGCGGGCATGGAGCCGCTCAGCCACCGGGGCCTGCCGCGCCTCTCCTGGATCGACACCCTCTACAGCAGTACGTGTGCGCTCGGGCAGGGGAGGCCAGGCGGGAAGGGGCCCCGGCACCCCGCGCTGCGCCTGGACGGCCCCGGGGCCCGCGATGCCGGGCTTCTCTGGGGAGCCCCGCGCGGACTAGGGGCTGAGGGCACGGCCGCCCAGGTGCCCGGCGGGCCGGCAGGCGGGCGGGCGGCGTAGGGTCCCGCGATCGGCCGCGGATGGGGTCCCCAGAGTGGACTTCAAGCCGGAGGGGGTGCGCAGTGGACCGACGGGGCCAGGAGAGCTGTGTCACCCCTCTCCCACCTGTTGTGTAACCGAGCACTCCCCAACCCTGGGGAAGAGGGGAGAGCTCTTGTAGGGTGCTGCCTCCGCTCCTCGACTGGCTTGTCCTTCTGCCCACGTTGAAGCAGAAAGGCCATTTTTGGTAAAGTCCTTGGCGCCTGAGTTTGCCACCTCAGGGACATCCTGAGGCCAGTGTGTTTCGGGGTGGGGGTGGGGTCGTGTGGTAAGGGAGACTGTAGGTGCACATCTCTGTGGGGGCCATTTGGATTCAGGACCTGAAAACCCCCAGCTCAGCAGTACTTCCTGCCGGGCTCAGCATCACCCGCACTTTCCCCCTCCTCCCCCTCTCCCCTCCTTCCACACCCCCCAAAAAAGAAAAAACACTAACCTCGGCGGCGTCTCCACCCCCTCGCTCCCAAATCTGCCGCGATCACGTGATTGCCCTTGCACTGCCGCTGGGGATGTGTAACTGACCACTCGTACCTTCTGGGGGCTTGCGCCCAGCCTTCAGCGCCCGGACCCCGACCCCGACTCCGACTCCGACTCCGACTTGCTTAGGTGGCTAAAGCACTGCATTTCTCCCACCCCTCCCTTGAGACACCTTCCCCTAGCTTTCAGTGGTACAGGAAGAGGGTCCTGATAACCCCTGAAGAAGATAGTAAGTGGATTTCACCGTCCCTGATCGGTTCAGTGGGACCCTCCCACTCTCTCTTGCTAGGTCTCCTAGCCCAGAGTCCTGAGGCAGGGGCAGGGGTTGGGGGAGATAGGTGGAGCCAGGTTCTGGTTCTGGACCCTGGATGCCATGGGACAAGGACATTTTTAAGGGTCAACCTGGCTCGAATTCCTTGGTAACAGTCTTACGGTGGGCGGAGTGGACAAGGTGATGCCTTGAACCCCAAAGGCTTGCCCTGGAGGCTCCTCAGTACTCAGTACCCAACCTCTGACCTCTGTATCCCCTTGGGTCCCCACCATTCCCCATACCTTTTTCTTCTCCCTCTTCTCCCTCCATCCTTTTTCCTTTCCTTTCCTCCTCCCCACCCCATCCCCATCCTTTTCCCTTTCCTTTCCTCCGCCTCTCCCCCGCCCCAGCTCTCCTTGTGATGGTTCATTCTGCTTTGGTTTTTCAACATCAAAGGGACAAAGCTGGATCCCCTGGGTGTCGGTCCCCCGCCAAGCCCAGCCACTCCATCTGCTCCTTCCCCTGCAGAGGCCAGCATCGTTGGGTGAAGGTCAGGGCCCACGGTTGCTGTGTGGTGTGTGTGCACGTGTGTTTGCCTGAATGGGGCACACATCTGTTCAGAGCCCTGCTGCAGATCAGCTCCTGACCCGAAGGAAGGATTAGTGACCTTCTCTTAGCTGTGCTCTTGCAAATAACAGTCATAACAATGCCTCATATTCACATGCAGCTTATGTTCCTGAATATTTCTGACTCTTTGCAAAACCCAGTACTGCCTTTCCCTATTTCCCAGAGCATAGAATCCTATGGAAACCTGCCTCTGGCTTTCTCTTCATTGCCTTAAAGAAGACTCCCCCACCTGATCACCTGATCATTTCCAAGTTTTCCTACCACCCCCAACCCACCCCAACACCTAACCCCACACACAAACACAACCTGGAGCAAAGGAGCAAAATTGCCTGAGGGTGCTTTGAAAATTTCCGACTGGAGGAAGGTGGGATTGGAAAAGGGAATTAGATGGAGGCCTTCTTTGAGGGGTGCCTGTTTATCAGCCCTGACTCAGGCAGGCTGGCATCTGAGCTGTCTACCCTTATGCTGCTGCCCTAGCCTCTGGGCTCCTGGGGCAGCCTGGATGGAGGGGAGGGGGCACACCAACTTGGCAGCCATGTGAGGAGGAGTCCTTGCCTCCTTCTTCCAAACAGCTGATTGGAGAGCCGTAGAATGAGGCTTCCTGGGGAGGTGCTGTGCAGTCATGTTTGGGCTGTTAGCCATAAATTTTCCTCTTGACAAGAGCCTAAATTAAAACAAATACCCAAGCTGTCATTTGCCTGGCAGCATGGTTTTTGTGCCTCCCAGAGGAAGTTCCTCTGTCTCTCAGGAAGCTTTCTGCTCACAAGGTTCACAGGGTGGCAAGTCCCCACAAAAGCCAAGTCCATCAGGAATTGTAAAGGGGATGTACCCAGGGCACAGGGTAGCCCGTGTACTTCTTAGGGATGTGAATGACCCAGTGACAGAGGCTCCTTCTAAGCGCTGCTCCAGGTGGCAGTGATAGTAGCATCTCCTGAGGACCTACCATACGCCAGCACTGTGCTAGGCACTCCATCCGGGCTCTCCGTACCTCACAACTCTGCAAGATAGGTAGTCTTATCTCCCTTTTACAGGAAGAGAGGCTGAATAGGCTAAAATCATTACCCAAGGTCACATGACTGGTAAGTGACAAAGCTCAGATTTAGATGATACCCTAGGATGGCGAGGAAGACCCTGAGTGTCACCTAGATATGCCTGAACTTATTCAAGGTCTTGGAATGTCATGGAATGGGGGACCTCTGTCAGAGTTCTCCCCAAAATGGTCCAGCGGGGTAAGTGGTCTGAATGACTGAGCCTAACTTGCCTCTGTGTCTCTTGGAGGAACTGAGGGCTGGCCCTGGAGCCAGGGCAGGGGTGGCTGAGGCTCTGTCTAATTTCACTGAGGCTGGTGATTCTCTACACCTAAGAGGCCAGGCTGACAGCCAGACCCTCCCCTCACACGTCTTACCTTTGGAGTTGTCGGTTCAATCTTTCTGGCTTTAGCATCTGTGCACACTTCCGCTGCAGGCTCATGGTCACTTGACAAGGGGTGAACCTCAGACCCCCTCTTTCCCCTACAGTAGAAGTCCTGAAGGTCTGTAGTGATGGAGATCTGTCTGACTCAAGGAGATGGGCTGGCTCCCAGCTGCCCGTGTGACCTGGGACTGATTGGAGCACGGCCTTTGCCCCCGGTAAACTAGTGTGGTGGATGAGAGTTCCAGCCACCCCACCTCCTGTCTCTGGACCATTCATTTTCCTACATGAATGTAACAGTGTCAGCTTTGCCCCCTCAGTGCCTTGCCTAGATTCTTTCCCTGGAGCTGGTGTGTTTCTCTCTGCACGTCTTTTCTGCCTGTGTTATTCATTTTATCTTCTCTCTGTCTTTCTCTCACCACTGTTTCCACTAGACACCACTTTCTCTTGGTTTTCTTCTATACCACGGGATCACGTTGGATCGTACTAAGTTCTATGGAATAACAAAAATGGGAGGTGCTCTGAAACTTTCTCTGTTCCTCCGAGTAGAGACGAAATCTTTCAGGATCTGTGTAAAAGAGAACTGAGGGCTACATTTAAGGTCTCTTCCTTGGCCATTCCAGCCTCTTTTTTGTCCCAGGCAATTTAGCTCTGGCCTCAAACATGCCGACTATGGAGCCAAGCAAAACCTCTAGATATTTGGGCCTCATAGAAGACAGAACATGATCATCTGTAGTTATTAGAACCTGCCTTTGGAGCTCACTTCTGTGACCCCAAGCGACATTTCCAAGGGAAATCTCTGGTGATATTTTTATGCCCCTTACAGACTCAGTGCCCTGTCCCATGGCCAGGAAAGCATCTGGGGCTGTGGGGATACAAACCCATCTCCAGATGATCAGGAACCTGCCTCCGTTTCCCACCTTATTCCTATATTAGCTGCACCAAGGACCAGGCCACTGGCCTGACAGTCGGTGTGGATTTGATCAGGGCAACTCTCCTACCCAGGCGGCATCAGACCACTCTGAGGTGCCAGTGAACACCTGCAAATGGATGATTTCTTGTCCTGTGACAAAGCCTCCGTCACGTATGCCTGCTTGTCAACACCAGCCCATATTTGACGTGGCTGCTGGAGTCCCAGAGGTGGGCCTGGCAGAAGAATTAAGTCTCCTACTCAGAGAAATGTGATTTTTTTGTTGCTGTTGTGATCGCTGCTGTTATGGTTCTTTGGGAAAAGGAAGGAATGACAGGAACATTGGTGAAGAAATAGCTAGGTGGGTAGAAGAAGCGGGGAGAGCCGGTAGGATGGACGACTTGGGCTGTTCTCTGGGTCCAGGGGCGATTCTGGTACCTTCCTTACTCACACTTCTCTGTAAAGTGAGGCTACGATGTCTCCCGTGGGTGCCACGGGGGTTAACCGGTTAATGTTTCTCAAGTGCTTTGAAGATGAGGAGTGCTATTGAACTGATCAACTGTCCAGCTCCTCACAGCCTTTGTCACTGAACAGGGATCCACGAAAGGCTTGCAGAGGAGTTTGGAAGGGGCTGGGAAGTGTGTGAGGGGACAGGCAGGGGCAAGAATGTTGGACCAGGTTCTCAGCTGGTGCCTAGCCCAGTGCCTTGTGCTATAATCAGCCCACAGTAATTTCCAGTTGTGTGTGTGAGTATGAGAGGGAAGAGAAAACTTCTGGGTTCTTGGTTCCTTTAACTCCTTACTCCACCAGCAAACCCCAGAAACCCATTAGCTGGTCCATTCACAAGTTTCTGGCTGTGTGGATCTGGTAATTGTAGACCCCCCAAGGGAGTCCCACGCATTGCTAGGGCTTGTGATTATGTGATTGGAAGCCTTCCCCACACCAGTGTTGGTGCTGCAGCTGTTTGGCTCAGCTGGAGCCCTTTGGGGCAAACCAGGAGGAAGGCAGCTTCAGGACACCTGCACGTCATCTCCACGACGTCTGCCTCAGCCGGGCCCCTGGCTCTGGAAGGCTGAGGGGAATCCATGGGGCTTGGAGTTCCCACCACATTCTACCTGCAGGGGCTTGGCGCTTTCCACTGAGTACCAGGGAGAGAGGCCTGCAGCCTTACCTGTCTCCGGGGCTGGATAGGAGAGGCTGATTGTTTTGACTTGTGGCCTTGGTCTGCCCTAGCTTGCATTCCTTCGGGCAAGATATGGTCTGATGGAGCCATGGATGGCCCTGATTGGCAGTGGGAGCGTTCTGCTTGTCTCTGAAGCTTGGGGAGAACCTGATCCTGTAAATGGGGAAGAAGAAGGAAATCAGGGCAACAGGCAAACTAGAGGATGCACCCCCATAAGAGGGTTGGGGATAGACGCCCAAGCCTACTCCCTGCCCAAGGCATTTGGCAAAGAGCCCTTTGAGGTGGGGCCGGCTGCAACCGTGACCCACTGCAGATGGGACAGCCAGTTCTCTTCCCCCAGGTTCAGACCTCATTTGGGCCTCTCACTCCGTTTTCTGCCCCCTGTGCTTTATTTCTGTCTTCTCTTCCTGCCCTTCCTTCCCTACCATACTGCGGGACGAAAGGCGAATGTGGATTTACTGGCCATATAGAAACTGACAGGGTCAGTGTGGTCTTCGGGAGACAGGGCGGGCTCTGTGGTGACCTAATTGGTCAGGTGCCCTTCCCCTCTTTCCTCCACCTTCACCTCTGAGGCTTCCGTGTCCCTCTAGACCACAGATAGACGTAGCAGATGTGGTCAGGCATTTTGTCAAAGGTGGGCAACGTCTCCAGGAGTTGGGCAGCTGGGAGGACTCAGGTGGGCCAATGTCGATGGAGCTCAGAGTCCTCGTCACTCCAGGCAGCATAGCTCTTGGCCTTCCTGTGGTGTCAGTGGAGCTGGTACTACCTAGAAAAGCCCCAAATTGGCTAGGGATCTGTGGGTTTACTCAGGGCTGTTGGGGAAGGATGTGGCCATAATTACCTTCATGGGATTGAAGGGCTGATCCTATTAGTGTGTTGGGCTAACCCCTTCCTCCTGGGCATTGCCTCCTGGCCAGCAGCAAGGGTTTAATGGATCAAGATTATGGAGACTGAAGATGTTATACAATTAAGCCTAGTTATTTCCCTAGCTGGGGGATAGCTACCACGGACAACGGCAATTGGTTTCCTCACTTGTGGTCACTGTTCAGGTGCAGGTTGCCCTGGGCCTAAGCAGCATGTAGTCCATCTTTTTGAGTGAGTTTCTCCCTCGAAGGTACGGCTTTATGAGAAAGATCCCTTTCTGAGAGGTTTGGGGTCTGGGTGGCTGTGTGCTCTATGAGATGGTACCCCTGGAGTTGTGCAATGGGGACCTTTTAGGGAAATGTGTTTGAGCTCTGCAAAGGTACATAGAAACCTCATCCTTGGGGCTCTCACAACCACTGGACCCCCCAAGGGAGTCCCACGCATTGCTAGGGCTTGTGATTATGTGATTGGAAGCCTTCCCCACACCAGTGTTGGTGCTTGAACCAAGTTCAAGGAAACCTTGAACCAAGTTCAAGGAAATTCGATTTTTCCATTTGGTCGAGGAAGAATGGCAGAAAACATAAAGTTTAACCAGTCGTACTACGTGCCAGATGCTGTGGTAGGTACTTCCTTACATTATCCTAACAACACACCAAGGTACCTTTTATCATCCCCCTGGTCTATGGATGAGGAATCTGAAGCCCTGAGAGGTTAACTTATTGCCGAAGGTCTCCCAGTTTGAGCTGCATCGGATCTCAGATGGCTCCAACTCTGTATATAGCCCACGCAGCTGCCAACAGCAATAATGATCTTAGCCAACATCGATGAGGACCTACTATGTGTCAGCACGGTCCCGGGCAGTGCCCGTGTGTTATCACTAATCTTCAACAGCCCCTACCTTATGAGGTAGGAAGGAATTATCTCTATTTTATAGGGAGGAAACTGGGACTCAGGGAAGTTAAGTAATTAATTCAAAGTCCTAGCGCTAGAGTACAAGCCAGGAATGGAGCACAGGGTTGGCCTGACTCGAAACCACGCTTCCTCCCACACTCCCTCGCCTTTCATGGGAGCTGGTATTTCGTGGAGTTTGATTGATCTGTTCACCTCTCTAGCTAGAATGACAACTGTGGGGACTGTCTTGGCTGCCCCGTGGTATTTGGGCAGCTCTCAGCCTCTGGGTTCCCTGTAAGTGCCCACCAGCTGGGCTGCCTCTTCCTAAGGATGATTCCCAAGGAGCTCTCCCATGGGTACTTGGAACCCATATCCCAGAGTCACCTCGTCCCTGGATTATTGGCAAGAGGCACCGTTTGTTAACCCCAAAATAAAGAGGAAGTAGAGAAAATAGACTCTGGGGGTAGGGATGGGGTACAGCGAAGGCCCAGTTTCCAGAGCAGAGCAGGGCAAGGGACAAGTAAGTGGGGACTAGAGGAAGAGAGGACTTGGCAGAGCTGGCGCGCTGGCTCTGATCTCAGGCCTTTTAAGATTCACCCCCATAGTTTCCAAAGGAAAATAAAGAGAGCTCTCGGCCATAAATCAGGCCACTGCGCACCAAGGTCCTTTGCTGAGGCCCAGGGCCAGTTGGGCTACAGAACCAGCTTCTGCATTTGAACTCACCCACACAAAGCATGCTAATCATGGGGCGGCTCCAGTGCAGACCCAGAGTCCCCTGCCCCGAGTTCAGGCCTCTGGAGGAAGCCTGTGCCTGGGGCCTTCCTCCTTAGCAGACCCCTCTTTGGCTGGAGCCAGAAAGGCTAAAACAAGATAGGAGGACTTGTCGCACAAAGGGTTTGCGTGTGGAGAGTTTTTGGGGTATGATAAAGGGGGTGAAAGACTGCCTTGAGCTGACAAGCGAAGCAGGAAGGTAAAAGTGGGGACGTGGGGGAGGGGAAAGGGTCCCACAACTCCATTCTCGTCCTTTCCCTTTGCTGCTCAAGACGTCACTGGCAGCTTACTTCCTTCTCTGAGTCTGCGGGCATTTTTAGGAATTCCTGCTTGGTAGGGTGTAGGGACCCATGAACCTTCCCCTTGGCTCACTCGTCCGTTTGTAGGGGGGCTAGTGTGAAATTTCAGCTGGCGCTGGGGCCTTACGCGCTCCGGACCCCTTCCTCCCCCCACCTTGAACGTGCTGCCCCAGTCTTCTTCCTCCTGCTGCCCTGGCGGCGTGCTCCTGCCCTCCCTGTGGGTCCAGGATGCAGCCGGCCAGAGGCTCAGCCTTGACAAGTCCATCCTTCAAGTGCCACCCTGTGCTGAACTCTATCCCCTCCCCCACCCAGAGCTTTCTCCTGTTCTTCCTGCCCTTCCCCCAGCCTCCTTCCCCCTCTCCATCGCTGCTCTTCAAGGGAAGAGACATCTTTCAGGGAAGACCAATGAAACAGAGCTGCCCAAGCCTGGGAGGGTTCAGAGGGCCAGGAGAGCAGATCCTGGTGATGGGGATCCTGTCCCTCCAAAACTGACATGTCTTCATGCTAGTGCATCTCCACACTTCTTTCTGTGCAGGTGCCTGAGTCTTTCCTCACCTCAGCGGGGCTGGGAAGCATCCGTTTAATAACTTGTGGCAGAGACTACTATTGTCAGTTCTGTCAATGAGAGAGGAGCCAGAGAGCTGTGGTGGGACCTCGACACATGCTCATGGGTGGTCTGGCCAAAGGAGTCAACTCCTTCCCATTGGAATTAAGTTAGCAGAGGCCAGGGGCACCTACCAAAGGGAGAGTGGACTCCATGAGTGGCTTGCTAACTCTTTGGACCACAGCCCATACAGAATCCAGACATTTTACATTGTAAGCCAGGACACACACAAACTGAAACAGAAGTTTGTGGGATAGTACTTACTGTTTTATCACATTTGCAATGTTCTCATAATTTTATGCTCTTCTAGTCTATTCCATTCCATTCCACTCCATTAAAAACAAACCCAAGAAGTGCTGGTCATGACCTACTACATTGATTTCATGACCTGTAATATGAAAAAAGTGGACGAGCTGATCTCAGCGGGCTCTTATGAACTGTAAGGAATAGTAATTTACCAAACTGCCGTGATTTATATCCGTGTTGTGATTTTTGCCAGATTCACACACTTCTGTTATTATGGACCTAACTGTTTTTCTTCAATTTGACTCATTGTTTTAAATATCAGTTACTTAGAAAGGAAACGAATGGAAGATCTGTATCTCTTGCAATAAATAAAAAGTTTCCTTACAAATAAATGCACTAAACACTCAACAGTGTTATTAATTCTAGTTACACACTGTTGCCCTTGGAAAGCTCTAGGTCTGAGCCTCCTATGTCTCTGTTTAAGGGAAGGAAACAGAATCGATGTTAAAGACATCTACTACCAAATAGTAGTGGGAAAGATTGAAAGGCATCAAGAAGGGAGTAATTTTCTCAACATGTGCTCTCGTGTGCTTTAATGCAGCATGGCAAGCAAGCAGGTGCTAATCAAAGGGCCCTGCGGCATCAGCATCCTCTACTTCTGTCCACCCGGAGTCCTGGGCCCCGTATTTCCTGAGATGGGAGAGGAGAGGGGAGAAGATGGTTTTTTCCTAGGACCAAATATACTAGAGCAGAGTCTCAAACTCTACTGTGCATTTTAATGGCCTGGGGATCTTGTTAAGATGCACATTCTCATTCAGTAGGACTGGACTGAGGCCTGAGGTTCTGTATTCTAGCAAGCTCCCAGGTGATGCCAATGCTACTGTTGACGGTCTAGGGACCACGATTTGGGTAGCAGGGCTCCAGGGTCCTTTATACCCTCTCCTAGGGGACTGACTGTGGACCCTGAACCAAGTCAGACCCTTCTGTTTCCCAGTAAAAATAACAAAGCAATTGATGGGACACCTAGTGGGTACCACACCTGAGCTAGTGTTCTCACGTTCGCAATCTCATTTAATTCTCAGAGTAAAGCTGTGAAAGGTTGTTAACCTCATCTTAAGGATGAGAAGAGGGAGTGGCCATTGTGATTGGTCTCTGCTGGGGACTTCTCCATGGGAGGCACCCACCATGGGAGACATACCAGGTTTCCTCTGCCCACCCCCTTCCTGAGTGGCAGAAGCCCAGGCATCTGGCCTTTATGAGTTCCTCTGTCTAGACAAAACCTGTCCCGCTCCACCCCCCCACCCCCCACCCCCCCACCCCCATGCCCCCCACCCCCACCCCACCCCGCCAAGGGCCAACTTCGGTGTTAATGGAGCAGAAAGCCTTAGTTGTTAATTTTCTAGTGCATCATTGGGAGGGTTAATGAGAGACCAGCTGGTGTGCCACCCAGCCATGTGGAAGGGCCATTTTCCTTTGCATTTGGTCTGCAGACATTTTGCAGACCCTGTGGCAGCTCCTGACCTGGATGGGTCAGTGGGCATCGTGTGCTGTCTTTGGGTGCAGAAACTTTAGACACCCGAAGCAGGATCTTGTTCTGTCTCCTGCTCCTTGGAAAGGAAGGATGGGATGCAAGTTGGACGAAGAGCTATTTCTTGCCCGGGGACCCACGGTGGCTGCCACCACAGCCAGGCCCTTGCTGCGGACACCTGAGCATCCTCAGGCCCCCTCCCTGACCTGAGACACCACTCCCCATCCAGTTGCCTGTGACTACACTAAACCTGCTTCCATCCACCTCTCCTTTGCCCAGAAACCTTCAGTGAGGCATTTTCTTTCCACATCCAATCCAAACTGCCTTCAAGATGCCCCACGCTGGGGGACACCTCGCACTACCCATCCATTAAGATCTGCCAGCATCCCAGCACGTGCCCCCCTGCTCTAGCCAGTGAGACCCTCACCGTTCCAAGCCAACCTCTGTGCTCAAGCCTCAGCTCAAGCTACCACCACCTCCAGGAAGCCCTGCGTGATTATAGCACCGGCCTTGGTGAGCACCCCAGTTCAGAACCCAGCACTTCTTGCTGGGCCACAACATTGAGTTCTTTCTTATTTATTGTTTTGTAGTGTTTACCTATGTAGGCTTTGTGCCCTGTTGTCATTTCTTCTCAGCCAGACTCTACACTCCTTAGAGGCACAAAGAAGAATAACAAAGGCTGCCATTTATAGGGGGCCAGACACTGTCCTTAAGCACTTGACAAACAATGTCCCGTTTAATCTTCAACCCCCGCTGCAGAGGTCTCAACTATTTTTATCCACTTCTAAGGATGAGGAGACTTTTTTTTTGTTTATGATCCCAGAGAGGGTAAACAGTTTTCCTAAGGTCACACAGCCTAGGAAAAGCTGAGCTGGGCTCTAAACCCAGGTCTGTGTGATGCCGGAGGTTGTGCTTCTCGCCAGAGGTGCTCAAGTGCCGGGGCCCTCGGCATGAGAACCTGGGGTTGGGCCCAGCATCTGTGTGTTTGCAAAGCTCTTCTGAACACCCTGACTCTTAACCACTGTGTGCATCTATCTCCCTTTGCCCCGAGCACGTGGGAGCTTGGAAATGCTTTGTGGTTGGTGAGGGGGTATGAAGAGAAGGATGTTCTAGGGGGATGCGTTCTAGCACTTAGGGCCACCTAAGAGAATCACGGAGCAGGAAGGATGCAAGGAGACAGTAGAGCTGAGCATGAGGAAGGCAGAAGGGCAGTCAGAAAAGGCTACTGGAGAGGTCAAACCAGTGACCCTCTCTCCACCGCAGCCGTAACTCGGCCTCACCTAGACATACGAATCAGCTGGGGCATCTTGTGAGGATGCAGATTCTGGTCCAGCAGGTCTGGGGCAGGGTCTCCTGTTTGGCGTTTCTAACAAGCCCCCAGGTGATGCCCATTCAGTAGGAAGGCCCTGGGGTCCTCAAGCCCTCCTGGAGGATCTGATTCCTTCCCTCACTAGTCTAGCACCTTCCCGCCTCCCTCCTTCCTAGAGGATCAAATCTAAACTCCTAGCACAGCACGGGAGCCTTTTCAGACACCATCTCCAGCCTCACCTCCTGGCTCTCTTAACCACACTCCCCACCCTGCAGCTGCCCTGAATCCTTCGCTGTTCCCCAGACACACCATCCCCAGCCAGAGTTTGTTGCTTTTTGCACAAGCCATTACTTTGCCTGGAGGAATGTGCTTTGGCCTTTCTTGGCCAGGTGAGAAGGAAGCTGAATGTCGCCTTCCTGGGAAGTTACAGACTGGGGAATGGGCTCTAGACTCCTGGGTCTGGAGAGAAGCCCTCCAGAGGTTCTTGGACTCCCTTCCCTGTCCCTGCTCCCAGCAAAGGCCAGCCATGGTCCCTGGCCCTAGAGAGGCGTGGAATCAGGCGACTTAATTGTCCTGCTTTGAACATTCGTTGTTTCTTGGCACCTTCGAGTAAAAATAGAGCTGAGAATGACTCAAGTGAAGCCCCAGCTTGGAATCTGGAGAGCAGAGTGGAGCATGTAGGACATTCTGTGGAGCCCGGGAGGCCAGGCCATCTGCGGGAGCTCTGGGGAGGGGGCCCTGTGACCTGGGCCGGGGCTACCAGGATGCTGTGGTCATACCCGGGGCTCTGAGAGGCCAGCCCATAGCTGCTTTCACTTTAAACTTTTCTCTCCTAGCTGTGGAAATATTTCAGGACTTCCGGAGAAGTTTCCTTTGGTGCTTCCTGAGTTTTCTCCTGTGATTTTTTGCCTCCAGATTTCAGCCCCAGGCAGGGGGCAGCTCCCGGAAGAGCTGCGGGTGCCGCCCTGGCTGACTGCAGCCCTCACAGGACCTCCTCCCTGTTGCCTCCCAACCTCTCTCCCCTGCAGGAAGCCTCCCCGTGCACTGGTTTTGGGGAGCAGTAGCCCCCCCTCTCTGGGAAAAAAAAATATCTCTTCCTGCATTCAGGCTGCCGCCTGGGGGCTGTGGGCAGGTGATCAAGGGCTGTGTCTCCGGCTATAGGCCTGCCCCCCTTCTGAGAGCAGAGCAGCTGGAGGGAAGCGGCCTGCTGCTGAGGGGGAACCAGAGCCTTTGAATACTTGCTGGGATTCACCTCTTTGAGCTTCATTTTCCTCACCTGTAAAGTGGGAAGAAGCTTACCAACCCCACCAAATAGGGTGGCCAGATTTTTTAGCAAATAAAAATACAGGATGCCCGGTTAAATTTGAGGTTTAGTTAAACAATGAATACTTGTTTAAGCATAAGTATATCCTATGCAATATTTGGGATATACTTATACCAAAAACTTATTACTCGTCCAAAGTTCAAATTGTACTGGGCGTCTTGCATTTTATATGGTGTCCCTATTGCTGGATTAAATGGTGTGTATCGTATGTAACACTTAGCAAGGGCCCCATCTAAATGTTCCTTGCTCGTTTCATTACTCCCTTCTCTCCTCTGTGCCACCCTCTGACCCCTGGAGGCCAAGCTGATGAGACATTTCTGTGGAGCAGTCACAGAACTATTGAGATTGTTTTTATAAAATCGACACAAAAATGAGTGATTAATGCACAAGTGCCAATAATAATAGCTGTCACTTACCTGGCACTGGCTGTGTCCCACGCTGTTCCAAGCACTTTCTGTATATTAATCCCCTTACCCTTCACAATAATCCTATGAAGAAGATGCTTATCTCCACTTTACAGATGAGAACGCAGAGGCACAGGTTAGGTAAATAAGTTGCTCAAGGACACATAGCTAGTAAGTGATGAGCTGGATGTGAACCCAAGCAATCTGGCCCCTGTGTTCTTGGTGTTAAAAGGACGTATTGCTGCATCTTGCCTACCAACTGCCACAGTTAAAGATGTAAAGTTTCTTTAAGGTCAAGGACATAGAAACCTACAGGGGTGGTTTCACAAAGCAGGTGATAACACAGCACGCTCCCAGAGGGAGGTGTGACTTCCCGGGTTCCCCCGCCGAGATCCTTGCATGGAGAGAGGGTTCAGCCAGGCCTGAGGAGCTCACACTACGGTTTATCTCTTCCTGCCCACCACCCCTGAAGGTCACAGAGGTACTGGCCATGTGCCAGCCTGTCACCAGGTGAAAGTCTCCAGCTCATCCCTGAGGCCCTGCAAACCCTAATCCAGGTCCTTTTCAATCTTATTAATTCACAAATAACTGTGCCACCGTGTGATGTCCTCTTCTTGAGATCCTTCACGGTTTTCCAGGATACAATGTTTTTCCTTTTGTAAAATGAACGCATATAGTTATTGAGGACTAGAAAAATACCTAAAAGTAGAAGGAAGACAATCCATGTGCCACTGACCCACCCCCTGAGGTGAGTCTTCCTCCTTGCTCTTGTCTGTGGCCCAGGGTCTGGTCATGCAGCCCCACTGTGCGCTCTCGGCAGAGGCCAGGCTACAGGCCAGAGCACGATAGAAAACTCAAATGGCCCCATGTCCCAGCACCACCCCTGGATGCTTGTGCCAAAGGGGATGAGTTGGAAACAGGGTCTGGAAACCAGTAGGTACCATCTCGCCTTCTCTAGAGTCCTGGCTGGCTCTTTGAGACAAGGTGAGGATCAGGTGCCCGCAGCTCCCTTCTCTCAGGGGCTTCACGTGCCCACCTGTCCTCACCCCCACCCACGCCATGAGTAGCAGTGCAGAAGTGCCCGTTGTTGGAAGGGGCTGCCCCGTCCTGTCTCAGCTTATGACCAGAGATGGGTTTCCCGAACACTTTGTAGGTAGCACTAAAGGCTCTGCTGGCCCCAAGCCCAGGTTCCAAGTCTTGCCACCTCTTTTCCCACCACAGGCCTCCCCCAGGCCCAGCTGCTCAGTGTTGTGGTCTTTCCCCATATTCTGAAGGTTAACTCCAATTAATTCAAAGAGAAATCTGAGACTAAGAGCTTGGCCTGTTGCCTCTGCTCCTACCTCCTTCCGTGTCTCTGCCATCTTCCTTTTCTCCCTGTCCCTTCCCCACATGTCCCCAAGGGACTATTCAGTAGATGCTTGTTGGCAGGTTCAGAGAGACCCTGGTTCATTCGTCAGGAGACCAGAGTCCCCAACCAGAGTCCCCAACTTAAATGCCTCATCTGTCAGGGTCCAGCAGGAAACAGATGACACACCCAGCTTGGGGGGTTTGGGGAGAGCTTGTAACAAGACTACGACCAAAATGTGGGCAGGGTGAGGGGAGGGTCTGGTTCCCATACCTGGAGACACAGGCCATGTGGGCAGCTTCCTGGCAGGAGCTACAATACAGCCTGGGTGGCCCACAGGGAGGAGCTGCGGGGAGAAATATTCCAGCTTCCCTCACACCCCTCCCTTCCTGTGATCTCCTGCTGGGACAGAAAACAGGGCGGAGGGGCAGGGAGAATGGACCTGGAGGGGTGCACTCCAGGTATAATCATTCTCTCTGCATCTTTCCCCATTTGCAAAGGGAGGGTTGGAAATACCTGCCCTGTGTATGTCCTGGGGTTTGTAAAAATCAGCTAAGATGATGAATGGTGACGGTGTGTGTTCATCATTTAACACCAGAGTAAGGGATAAGTTATTATTGATAAACACTCACCAGGTACCCCCGACAGAATGAGTCTTACATTCTCACTTCTGCTGGCGAGCCGCTCATCTCCAAAGGACATATGGGTAAAGGAACAAGAAATTGCAGAATTGCAAAAGCCTGGGTTTGAATCCCAGAGCCCCTGCTTAATGTTCATATGGCCTCAAGCAAGTCATTTAATGAGCCTCCCTGCGGTGAAATGTACCTCATTGGCGTTCAGAGGAGAGTGGATGCGGGGTCGTTACTTTTAGCCAGCCGCGTAGGGGGTGCTCGGAGGACCTAGCAGCATCCCTCAGCCCTCAGCTGAGTCCAGGCCCTGCAGTGGTGCCCAGGCTCTGGATCCCTGGGTCTCTCTTCTCAGTATCATTGACCCAGGCCCAAGGACGTGGAAGCAGCTCCTAATGTTAACAGTAATAACCACCACTGATTTTACTGATTGCTTACTGTATACAGGCACTGATCAGTTCATTCTCTTGGACTCACTAGAGTCCCCATGGCTAGAATAGCATTTTAATATAATTGATTTCCTTTACAATCCTATGTATTTAATGCATTTCAAAACATTCTTAGGAAAAGGGACCATTGGCTTCACCAGACTACCATGGATAGATCAAGGCATGAAAGAGTGAAGGGTCCCTGCTCACTCCCAGGGGACTGTGAGTTCCAGGTTCCCTGTACTCTGAACTGAATTCAGCCTTTTCTGGGTACCTCTGGGCCATGGCTGTGATGGTGGCCTTTACTGAACTGGGAGGCAGGAGACTGGGGATCTTCCCCTAGCTCAGCTACTCCCTGGTGACCTTAGCCAGGTCCTCTGTGCCTTCCACTGCAAAGTGTAATGGTTGGACTACCCCTACCTGGTTTTTATTTCTATTTTATATAGGAAATGTATCATATATACGAAAGAGCATATACAATGTCTGGGTTTGGTTTCATAAAGACTTATAAGACAGACATCCATTTGCCCTCCATTAAACTTCAAGAGACCGCTGCCAGTCCTGAGAAACTGCTGTGTGCCCCACTGTATTTATTTGCTAATACAAAGCACCTCAGAGTAGGGGCACTTAAACCGCAGTGGTTGATCGTCTCACAGTTCTGGAGACCAGAAGTCTGAAATCAAGGTGTCAGCAGGGTGGGTTCCTCTGAGGCTCTGAGGGCCACGCCTCTCTCCTGGCTTCTGGTGGATTGCTAGCAAGCTTTCGTGCTCCTTGGTTGATCTATAGATGCATCACCCGATCTCTGCCTTGATTCGCTCTGTAAAGACCATGTTTCCAAAAAAGTCACATTCTGAGGTGCTGGGGGTTAAGACTCCAACAGATTTTGGGGGGAACACAATTCAACCTGTCAACCTCACTGCCCCCCTCGCCGTCCTGAATTTTGTGTTAATCATTCCCTCCTCTTCTTTAGAGGCTTATTACATAGGTATGTGTCCCTAAATAATATAAATGTAGTTTTGCCCGCAATTTATATAAATAGACTAATAGTAGAAGTGTTTTTCTGTGACTTGCCTTTTTCTGCTTAGAATTATGTTTTTTGGGATTTGTCTTTGTTTTTGCCTATAGTTCTAGATTATTCATTGTCAAAGCTGCATAGAATTCTATTATAGGAATAAACTACAGCTTATTTAGTGGTAACAATGGTACTCCTACATTTTTGGACAAAATCCTTAGTAGGGATTTCATTTTATACTGCAACACAGCTCACACACCTTGTGTGTGTGTGTGTGTGTGTGTGTGTGTGTGTGTGTCTGAATTAGCTTCATAAAACTATCCTCCCTTAGTATGTGAGTTGCTGCTTTTCAATCCATTTCAAAGGTGACCTGCCGAACTGATTGCGTGATCCACTAACGGGTCAACCTGCAGTGGCTGGATGCTCCCCCTCATGTGTCCGGCGTGGTGGCCCTGTGGTTCCGTGCCCAGCAGGCAGGCATGGCCTCGCTGCTCCCCACAGGGCTGTCTGCCTGCACACACCCCTTGGCACCAGACCACGGTGCCTGCTGGTTCTTGTCCTTCCATCTGTCTTGGCTGTTGTCTTCTCCCTGCTCCTGCTGGGCACGTTCTAGCTCTGGCCTTGCCCTTGTAGTGGCTGCATCTCATGGGCTGTGACCTGAGGGACCAGACCCTGGGGCATGTTAGAAATGTGTGCGCTGTAGCGTTACTGATTTAGTCAGGTAGCAAGAGAGAGGGTAGTGTCTGGAATCAGACTGTCTGGATTCCAAGCTTAGCGACTCAGTAGCTGTGTGTTGGGCTCAGTTGGGGTGCTACTGAGCCCACCTGTGCCTCAGGGCTGAAATCTGTCTAATTCTTTGTTAATATCTCTGAGCACAGTGGCTATACTAGGAAGAGGTCAAAACACCCAGTTAAAAGGAAGCTGGAGGTGGCTAGAAGAGCTGGTTCTAGGACTTCCCTGGCAGTCCAGTGGTTAAGACTCTGTGCTTCCATTGCAGGGGTGCAGAGGCGGGGAAGTAAGATCCTGCATCCCCGGCAGCATGGCCAAAAAAAAAAAAAAAGCTGGTTCTGCGCTCAGGCTGCCTGCGTTCAGATCTCAGCTCCATTATTATTGTTATTTGACCTTCCTGTGCCTTCTCTTACCCATCTACAAAATGGGGGCAATAATAGAACTCACCACATGCTTGTTAATAGGATTGAATGAGATAATGTTCGTAAAGCTTTCAGTACAGCATCTGGCTTCGCCTTCTACCTGGTTTCCAGCCTGATACTCAAGAGACAGCTGGGGTTTTCGGGGCGGGGGTTTGGTTTGGTTTTGTTTTGTTCCCTGCGCCATGTGACATGTGGGATCTTAGTTCCCTGACCAGGGATCGAACCCATGCCCCCTGCAGTGGAAGCGCGGAATCTCAACCTCTGGACTGTCAGGGAAATCCCTTTTCTTTCTTTCTTTCTTTTCTTTTTTTAACATGAAAAGAGGTTTACTTTCTCACTGTGACCCCATGTGGAAGGAGCGGCCACCTGGCCCCAGGTTCCCTCTCAGCAAAGGTTCATTTTTTGGCACTGCTCCACTCACAAGCCCACTGCAGCCAGAGGCCTGCCCACCCCCACCGCCCCCCACAAAGTGTGTGCTCCTTAGAATACTCACCTTCCCTCTGGTGTGGTCTGGTGGGGTGGGTGTGGAATATTCGCCTTCCCTCTGGTGTGGGCTCTGGGTTGGGCGTCTTCATTCGGGTCCCCACAGGACTCCCGTTGTTTTCAATGACGATCGCGTTGGAGTCCAGCCTGGGGGTCATCTGTGCATAGGCATGTAATGCCCCCCAATGAGCACTTTTCCTTCTGTCCCTTGATAGCCAGCAGATGCCCCCCTACCCATCACCCCGTATTCTTGTTATAGACGTGGATGCAGTGAGGTGGAGGATGGTGTGGGACGTTCCCAGTGCACTGCTGTCTACCACACGCACCCGAGTCATCGTTTCTCCCCAGCCCTCCACAGCTGGTCAGCCAGACCACCTGCCTTCCCTTGGAACCGCCTCCCAGCCACCTTAGGGTGTCCCCAAACTAAAATCAGATCAGGTCCCCCTCCTGCTGAAAACCCTTCCGTGGCCCCCAATTGCCCTGTGGGAGGGAGGGGTCCCGCTGCCCAGCATAGCCCCTGGGCCTGTGTGGCAGGCCGCTGGCTTCTCCAGCCGCATCACTCTCCCCACCCCTCACCTTGCACTTGAACCTTCTACTTTAGTACTGCCGGCCCTCCCCCACCCGAGTGTTTCCCAAACTCAAACTTCTTCCCCATTTGCTTGCCTGATGAAGACCTTCAAACCCAGTTCATGTCACCTCCCTCAAGCAGCCGTCTCTCACTCCCAATAGAATGAAACACTTCTAATAATACTCAATATCATGTCATTGTTGAGAACATGGACCCTGGAGAAAACTACCCTGGGTATGAATCTCAGCCACACCATTTACTAGCTGTGTGATCTTGAGCTAGTTACCTAACCTCTCTGTGCCTAAATTTTCTCATCCATAAATTGGGGGCTCTCAGAGTACCTACTTCACTGTGGGGCTTGAGTGTGTTACTACATGTACCAGGCACGTGGTAAATGTGTACTATCTCTCCACTGGGTGTAAGTCTCCTGAGGGCCGAGGCTGAATCTGCTTTGCCTCCAAGTTTTGTCCCTATTGCCTGGCACAGTGCCTGGCACATAGTAGGTGTACATCAGATATCTGTCAATCGAATGAAGGGAAGCCGTGTTTACCTTCTTTGGAGAAAAGTCCATTCAGATCCTTTGTCTATTTTTTGGTTAAGTTGGGTCATGTGTCATTTTATTGTTGAGTTGTAAGATTTCTTTATATAGTCTAGCTACAAGTCCCTTATCAGATATATGATGTGCAGATTTCCCCCATTCTATGGGTTGTCTTTTCTTTTCTTTTTTTTTTTGTAACTTTATTTATTTATTTTATTTATTTTTGGCTGCACTGGGTCTTCGTTGCTGCGCGTGGACTTTCTCTAGTTGTGGCGAGTGGGGGTTCCTCTTCGTTGCGGTGCGTGGGCTTCTCATTGTGGTGGCTTCCCTTGTTGCGGAGCGCAGGCTCTAGGCGTGTGGGCTTCAGCAGTTGTGGCTCACTGGCTCAGTAGCGGTGGCTCGGGGCTCTAGAGCGCAGGCTCAGTAGTTGTGGTGCACAGGCTTAGTTGCTCCACGGCATGTGGGATCTTCCCGGACCAGGACTCAAACCCGTGTCCCCTGTGTTGGCAGGGGGATTCTTAACCACTGTGCCACCGGGGAAGCCCCTCTTTTCACTTTCTTGATGGTGTCCTTTGAAGCACAGAAGTTTTTAATTTTGATGACGTCTAGTTTATCTATGTTTTCTTTTGCTGTTTGTGCTTTTGATGTCATATCTCAGAATCCTTAGCCACATCCAAGGTCATGAGCTTTACCCCTGTTTTCCTCTAAGAGTTTTACAGATCTTCGATCCATCTTGAGTTAATTTTTGTATGTGGTGTGAAGTAAGGGCCCAACTTCATTCTTTTGTAGGTGGATATCCAGTTGTCTCAGCACTATTTGTTGAAAAAACTATTGCATGGTCTTGGCGCCCTTGTCAAAAATCAGTCGACCAGGGCTTCCCTGGTGGCGCAGTGGTTGGGAGTCTGCCTGCCAGTGCAGGGGACGCGAGTTCGTGCCCCGGTCCGGGAGGGTCCTGCGTGCCTCGGAGCGGCTGGGCCCGTGGGCCGTGGCCGCTGGGCCTGCGCGTCCGGAGCCTGTGCTCTGCAGCGGGAGAGGCCACAGCAGTGAGAGGCCCGCGTGATAAAAAAAAAAAAAAAAAAATCAGTCGACCATACGTAGATGTGTTTACTTCTGGACTCTCAAGTCTACTGCATTGATCTATATATCTGGAGAGCCACCTCCATCTCTAACAGTTTACCGTCTCTGCCCATCTGCTCTCAGCAGTCCTGGAAACTCCCACAAGAAGCGTTGATAGGACATCCCACAGCCGAGCGCCATCTCCCGAATGGCCCCCCCCTGGAGTTAATCACTTTCCGCATCTATCGGGGGGACCACTGGGAGGACCCAGTGTGACCCGCCCTTGAGGGCATGTGGGGGAGGATGCCGTGGAGACGTGCTTTCTCTCCCTTCACCTGCACGCCGGCACATCTCCTCCCAGAGCAGGTCCTGTTTGTGCTGAGGCCCAGCTCCTAATTGGGTGGATGCCCTTGATGCGGACCAGGTAGTTACCTAACCTCTCCTGGCACTAGAGGCATCTTCACCAGAACAGCGGCGTTGGGAGGGAGAGCCTGCATCAATGGGTAGGCACTAGGAGGCTAGAGAGGGCCATTAGCATAGCCAGGCTCTCTTCCTAAGGTGGCTTCTGTCCCTGTTTCCTTTGTGTGTGTATGTGTGTGTGTGTGGCTTGATCCCCCTCCTTTCCGAGGGCTTGTTCCTTCTGGTTGGGGGACTTGTGTGCTTTAAGAGGTCAAGTGGCTCTTGGCCGGTATGTCCTTGGTGCAGGACTGTGGTCTCACATTGACTCTAGCCAGTGAAGAAGACTCCCCAGGGCAGCCAGAGCCCCTAGCGGAGTGGGATGGAGAGCTGGGAGGATGGCGCTCTGTGATACCACGGGGACACTCTAGCTTGCAGGGAGCTCCGAATTTATGGGTGCTTTAGTATAGCTCAGGCAGAGAACACAATTGAGCAGAGAATTGTAAAGTTGCACTATACAACTTGTTGAATTCTACAGGGCAGGGCTGCCTGTGAGCTGAGAGAAGTTGGGGTGCTTAGCTGGTAGGGTGCTGGCTCAGAAGGAGGAAGGGGCCACATTATAGTAGAGAGGCCCATGGTACAGTGTGTCCCCTGCCCCTCCAGATCCCCTAAGGCTTTGGAGATGAATCTTCCTCAAGTGGCAGCCACTGCAGTGACATTATATTTGTTAGGGACCCAGGAGGGGAATCCACTTCTTCCTTCCTTAGATCCCTAGAAGCAGAACTGAGGGAGAGCAGAGATTTCTGTAGAGTTTGTGCCCATCTCCTCCCTCTTCAGCTGTTCTCCCCGCTCGCCCGCCCCTGAGTGGGAGCAGAGCGGTGTGAGCTGGGTTGGAGCTGCTCACTGCCTTAGAATTGCATCAGCCTCGCCTGGCAGGCTGGAGCGGGAGCCTGTTGCTATGGTGACCACTAGGCTTCAAACCAGTGAGAAGGATGAGTTAGTTAGTCGCAGGGTGTGGTTTTCTTGTCTTGTGATGATGTCTTGTAATAGGCACACAGGGTCTGTGTTCTCAGCCCTTGCATGGGGAGATGTGTCATCTGCTCAGGTGGGCATGATGGACAGCTGCTCCAGAAACTGTGTGGGCATTGACCAGATTGGTTACGTGTGACAGAGGACACAATTGGCTCCCTTCTGCCTCATTCTGGCGGCAGTGGGTGATTTGACCAAGTAAACCAGATTCTGGGGGAAGGGAGGGGACCAGGATGCAACCTGTCACCCAGAACGGAAGGCTGCTCTGAATCCCAGCCAATGAAACCTGCCCAGGCTTCATCATGATTTTTTTTCAAAACCACCTGACAGAACTCATCATCTTGCTAAAGATAACGGCTGCTTGGCCAAGCCAGCACCGTACTTATTAGTTCAGATCTCTCCTCTCACATTTTGCCTGCAGTGGGAAAGGAGATAAAAAAGTTTACATTCCAGCCACATTGAGCACTTTCTGTGTGCTGGGCACTGCACTAGACACTGCCTCATCGTTTTATCATCTCCTTACCTCTGCACTCGAGAGCAGGTGATGCTGCCCCGGTTCTGAAGGGGAGTAAGCCCTGGGACCTGGAGGGTTTAAGTGACTTGCCCAAGACTTAAACCTAAATCTTTGGGCTTTATGACTGGTGTTTTTTTGGATTCCAGATGCCCTTAGAAACAGGAATTCTTAGGATGTCCAGTAAAGAGACACACTGTACATCTCCTAGTGGAAAAATCTTGGCAGTGTCTCTCCCCAGAAAAAACACAGTTTCTATGTGGCGAATGGTTGACTGGAGCTATTTCTGATTTCTGAACGGGAAGAATGAGAGATGTGGGCGTTGCCTGCAGACAGAGGAAAACCTGGGAAGCAGTTGGTGAGGTCAGGGCAGGGCATTGACAAAGCCCAGACTTGGTACAGAGACAGCCTGGGATTTCTGCCTGGGGCCCTCTACGGGTGCGGATCAATTGTCAGATGAGTTCTCAACAAAGAGGTGTCTGGTGAACTGGTCCAGGGTAAGATGTAGAACCGGAAGAGAACTAGGGCCTCAGCGAGAGCCTGGCAGTCATCAGATCTGACTTGCTGAGCTTACGAGGAATAGTAACGGCAGTCAGTTCTCAGATGGTGCCGTCACTCTTTGAGGTGCACTTTAGATATAATTACTCATTTCATTTTCACAGAATCCCTGGGAGTTTGGTTGCTATTATTCCGTTTTGAAGATGAAACAGAGGCACAGAGAGGTTGAGTGACTTGCTCAAGGTAACACAGCTGGTAAGAGGTAGAGCTGGGGATTCAAGCCCAGGCAGTCTGACTCCAGGGCATGAGCTCTTGACCAAATGTTCTACTGGCTCTGCTCGTACCTTCTGGAAAGATGATAGGGAGTTAGCTTGTATGACCCACACTGAGGAGTGTGTGTGTGTGTGCACATACATGCACACACACACATATACCCTAATATACTGCAGTGGGAAGGAAGGCTCGTGGCTGCACTTGTGAGCTTCTGTGTATTGATGGCTGTGCCCTGTGCATTTGCGGGGGCCCAAGGAGACCTGTACGTGCGTGTGATGCTCCTCCCTTCTTCTCTCCCTCCCTCCCTTTGTGTTTCCCCGGAGGCTGGGTGCTCTGCCCTCTCTGGTGTAGAGCTGTGGAGGATATTGCTGCAGACCTTGTGCCTGGATTGCTTGCCTAACTGTGTTGAAGGGCCCCGGGCTCTCAGGAAGGAGCTCAGATCTAGAGCTGAGAGTGGACAGGGGCCCCAGGAAGAGCAGGCAGGGAAAGTGGGAGCACAGTTGCCGTGTGTGTGGGGGCATTCTCTTGTGCCTCTTTTGGTGCTTGGGTCACCTGTCTGCTACCCACACAACATGCAGCTGCTTCCAGACAAAATGGGCTTCCTCCTGTCTTCCCCAGGGCCAGGATTGTAGGGAGAAATAATTAAGATAATAATAAAAATAATGAAATTAACAATAACAGCAACTAACCTTGTTTACTACATGGCAGGCACTGTTCTTAGTGCCTCTACTTGAACTAACTCATTTAACTGTCACAAAAGCTCTATGAAATAGTTTTATTATCAGTAGCTTCGTTTTATGAAGGAGGACACTAAGGCACAGAGAGGTTAAGCAAGTTGCCCAAGGTCACACAGCTAAAACTGGAATTTGAATTCTGGTAGCCAGGCTGCAGAGCATATGAAAGCACAGTACACGACTGTGTCCTTTCATGCCTCCTAGGGGAAGCCTCCAGACCTTGTAACCCATTTCTGCCCCCAGTTTAGAATCTTGTTTTTATTTTCCTGAGAGACTGGGTTGTACTCACTTCCCTGCCCACAGGTCCTGTGTATGAGATGTGGCCTCTGACATCATCCAGTTTTTGTGGGAATTGTGCCCCTTCTCTCCTCTCATGCTCAGGTGCTCAGGCATGGAAGTGACGTTTCCAGGAGCTGTCCTGGGAGCAGAGGTAATTAACTTTGGCCATTGCTGCTCTGGCATCATCCCGCCAGTCTGCCTGCACACAGGTGGTTCAGTGTGAACACCTGGGGCAGGGCAGGTCCTGCCAGCCCTGGAGGCCCTGCTGCCTGTTTCTCTCCTGTCCTCTCTGACCTGTGGTCTACAGCCGCCCTTGTTATGAGAGCCGAGTTGAAACATCTCTTTTTCCTTTCCACTACTTGTGGCCCCCAACCCCCCGCCCCGTCTCCTGTCAGTCCCTGGGCCGTGTCTGGTCCTGAGCTTGATTCTTGGAGGAGGCTGCCTTCCTGTGGGAGAAGGCTGGCATCTCTTGCTGCCAGGTGGGAGCTGTGTGGATCTGAGTAGAGGACTTGGGAGGTGACAGAGGGATAGGGGCAGAGCCAGGGAAAAGGGGTGACCTGGGGGAAGTTTCATATCCAGCCATGACCCCTGGGGGTTCTGCATGCTCCCCAAGACATTGCCTTTGCCACTGGAAGGTTGAACTTGGGGTGCCCAGGTGCTGCCTGATGGGGGAAGGAGTATTGGAATTGAAGCTGACAGATGCCTGGCAGCCCCTAGCCTAGGGCAGAGCCAGGCTTGTCTTGTGCCAGGAAGTTGGCAGCAAAACAGAAATGAGCTATGGAGGTGGAACCTGGCTTTGTTACTTAGAAGGTGACTCGAAAGCTGTCTTTGGAAACTGATGGGTTCCAGGCCTAGTTTAGTCCCTGTGCCCCCCTGCTAATTCCCATGAAAGAGTTTCTCTGGTATTTCTCCTTCCCTATGTGCTTTTTTTGAAGTTATATTTTATTCTATTTTTAAAGTTGCGGTAAAATACATATAACATAAAATTTACCATCGTAATCATTTTCAAGTATGCAGTTCAGTGGCGTTGAGTACGTTCACATTTTTGGGTGGCCATCACCACCATCTACCACCAGAACTCTTTTCATCTTGAAAAACTGAAACTCTGCACCCATTAAACACTAACTCCCCCTTCTCTCCCTACCCCCGGCCCCCTGGCAGCCATCATTCTACTTCCTGTTTCTGTGAGTTTGACTACTCTAAGAACGTCATATAAGTGGAGTCATACAGTCTTTTCGTGACTGCTTACCTCACTTAGTGTAATGTCCTCAAGGTTCATCTACATTGTAGCACATGCTAGAATTTCCTTTGTTTTTAGAGTGAATAATATTCCATAGTATGTCTGTGCCACGTTTTGTTTATCCATTCATCTATCAATGGACACTGGGGTTGCTTCCACCTTTTGGCTGTTGTGCAAAATGCTGCAATGAACATGGGTGTTCCCTGTCTACTTTTGGGCTTACTTCACACATCAGCAATGGGCCATCCTTGGGGCTTGGTCAGGGATGGGCCCACTGACTTGGCCCCAGGAGAGTGGGTGGCTCACCAAGTTGACGGGGAAGGCTCGGCCCTCTGGTGTCTGCTTCTACCAAACACTAAGATGTCAGTGCTCCTGGCACCAACCTACTTGCTTGAGGACCTTCCGGATTTCCTTCCCCTCTGCCTTCAGAAGAGGGTGCTGGATTCCTGGTTCTCTCATGGACAGGAGGAGGGCAGCGGTGGTTCGCCACGAGCCCAGCATGGGTGGCGTTAGGAGAAAGTGACTGTCAGGTGTTGGGAAGGGCACATGGAGCCTCTCTGAGAGTGGGGTGGCCAGGTGACCCCACATGAAGGAGCTGGAGGGCAGGCTGGTAATGCTGGGGAAGAAGCTTAGTGCTGAAATCCCCATGACTGAGCACGAGCAAGGTTTGCTACTTGCTCACCTGGTCCATGGCAAGTGAGGTGGGGCCTCTGCTCCACGTGGTCACTCAGGGACCCAACCTAATGGAGGCTGCACCATCTGGAACCCAAGGCCTTCAAGGTCACTGCCGCAGGGGAAGAAGGAGAGGGAGAATTGTGCATGAGGACTGACCAGAACAGTGGGAGTCAGGGGCGTCAGGGCCTTAAGGAGGTGAGTGTGTCTATATATGTGTGTGTGTATGTGTGCATATGTGTGTGCTCCTCTGTGTGTGTGTGTGTGTGTGTGTGTGCGCGCACGCATGTCAGCAAAGAGAAGAAAGGAGCTGGCAGGGGAACCCCATTGCCCTTCCCCAGCTTAGCCCTCACCTGGCTTTGCACCACGCAGAAGAAAGGTGACTTTGGTGTTTAAGGAAGAGGCCATTGACTTGGGGAGTTCCTCTCATCTCCCCTCAGTGGGTGACCAAGCTGGAACAGGCGAAATGACTGGCACTCTGGAGCTGAGGGGAAGGGAGAAGGACGTGAGTTTTGGAGGCATCCTCTTATGGCCCTGGACAATCGTAGAAATTTTTTAAGGTCTAGGGAGACTCTGAGTGGATGGCCAGCAGCTTGAGCTGAATGCCAGTGAGCCTGGCCTCCTGGCAGCAACGGGCAGAGGTGCAGAGTGTTTCTGTGGGTGTATGGGTGAGGGTGTATAAGCATGTTCAGGTTGGGAATGTGTTGGCTGATTCTGCAGGTGGGGGTGGGGAACCTGGAGCCACCAGGCTCTGGGATTGAAGGGAGCCCCTGATGTAACAGGGGGGGTCATAGATTCTGATCCTGGCTGCCACAAACGTGCAAGGCCCTTTGAGAGTCTTACTGGCCTCTCTGGACCTTGTATTACATGGTTGTTCTATGAACTGCCCCTGCCTTTTCTCAGCACTAGATTGAGAGTCATTTAATTTTTCACAAATACCCCAAGGACTCATGAAACCATATATGGGAGAGGGGCTCTGAGGCCGGTGATAAGTGGGATTGGATCCAAAGGTCATTGTCATAATGGTCCTTTGATTCCTCCTCCTCCATTGCCTCCTGGCTGCTCCCACTTCTCCCCCCTTGGGGGCCCAGCTGCATTTCCCACCAGCAAGCGGGGAGAGGGGAGGAAGAACAGAGCCTTAAATCAAATCAGTCCAGGATCATTACTTGTTATCAATTCATGACAGTTTGGAGGGGAAGCAGGAGGCAAGTTAAAGCTGTTAACTCTATCAAAGGTTAGAACTCCTATAGGATTTGTCAGTGACCTCCTGGCCCCAGACCCTAAGTAATTGAATTGGCTGTTATGGGAAGAGATTAGAGGATTTTTAAGCGATTGTATCAGCCAGTCGGCAGTTATCCAGCATCCACTGTGTGTGAACACTGTGCCGAGTGCCACGAATAATACGAAGAAAATAGAAGTGGGCCAGCCTGGGACTTCCCTTGTGGCGCCGTGGATTGGACTTTGTGCTCCCAATGCAGGGGGACCGGGTTCGATCCCTGGTCAGGGAACTAGATCCCACGTGCATGCCACAACTAAGACCTGGTGGAACCCAAAAAAAAAAAAAAAAAGGGCCATCCTTGCCTTCCAGACTCCTGCCACCTAGTGGGGAAGCCAGGATATACCAAAGGCCAAATGAATATGCACTTGACTTTCTTTGTAGAGGATTTTTTTTTTTTCAATTTTTTTTTTTCAATTTTTTTTGGTGGTACGCGGGCCTCTCACTGTTGTGGCCTCTCCCGTTGTGGAGCACAGGCTCTGGACGCGCAGGCTCAGCGGCCATGGCTCACGGGCCCAGCCGCTCCGCGGCATGTGGGATCTTCCCGGACCGGGGCACGAACCCGTGTCCCCTGCATCGGCAGGCGGACTCTCAACCACTGCGCCACCAGGGAAGCCCGAGGATTTTTATTTTATTTTATTTTTTATTTTTTTGGTCTGATTGATTGACCACTGTACTGTTTGTGAAATACTCTTCTTGTCTGGTGTCTCTCATTGGTCTTCAGAGCAGCCCCGTGGACTGGGCATGGCAGCTGCATCATCCCATTTTCCAGTGAGGAAGGAGAGGCTGTGTAGAACTGGGACCAGAACCCAGTTCTATCTGACTTCTAGCCCGGGCTGCCGATCTTTGGCTAGCAGAGGTGGGAGTGCTGACTGCTGCTTAGGGTCTGTTCCTGTCACTGTCTGGTACGTAATAACTTAGGAGATGTTTGTTGAATGACTATTGCTCATTTACACATGAAGTAAGTTTTCCTCCATTATGGTAGGGTCATCTGGTCATTCTGCACCATTATTCCCATATGTTTGGTGGACATATAACTGCATTTCCTAAGATCAATTAGGAATTTTAGGCCCCTCTGCCCAGGTGGGGAATTATGTCAAAGTACAACAAGCAATAGACTTGATCTAAAGAACAGGCATTAAGTTGTGGCTCATTTGTTTATTAGCCAGGTGGCTGTGGATGAGACCCAGAACCTCTCTGAGCCTCAGTTTTCCCCTGTGTAAAATGGGGGAGTAATATCTCCTCTGACAACCTCCCCGGGTTTTGAGAATGAAATGAGATCTTGGCTGTGGCGTTGATTTGTACACTGCAAAATACGGTGCAGATAATAGCGTTTCTCATCCATCTTTCTGAGCCTGGACACAGTGAAGCCTCTCTCCCTTCTCTGCCCAGGGCCAGTTGGCAGGCCCCCCATCCCTCGCCTGCCTCGTCTGCCCCAACTACTGATGCCCAAAACCTACGACTCCTTTGCTTCAGGCTTTGGAGTCCTGGCTTTTCCTGGCGTCCACGGCCTCTGCCTCCTTCCCCCGGGAGCCTGGAGGTGGAGGATCGGATCGCGTCTCCATGGCAACCAGAGAGTCCGAGCCGCACCCCGCGGGGGGCCAGCGTCTGTTCCAAGCAGCGGGGGCGGAGCCAGAACTGAGCGTTCCAGCTACGCGGTAGCACCTCCGGGAACCAGCTACCGGGTCGCCTTTGCCGGGTCTTTCAGTTGCTCCTTTGCGGGGCTAGTGCCCCTGCTCCAGGCCTGCCGGAAGAGCTGGGGGTGAGGGGTAAGCCATCCTGCGGTCCAGGCGACTGCTGCAGGCCGAGTCTGAGGGCTCTGTGTGAATGGGACAGGGGCTGCCCTCCCTGCCTGCCCACGGTAAAGCCCTGTCTGTGCGCCTCCTTCACCTCGTCACCAGCAAACCTCCCAGTCCTTCAAGGCTTAAGTCAAACCCTGCCTCTTAAAGTAACCTTTCCTGTGCTTCTCATAGAGCCTGGCAGATGGCTTCCTGGGGCTCTTTCAGAGTTTAGTTTCATTTGACTTTAGGGGCTCTGACCTCAGGGTCCTTGTCTGAAACTGGTGGTTCTCGACCTTACAATACATTAGAATCACCTGGGGAGCTTTTAACAGCCCTGCTGCCCCAGCTAACCACACCAACTCAATATGGATCTCTGGGTTGGGGGCCAGACACCAGTCTCCCCAGGGGATTCCAGTGTGCAGGGAAGGTTGGAACTGGTGTCTTGAAGTTCAATTATTTATTTATTTGTTTGTTTGTTTTTGTTTTGGCTGCACCGTGGGGCTTATGGGATCTTAGTTCCCGGACCAGAGATTGAACCTGGGCCCACGGCAGTGAAAGCACCGAGTCCTAACCACTGGACCGCCAGGGAAGTCCCAACTTCAAATTTTAAACACTCCCATGGCCTGTGGTGCCTTGCTTGATGCTAAGCCTACTGAACGTAGGCTGACTGATGAACAGTTGGGTCCACTGATGAAGGAAGGCCTGCTAGAGCCTAGCCCGGTTGTATGTTTCCAAAGCTCTGGTTTGTTTTGGTTGTTGTTGTTTTGTTTTTCAAGGACTAGGAGATCTCTGAGGGCACTTACTGCTCAGGAAGAGGACTGGGGTGGTAATGATAATAGCTACTTGTTTATTTAGCACCTGCCCTGGACCAGGTGCCTTTCATTGCATTTATTTTTTGATGGGGACCCCACAAAAACCTCATGAGGTATAGGCATTGTGTATTATCCCCATCTTACAGATGAGGAAACTGAGGCTCTGGCAGGTTAAATATCTTGCCCAAGGTCCCATGGCTCTTAAGTGATAATACTGGGATTGGAACCTGAGACTAACTCAAAGCCCGTGCCCTTGACCACTGCCCTGTCCTGGCTTCCAGCTCCCTCTTCCATCAGTTGTAGGGCAGGAGGTCCTGAGAAGGAGGCGGCTTGTCCCATGGGAAAGATGCTGGTCCCAGGATGCCTCACCTTGGTGCCATGCCACCACTGAGGGGCTCCCAAGGGGACCTCCGGGGTCAGCTGGGGTCACGGGGTCCTGAAAGTGTCCAGCCCTTTCTCCTCTTCCTTCAGCAACCTCTCCTGAGGACTGTTCTGCCCAGATGCTGTCCAAGTTCTTTAACCCCCATAATGTTTAATGTCTCACAACCAGCCTGTGACACGGGCATTGTTATTCTGTTTCGAAGATGAGAAACTGAAGTTTGGGGCGTCCAGAGCCAACCAGCTGACAGTCCGCAGAGCAGTCCTCCCGGTTCAGTGGCTCCAAGGCTCTGGACTCTGAGTCTGCCTTGGGGATCTTGGCTTCCCCCACGTTGTTGGGGGAGAAGAGGCCAGCTTCTGGAGCCCTGTGTGCCTCGAGCTGTGGGAAGGAGATGAGGGTCACTGTGTGTGCTTATCAGCCTCAGAACGGACCCACCTGTTGAGAACAGGAATGTGTGGAGGAGTTAGAGGATCTGGGGGGAAATGGGCAGCTCTGTGCACCTCCCAGGGGAGGGGCCGACACTGGGAAAACACATGTGCACGGTTTCACAGCAGGATCAGTGCAGGCCTCAATCCAGTGCCTGGCATCCAGGGGGGGTCTGAGCAGGGGACAGAATCATTTGCTGGGAGCTAGTGACAGGAGTGGCAAGTTGGAAGGACTGTACCCGTGCAGGAGGGCCCTCAGCTTCAGCGACACCAGTCTGTTCATCTGTGCCCTGAAAAGAAGGGCGTGGTCCTGCCCGGGGTCTTTGCAGCTCTGTCCCCCTCAGTGGGAATGGCCTCTTCCTGCCCCTCTTCTCTCACTTCTGTCAAGGCACACTCAGACCCTTCGCCAAACGGCCCTCTTCTCCTCCAGACTTTGATTCAGGTTGTTTCTTCCACTCGTGGGCCCTGAGAGCAGCCTGCCCAGGTGGTTTCTACAGGTCCTACACATTATAACGGTTGAAACACAGGTCCCGGAGTCAGACGAGCTGGCTAGTCTGTTAAGTGCACTTAGCAGCCTTTAAACCTTGGGCAAGTGACTTAATCCCCTATACCTTCACTTCCTCAGCTGTAAATGAGAATCACAATGGTGGTACTTAAACTTGGTTTTCAAATTTAAAAAAAAATTTGAGTGCACCAATGTTAAGCATACAGCTTAATGAACTCTTACGTACGTCTGCTCATGTACCCACCCAGATCGAGATGTAGCACGTTTCCAGTAACCCAGAAAGTTCCCTCAAGCCCCTTCTCAGTCAATACCCACTGCCTCCTGCAGCCCACCCCCGGGTAGCCACTACTGTGAACTTCCATCGCTGTCTCTTAGTTTTGCTGTTCTTGAACTTCATAGAGATGGAATCCTACCGCATGTGCTCCTTTGGGTCTGGTTTCTTTTGCTCAACACATGACATGGTAAGATTCATCCATCATAGGGTTGCTCTGATGGTGAAATGAGGTAGTGTACAGCCCACGGCCCGGCCCAGTCACAGATGACAGTGAGCATGCTAGGACCACACTGTGAGGTCCTGGAGGGGAGGATGGAGCCTGTGCCCTGTGGCCCTGTCCCCACCTGACACAGCGTGTGGCGTACAGAGATTTCTGATGCTCTCTGAGGAAGTTTGATGCTGCTTTGGTGGGAAGGATGGGCAGGCCTGAGCTTCCCTCCGCTGTTCTCCTAAGGTTCCCTCCACCCGCACTCCCATTGTCAGTTCTAGGGCAGAAAGTGGGTTTAATCACCTAATATCAGCCTTTGTACCTCCCCTGCTGGGAGGGCAGGACCTTTCCACACCTGGAACTTATCTTTATCCTGTACCCACAGGTTCTTAGAGTGTCTAAGAGGAGGTTGGAAAGAACCCGCAAACTTCCCTCAGCATCTGTTTTCGGGGATTGGGATACCGGGATGGATTCTTGGCTGTGTCCATCAGTCGTTGGTGATGGGCAGTCTCAGGGGAGCGTTGTAAACAGCTTGACACCTGTGTGCCTCCAGCCACCCGGGCGCCCCTTCCCCCCCGCCTTGCGCCTCCCAGAGCTGAAGGTGGTAGAAACGAGAGCTGGTCATTTGGGTTTGAACTTACCCCCACTGGCCAACTCTCCACCTTGCCCCGAAAGAGCATGTTTGAGGTCTCCACGGTCTGTCACTGGTTGGTTCATATCCTTTCATCTGGCACAGACTCCATCACAGGCTTAGCATAGGTAACCCTACATTCACATGTGGTCCCAATCTGGGCTGTTCTTGGCGATCTGGAGGTCACAGGATTCTGCCTGCATTGTAACTCAGCAGAGGAACATACGCGTCCATTGGGAGAAATTATCTAAAGTTAGAGATGCCCGGCAACCGTGTGGCTGGCAAGACCCCACGGTAGGAAGTGGTGCAGATCAACCGTCTTCCCTGGGTCCTACCTAACTCTTAGCTCAGCTCACAAGGCCCTGGGTGTGCTGGTCTGTGCCCACTTCTCCGGTGCAATCTGCCCCTCAGCCCCCTGCTCACTCAGTGTTCCAGCCAGGCTGGGCTATTTACAGTTCCCTAAAGCACTTTGTGCCTTTGCCAAGCCTCTTCTCATTGCCTGGAACTCAGCTCCTGTCCCCCATCTGCCTGGCAAGCACCCACACATCTCTCAAGATTCGATTAATTATATTACTAATAGCAGCTAAGATTTATTGGGTGCTACTACGTGCTGAGTGCCTTGCGGGCGTTACCCAGCTTAATCCTTGCAGTAGCCCTGTGTACTCCATCTCTTTGTCATCCTCTTTCACGGCCATTGGTTTAACCAGTATCCATTTATAAGTGGCTGCCTTGTGCCAGCCACTCTTCTGAGCACAGAGGAGTGGGATGTGCTTCAGCCTGGATTGGAACCTAAACTGTGGGACCCCAGGGTCCTTGCTCTTAGCCACAGTGATAAACCACCTTCCTTGGAGTATCACCCAAGCCCATCCAGCCATCCTCTCACCCACACTGTTTCCTGCTCCCTCCTCTTTGCCTTGCCCGTGAGGTACTTCTGTCATAGCATCTAGGATGTTTTCATGCTTGTTGGACTGCCTCCCTCTACTGGGCTGTAAGGATTTCAGTTAGGAATGTGTTCATTTTATGTGGCAGAAAATCCAACATATAGGGGCTTATAGTTCCCATTTAGCAAGAGGTGAGGTAGGCTGTTTCTAGTGTGGTTCACTAGCTCAGTAGCATCCGGGAAATGTCTGCATTCTTTCATGATCATTTCCTCATGGCAGCAGCATGGCCACTGTAGCTCTGGTCATCACATCTGAGTTCAAGGTATAAAGTCCCTTTTTAATTATCAAAGCAAAGGCCTTGTCAGAGGCCTACACTTGCATCTCATTGACCAAAAACTATGTCAAATGGCCACTCCTAGTCGTAAGAGAGGCAGAGAAAGTGGGTATTTTGCCAGGGACTGGGTTCATTGCCACCTCATATGAAACCAGCATAAGGTAAGCAGGGAAGGAGAGAAGATAGATATTGAGTAGGAGACAAGCAGTGTCTGCTAGTAACCTAGAGAGCAGAGACCATGTATTAATTGCTCCCAGATTCTCAGAATCTGAATGCTTTATAATTATTTTGTATTGTTGCCTTGCAGGCAACGTACAGACATATGCACATACAGAAGTTTTTTTCAAACACAGTATACTGTACATACTATTATTAATTTCTTTTTCACTTAATAAGATGATGTAAGTCATCCAGATAATTTTTGATGACTACATAGTAGTCCATCTTGGAGAAATCCCATAATTTACCCAAGTCCCTATAATTAATCATTCAGCTTATTTTTAATATTTCACAATCATAAACAGCCCTGTGATTAATAATCTTGTAACTTTAATTTTATGTACATTTATAATTAATTTCTTAGGACACAGTCTTAGATGATGCTGGGTTAAAAGCTGTACCAACTGTTAAAGCTTTTGATACCAAGTTGACTCCAGAAAAGTTGTGCCACTTCTACACATCCTCCAAGAGATTTCGAGAGTGCCTGTTCTCTTACAAGCTTGAGTATTTCCCTTGCTGATTTGATAGGAAAATTGCAAAAGATAGAGGTTTGCATTTTCTTTGATTACAGGTGAGGTTAACATTTAACATATATATGTTTTATATATATATATTATATGTATATATATATACACACACACACATTGGGCATTTGTAATTCTCTTTTTAATTTTCCATTCATTTCTCTAACTCATTTAGAAAGTTGAGGTATTCGTCTTTTTCTCATTGGATTGTAAAAACGCTTTATATATTCAGGAGGCAAGGAGGTTCATAGGAGAAGGGTGGAACTGAGCTGGATTTGAAGGCTAAATAGGACTTCGCTGGGCCGTCAAAGGGTGAGGAGGGTGTTCTAGGTATAGGAACAGCATGTGCAAAGGTCCAGAGGTGGGAAACTGTGTGTTTGGGGACTGTGTTAATTTCATAGGGCTGCCATTAAAAAAATCATCACAGGAGGCTCAAGAGGGAGGGGATATGGGGATATATGTATACATATAGCTGATTCACTTTGTTGTACAGCAGAAACTAACACAACATTGTAAAGCAATTATATACTCCAATAAAGAGAGAGATATATATATATTTTTTATGTTGGGGGTAGGAGTTTATTAATTAATTAATTTATTTTTGCTGTGTTGGGTCTTCGTTTCTGTGCGAGGGCTTTCTCTAGTTGTGGCAAGCGGGGGCCACTCTTCATCGCAGTGCGTGGGCCTCTCACTACCGCGGCCTCTCTTGTTGCGGAGCACAGGCTCCAGACGCGCAGGCTCAGCAGTTGTAGCTCACGGGCCTAGTTGCTCCGCGGCATGTGGGATCCTCCCAGACCAGGGCTCGAACCCGTGTCCCCTGCATTAGCAGGCAGATTCTCAACCACTGCACCACCAGGGAAGCCCCTAGATATTTTAAAAAATTAAAGTAAAAATAAAAAGTCATCACAGGGACTTCTCTGGTGGTCCGGTGGTTAAGACTCCGTGCTTCCACTGCAGAGGGCATGGGTTCGATCCCTGGTCAGGGAGCTAAGATCTGAGAACCTGTGTGGCCAAAAAAAACCCCCAAAATTTATTTTCTCACAGTCTGGAGGCCACAGTCCAAAATCAAGGTGCTGGCAGGGCCATGCTCCCTGCCAAGGCACTAGGGGGAGAATCCTTGCTTGCCTCTTCCAACTTCTGGTGGTTCCAGGCATCCCTTGGCTTTTGGCCAGATAACTCAGGTCTCTGCCTCCATCTTCACATGGACTTCTTCTCTGTGTCTGTGTCTTCTCCCCTTCTGTTTCCTATAAAGACATGTCATCAGATTTGGGTCCCACTCAATTAAAGTAGGATCATCTCACCTAGAGATCCTCAATTACATCTACAAGGACCTTTTTCCTAAATAAGGTCACATTTATGGGTACCAAGGTTAGGATTTGGACATATGTATTTGGGGGCTACTATCCAGACCCTTTCAGGGACCTACCTAGAAGATGTCTGATATAACAGGGCAGCAGAATACGACTCTGTAAAGGAAGAGTCAGGTGCTGACTAGGAAAGGCCTTGAGCCCGGGAGTTTGACGTGAATGGGGAACTGTTGAATTTTGAACAGTGGGGAAACACGATCAGATTTGCAGTCTGGCAGTCATGGGGAGAGAGTGTTGGAATTGTCCTTGTAAGAGTCGGTGAGGGTGGGAAGGTGGATAGGGAGTGGGGATATTTCAGGGTATAGGAGGTAAGGAGGAAGAGGGAGGAATCTGGCCCGACTCCTAGGTTTCCAACTTGAGTGATCTGGCCGACTAACTTCAGGAAAAACTTGGGTTTGAAGTTCCTGGGGGTGGAGATGTCCAGGAAACAATCAAAGAGATGGGTCTGCAGCCCAGACCTCTCCCTAGAATATAAATAAAATTTGGGAGAGGGAGTAAAGTAGAGGTGACAGAAGCCTGGAGAACACCAATTTTTCCCCATCATTTTATTATGAAAAATTTCAAACATACCTAAAAGTTTAAAGAATTGTATAGTGAACACCCATGTACCCACCATCTGGAGTCTATAATTATCATTTTTCTCCACTTGCTTTACCACACATCTGGCCATCCCTCTGGACATCATCAACCCATCTTGTTTTTTATGTACGTCAGAGTAAGTTGCAGACATCAATACATTTCACTTCGACACTTAAACATTCATGTCACTAACTAGAGTTAAATATTTAGTGAAATGCACAAATCTTTGATGCGGTGTACTATCTGACGAAGTCAGTGAACACATCCGCCTGTGTACTCCAAATCCCTGTCAAGATACAGAACATTTCCATCACCCTAGAAAACTCCCTGTGCCCCTTACAGTCAATTCCTGTCCCTACCTGACCCCCAGAAGCAACCACAATTTTCTTTTTTTTTCCAAGCGTAAATTAAATTTGTCTGTTCTAGAACTTCACATAAGTGGGCCATACAGGATGTGTTCTTTTGTCTGGCTTCTTTCACTTAGCATAATGCCTGTAAGAGTCATTTCTGTGTGTCTCAGTATTTTGTCCCTCTTACTGCTGAGCAGTATTCTATTGTAAGGATGTATAGGGAATACCAATTTTTAAGGGGTGGGCGGGGAAAGAGGATTCCACCAAGGAGACTAGAAGGAGCAGTGAAGACCGTAGGAAAAGCACCCAGATAGAATGTCAAGGAAAACCATCTGGATCAGTTATAATTAGGTTTGACTGCATATAACATAAAAACTAAATAACAGTGACTTAAATAACATAGGCATTTTTCTTCTGTCATGTAAAAGAAGTCCAGAGGTAGACATTCCTGGGGTGGTATGTTGGCTCACTGTGCCGTCACGGGCCCAAGCTCCTAGCTTTGTGCTCAGCTATATTCAGCACTGGCTTCTATCCTCAAGGTCCCCTCATGGCTCAGTATGGCTGCTGGAGCTCCAGCTCTCCTATCTGCTTTCCAAACTGGCAACAGAAGGAGGAAGCATGGAGAGAGGGGAAAAATACATTCCAGTGAAAACAATCTCAGCAACTTTCTTCAAAGTTCCACACATATCCACTCAACATCTCATTGGCCAGAACTTCATCACATGGCCCACACCACTAGGAAAAGTAGCCTTTTAGCTAGCCACGGAGCACACTGCCACTCCAAAGATAGTGAGATTTCTGTTACTAGGAGGGGAAATGGATATTGGCTGTCAGCAGCCTCCTCTGCCTTTTCTCTTTTGACACCTGCTGGCCAAGCCATGGTCCACTCAGCCTTCCTGTCTGTGGACCTGCACAGACTGAAGGCTGTGCTTGGCAGATTTCCACCCTCCTGAGTCCCCAGGGCTCCTGCTTTCTCAAAGGGTTGTTTCTCTGTCTTCTGTATCCCTTTTCCTGGTAGGATTCTCCGGGGTCTCTGGCTGGCTTCCTGGGCTGTCAGGGTCTCCTGGAGGTTGGAATGAAAGGGACAGTATCCAGGAACATCTGCAGAGAGCTCTGCGGGCACTCTCCTCCACGCCCGGGCACCCCGCTGTTGTGGCTGGCAGCCCTCTCTCCCCTCCTTGGTCAGCCTCCCCAGACGAGGGCTGTAGAAGGAGATTTCCCTAGAAGATTAGTGAGATTCAGAGGGGGAAAGATGGCATTTGGAGACAGACTTGGATTCAGATCCTTTCTGTGCAAATCTCTCTGAGACTCAGTGACTCTGCCTGTGAACTGGGGATCGTGAGAGCAGCCTCTCCGATGTGGCTAGGTTGAGATGTGGGGTCCAGGGGCACCACTCTGATAAGGATGAATTGGGCACACATGGCGGAAGGCTGGCAGAGACCTTCCCACCCTGCTGTGACCCAGGCAGCTGCAGACTGTGCGGTAGTCAAGCCTCACCACTTTCCCTGTGGTTCCTTCTCCCCTTGCCCTTGGGAAATATCCTGAGAGTGAAGGCTCTGGTCCTGTGACCTCTGGGAATTGGTCAGTGTCCAGGAGAATCAGCGGGGCCTGCTGGAATCTGAACGGATGGCCAGGCCAGTGTTCATCAGAGTTCACATCCCCCGCTTGACTCTAGGCACCAACAGGGCAGCCTGGAGCCTCCTGGAGGAAAGACCGCAGGTTAACGTGGTGTTTCGTTCCCTCCTCCAAAGTGCTTCTCCAAAGTGAGTAGGTCTCACCAAACAGCCGGGCTCCCTCGCAGTGCCAGACTCGGGCAGCCCGGATGCTGTGGTTCCTCTTCCTCCCTCCCAGGATCACTGGGGGCACTAGAGGGCCACGCACTGTAGGAGTTCTGAGCTGGGACGCCAGGGGGGACACTGTGGAGGAAGTGATATCTGAGCAGATGATGGGACAGACCCAGCCAGGGGTGGAGGTGGGGGAGGGTCCCTCACACAGCTGTAGGAGAGACCCCCATTGGGGGGGTGGAAATAGCAGAGTCGGCTTACCCCCACCTGCTCCTGAGACAGAAGCCCTGTGTCCTCCCGGCAGTGGGTCCTGTTTCCCGGGTGCCTGGCACACACACGTCCCAGTGTCTGGATGGCTAGGTCCTGTGGTTCTTCACGTGCACGCCTGTCCTGGGGAAAAAAATAATAGCTCACGTCCCTGACAGCTTAATGGGCCGTCAGCACAGGACTGGAGAGGAAGTCGGCAGGAACAGGTGCAGCGAGGCTGGGGGACGCTCTCGGCTGCCAAAGGGGCAGATTGGACTGAGTGTGGCCGTGGCCGGGCGCCCTGGTGACCCGTTGACACCATTCTCAGGCTGCCGGCGGCCCGGGGGCTGGTGTGTTGTGACAGGAGGAGGAGCCAGGGCCCCCGCTGAGAACTGGGCTCAAGCCTCAGACCTGAGAGGGACGGTGCATTCCTCTGCCCATTCACTCACTCCACACACGTTCCCGAGAACCTGATGCACGTGGGCCGTGGCTGCTGGGCACACAGCGATGGCTGTGCTCAGGGACGAATGGACAGGATCACTGGGGGCACTAGAGGGCCATGCACTATAGGAGTTCTGAGCTGGGACGCTGGGGGCAGGGTGGGGGGGGGACACTGTGGAGGAAGTGATATCTGAGCAGATGATGGGACAGACCCAGCCAGGGGTGGAGGTTGGGGAGGGTCCCTCACACAGCTGTAGGAGAGACCCGCACTGGTGGGGTGTGATGAGGGCCTTTCTGAGATGCTGCCTTGCGCCCCCATGGACCCGGCCTGCTGTCCAGGAAGGGGGTGTCTGGGCGGGGGCTCTGGCCCCTGAGTGGTGCTGGCAGAGCCGATGGGGTTGACGGCAGCTTGACTTCCCTGTGGCTGTTTCTTCCCTCCTTTCCCCAAGGAATCCTACATTGAAATTACAGAAATAAGTGCCGGCTTTTGAGAAGTCTGCTGTGCAACCGCATGCCTGCCAGGCTCGGCCGCCTTCTCGCCCATGCGCTGCCAGCCTTGGGCTCTGACCTTTGCGGAGCCTTGTTCGAGGGGTGAGGGCTCCCTCGGGTGCCGTTCCTCAGCCCCCACCCCGAACCCTGCTCTGCCCCCCGATCCAGGGATGGGGCTCAGTGTACAAATGGTACCCAAAGAGGAGGGGCTCAGGAAGTGACATCGCTCGGCCCGCCCGCACCTCCTTATTCCCTATAAAAAGCAAAATGGTGACTCAGAGAGGAGAGTTGGAAGCGTCCTGCCGCTTGCTACCACTGTTAATTTTTAGACTTGGAATTAGGCAGGAGGCAAAGGAAACAGCAGCTCGAAATACGCGACTGACATGCTCTTAAGCCGGTGGCAACAGCGGAGCCGCTCCCCGTCGACTCCCAGCGGCCCCTGAACCGCAGCGCCTGGTGCCTGCTGGCGCTCCGGGCCGCGCAGCCCTGCCCGGGCTGGGCGTGGATGGTGCGGCCCGGGGCATGGCAGCTGGGGACCGCCGCTGGCGCCCACTGCGCTACCAGTCCCTGGCAGCCCTCGTGGAGGACTCTCAGTGGCCTTTCTTGTTCCTTGTCTCAGACTTCAGCTACGGGGCAGACGACTACGACGGAGAGGGGAATGAAGAGCAGAAGGGGCCCCCGGAGGGCTCGGAGACCATGCCGTACATCGATGAGTCGCCCACCATGTCGCCCCAGCTCAGTGCCCGGAACCAGGGTGGCGGGGACAGCATCTCCCCCACCCCACCTGAGGGGCTGGCACCTGGGGTAGGTACACCTGCTTTTCCTTCTGGGTTTGGGAAGAGGGGGCTTTGGGGGAGGGGGGTAGGCAGGCATGGGTGTCGTGGGCCAGGCTCTGCTTGGAGCGCTACTGGGGTGCAGGACTCGGGAAATTTGGGCTTGCTCTTGGTGCCCTCATCATCTCATTCCGGTCCTGGGCCTCTCAGATTAGCCCCCGCCCCCCACCTGCTGCTCTCTCTGCCACTGCTGCACCTACCCCTGCCTCTTCTACCAGCCATCTGCTCCCTCTGCCTCCTGGACACCTCACTTGCTCTTTCAGCTTTCTCTCTCAGTTCTTCTCTAGCAGGATGGGACCTTGTGGGAGGGAACAGGCTCTCCTCTCTGGGCCGGGATGGGCAGTGGCTGCATATGTGAGTTGTGGGCTATAAATGCACAGGTCCCAGCTCAGCAAACCAAGGCTGGCCTCGGGGCCGGCAGTGGGGGGAGTGAGCAGCTCCTGTAGCATTCCCTGAGGACCCAGGGCCCCGTCCAGCCCTCCTCTGTTGACTCTGGAAGGGAATGAGCCGTAATGGTGTCCACCTCTCCTCTTGTCCACCGATGAGAGCTCTGCTCCAAAGAGAAGCATTTTACAAGCAATATTGAGGATGTGCTTTGAGACAGGCAGAGGGATAGAGATGCGAGGAGGTTTGCAATCCTTGTGATTAATGCTGTTCCTGGGCCCAGAGACCAGCTCTGTCCGTGCTCAGCTTGTGCGAGTGTGTCTGAGACACAAGAGCAAGTGAGACAGAGGGATTCCTGGGGGCTATTTTTCAGAAATTGGGAAGAATCAAATTTCTTGTTGGGCGGGCGGTGGGGGGTGGCTTGGATTGCTTGGTCCTGCTTGGTAGGGGGCTTGTCCAGGTGTGTTTTGTAGGGGGGAGTCCCCTTTCTTCCCTCTAATACCCTCGAGGAGCAGTCACTGAGTTGCTGTGAGATACTTGTTTCTCTCCTGCAGGGCCCAGCACACACCCACTCCAGCCAGGGGACTGCCTGGACCCTACCATTTCTTGCGAACCCCCTGCTTCCTTCCCTCCCAGCCTCCTCGGCCACCCTCCACCCCTGCGTAGAGCTCTCACCCCCTCTTCACACAGCCGGGTGGCTGTTATAGCCTTTGGCAACAAGGGCCTTGGCAACCAGCTTCCCACTTGGGGGAAGCCACATTGTTGCCATGGCAACAGAAGCCTAGGCAGAGCTTACCAGCTGCCAGGCAGTGCAAGTTTGGGAAGGGATGGTGGGGGCAGGTGGGAAGTGGAAGTGATGGGCAAGGGCATCGATCAGGTTCAGGCCCCCCACAGCTGACGTTCTGGGGTATTGTCCTGTCGTCCTAAGGAAGGGTGGCAGGTGAGAGACAGCCATCTTGGACCTGCGGGGCAGGATTCTTGCTACTGATGGAGGAGAGGGTGCTCTGGGACCTGAACTGACTCTAACCAGGGGAAGCAAAGTGACAGCTCTCGCTTCCCGTCTCTGCCTTTAGGTCTCTGACCACAACAGGGCTTAGAGACATCCCCCTCCCATCCCGGAGACTCAGCTATTACCCCTGTGAGCTGGTGCAGAAAGAGTCACTGTAGGACTCAACACAGCACCAGGAATCCTGGCTGAGAGTTGAGAACGTGTGGCCAGATTAGAGCCACTTGCTGAAGAGAAAAGCCATTTATTTCCCTTTCTCCTCTGCCTTCCTGTCCTGTCTCCTTCCCTCATCACATGACCACCTTGCTGGAGTGCTTTTTGTCCATCGACTTTTAGGTTCCCTGGTGAAAGGTACTCAGGTGCTTTCTCTAGTGAAACGGGTCACAGGCATAACAGGGAGATGCCCCCACCTGGAGCTCTGAGGCTTCGGGGCAGGGACTTCCTTTACTACGATGCTGCCCATTTTGCTTGGTGACTCCCAAGGGAAGAGCTTGGTTTGAGGACTTTGAAATCCAAGAGATGCTACAGTGACAACTGGCCAAAGTGCTTGCGAAGCCCAGGATTAATTTTTGCACCATTGGCTAGAAATTATACAAGGTAGGGATGGGGAGCATTAATCCAACTTGGGGATCCTAGCAAAGATTCCAGCCCAGTGTACCCGCTGCCTGCCTACCTTCCCTCCTGAGTTGCATTTCTGCCCTCTCTGCTGTGTCACTGGCCCCATCTAGTGGACTCAGCAAGTATTGCTGTGTACGTTGGGGTGCTGGAGAGAGTTGACACACCTCTTCCGGAGTACTTGAGGGCTGTTTCAGTTTTTTTTTAAAAAAAAAAAAAGGAAAGAAAAAGAAAGCCAAGGTTTCTGCTGCTTGGCTCTGCTCATTTGACCAGGCAGGTCCCCTCCCTGCCAGGCTTCCTGTTGGGGCGTTGGGAACCAAGGGGACTTTTGGACCAAATCAGATGATTGTTCTAGATATTCAGATATCTACCCTCTGGCAGCCGGACATTCCACACCCAAATGTGCATCCAACTTGTTCCTGGAAGCCCAAGGTTTGGTCTTTATATTAGGGTTCTCCAGAGAAACAGAACCATTAGGATACAGAGAGAGAAGGATTGATTTATTAGAAGGAATTGTCTCACTAGATTATGGAGACTGAAAGGTCCCAAGATCTGCAGTCAGCAAGCTAGAGACCCGGGAGAACGGACAGTATAGTTAGTTCCAGTCTGAGTCCAAAGGTTGGAGAATCAGGAGAGTTGATGGTGTAAGCTCTAGTCCGTATTGAGTCCAAAGGCAGGAGAAGACCTATGTCCCAGCTCAAAGACAGGCAGAGAGAGTGAATTCTCCCTTATTTAGCCTTTTTGTTCTATCCAGACCTTCAACTGATGAGATGAGGCCCACCCACATTGGGAAGGCAACCTGCTTTACTCAGTCAACTGATTCAAGTGTTAATCTCATCCAGAAGCACCCTCACAGACACACCCAGAATAATGTGTGGCCAAACGTCTAGGTATCTGTGGCCCCGTCAGGTTGATGCATAAAACTAGCCCTCACGGTCTTACTCTCCAAGCAGCTCAGAGAATGGAAGGGACGTGAGCTCTGCATAGATGAACATGTTCTGCTCTCTAGCTGTGGGACTCTGGATCAGTGTCATAGCCCCTCTGAGCCTCAGTTTCCTCATCTCTAAATAGGACTAATCACCTGAAGGGTTGTTGAGAGGACGGACTGGGATAGCTCAGGTGAGGCCTGCAGCGCTGGGCCTGGCTCACTGTGGGTCCTCAGTCCTTGGCACCCAGGGCCCACGAGACTCTTCTCACCAGCCATTAGAGGGGTGGGGAGCCCAGAGCACTGCGAGGACCTGGTCTAATGAAATATTTGCTGGACAGCAACTGAATCTGCTTTTGCAACCTCCTTTCTGGGGTCAGATCTGTCCTCCCAGGTGTGGTAGCCCAGATGAAACCGGGTCTCCGGTGTTGCAGGACAAACGCTCTTCACTCCCCAGAACGCCCTGCAGCCTCACTCTGCCCTCACCTTAGATGTGCCCCAGTGTGCAGCCCAGCGAGGTATCAGGGTGAAAGCTGAAGCCCCGCCCTGCAGACCCTCACTCTCCCCAAGCCCAGGCTGAGTACAGCTCCCTCCGGTGGCTCAGTTCAGCAGAGAGGGCCTGCTTTCACCCTGGGAAGCACGGGCCTCTCCATCTCACTGACAAGCAGGGCACATGTTCCCCTGCCAGGACCGTGGTCATTCAGAAAAGCGTGTGCCCCACAAGCCATGGACTCCTCTGACTCCCCTCTCGGGAGGCACCGTGAAAAGGGGCCACAAGGCAGAGAGAAGATCTGGTGGTTGTCTCAGTGCCACCACTTCCTAGCTGTGTGACCTGAGGGATTTCACTCATCTGAGCTCCAGTTCGCTCATCTGTAAAGTGAAGATACTGAGAATTTCCTCCCTCCTGACCTCACACAGCTCTCGGGAGGCTTCTGTGAGATGCTGCCAGTAAAGTCTGTACATGTTAGTACTGCACTAACTGCTGAATTGAGGAGTTTAGACTCCAGACGGCAGGATAATTTAAAGATAGGTGGGGGAGAGTTGAGATGATCACCAGCTGTCATCCTCATCTTCTCCCCTCCCCCGCACAACCCCCCCTTCCTCACAGCTACTTAGACTCACCTTGAGCCTTTTACATGGGGAGCCAGAGATGTACTTAAACTTGGTCTTTCTTTTATTCTTTTTTTTTGGCCGTGCCTGCATGTGGGATCTTAGTTCCCTGACCGGGGATTGAACCCGTGCCCGTTGCATTGGAAGAGCAGAGTCTTAACCACTGGACTGTCAGGAAATCCCTAAACTTGGGTCTTTCTGACGCTGGAGTCTGTGTGGTGCTCCCAGGTCCCCTCAGATACCACCTCCTTTGTGAAGGTTTTCCAGCCCATGGCTGAGCCCTCCACTGTCTGGGGACCGTGGGGACAGTTACTTGTGGGGCACGTCTGCCCTGCGAGATCCGGAGCCCTGATCCCCGATCATCTCCGGGACCCGCATCAGCAGCTCCCGGGCACCTAGGAGTATTCACCCGGCGTTTATGGAATTGAATCAAGTAGCACTGGGTTGGCCAGGGAGCAGAGAGGCAGGGCAGATACAGTCTCAGGGGATGAAGCTAGGACGAACTGCTGCCCCCTCTTCCCTTCCTGGTCCCTTCTGAAGCCTTGGGGTTTGGGATCTGAGGTTGCAGGACAAGGAGGTCGCTTCTAGGTGAAAGGAGAAGCCACGGGGCAAGCCGGGAACATCTGAGATGGTGTCCCGGTCTGCTCTCTTTGGACGGCGTTCGAGGCCTGGGCTGGGTGGGTTGGCGGCTGCCCTTTATCTTTACGCCTCCCAGGAGTTTCCAGATGCAGGTAAAACCAGAGACATCTCTCCTCAGGTTGCCGACCTCCTGCCTCAGCAACCTTGCTGCCCATTGCCCCCTTTCTGGATCTTGGTCCCCACTCCAAAGAGGAGGAGCTTGCCTGGCTCCCACTGCGTGCCAGGTGCTGTGCCAGGTGCCCACGGGCTTCATCGCCACCTATCCCTGCAACCACTGGGAGAGCCCCCCATTTTGTAGATGAAGGAGCTATGGCTCAGCGGGTTCCTTGGCTTGTGTGAGTTGAGGGGGATGTGAGTAGGAAGTAGGGAGACAGTGCCCTGGTTGTGGTCCTCAGCCCCTCCATGGCTGGTGCTCCCTGGCATTTCTGGCTCATCGCCCCCCTTTCACGCATGGCTGGGATCTGGGCTTCCCTGACTGACCACACGCAGCCGACCTGGAGCATCCCGTAGTGCTCACAGCCTGCCTGGGATCTCCCTCTCCCTGCTACTGTGCTGTGTGTTTCACATCAGCCAGTAAGGCGACTTCCAAAGCAACATGTATTCGGTGAAGGTTTGCTCATCTCCTGCAGGTCCCAGGGACAGTGGATAGGAGAGTGAGCCAGACCCATTCTCTGTCCTTGAGGTTCGGGAGTCTTTGGGGGTGGGGCAGGGAGGCCAACCGACCCGCCTAATCGCACCAAGAGGTGTGAAATTGCCCCTGAGAACGCCTTCAGTGTGAGACGTTTGGCCACACAGGTGAGCCGCCAGGGGGCAGAGGCTGGATGTCCCCCTGGGCTCTGGGTTCTGCCAGGGTGCAGAAGGGCAGGGAGCATCCCAGCAGCAGACTGGCTCTTACCCACGGACTCTCTTTTCCATCCTCCTCACCTAGTTCCTCCGCTAGTGGGTGCTAGCACTTTCTTCCCACGATGATGCTCTGATGATGCCCTTGTGGACCTTCCTCCCACAGGGTTACGGGCTGGTTGCTTCTGTCTGAAAAGCCACACAGCCCACCTCCTGCCTATGTGGCAGAAAGAAGAAGAGAAAGAAGAGAAACGCTTCCATAGCACTTACTGAATGCCAGGCACTGTTGTAGCACTTTATAAATACTAACTCATTTAGTCCTCACCACACCTTGGGAAGTAGGCACCGTTACTGCCCCATTTTACAGATGTGAAAACTAAGGTGCAAAGAGGTGACATAACCCACCTGAGGTCCCAGAGCTGGTCAGTGGTGGGTGCTCACCACCGCTGTTCTCTGCCACCTCTCCAAAACAGGAACCTCAGTGCCCTTGCCTTATGTCTTTCTGGTTCTGTGATTTTGGATGACCTGTAGAGTCTTGGTCCCCTCAGCTGTAAATAAGGATAAATACCTCCTATCTGGAAGGGCTGCTGGGAGGACCGAGTGACACAGTGCCCTTGGCACTGGCCCCTGGGGTCAGTTCTCATTGGCCCAGGGTCTGCTGAGCTCCAGAAAGTCTGGAGGTGGGACTTGAGCTCCTACCAAGGAAGTTGGAAGGGCCAGGGATAGGCAGAGAGGAGGGAGAGGGGGCTCCAAGCCAGGTCAAGGCCTGGAGGTGAGAATGCACCTGGCCCTTTCATGGGACAGCAAACAGCAGAAGTTGTTGTCAACGGTTTGATCAGTTGAGTCATCAGCAAGGGCCCCACTGCCCTTGTTAGGGCTGACTTGGTGGCTTCCTGCTGGGTACAGAGTGAGCAGTGTTTTAGAAACAATAATCTGATGTCAGCAGGAGGGATGCACTGAAACACTGTCTGGTCACTCCCTGTGAAATTCTTCAATGCCTGCCCGTAGCAATGCTGTCAAGGCCGTGCCTGACCTGACCACTCGACCTCTGCCTACCTCTGCAGGCTCGTTACAACCCCCCAGCTAGACTGGGAGCTCTGCCACGGAGCTTTGTCACTTTTGTACCAAAATGTTTGCTCACTGCAAACTGTAGTGCCTAGAACTGCGCCTGGCACATAAGAGATGCCTAGTAAGTATTGGTTGAATGGATGAAGACTTGCCACCCAGACTGAACTCATTTCATTATGCCTCATGCTATCCTGTCTGGCCCTGAGTCCCCCTGGCACGGCTAATCCCTGTTCATTTTCAGGTAGAAGTTTTTTTTGTTTTGTTTCGTTTTTTGCGGTACGCGGGCCTCTCACTGTTGTGGCCTCTCCCGTTGCGGAGCACAGGCTCCGGACGCGCAGGCTCAGCGGCCATGGCTCACGGGCCCAGCCGCTCTGCGGCATGTGGGATCCTCCCGGACCGGGGCATGAACCCGTGACCCCTGCATTGGCAGGCGGACTCTCAACCACTGCGCCACCAGGGAAGCCCCAGGTAGGAGTTTTAATGTCACCTCCTCTGGAGAACCTTCTGTGACTCTCTACTTGCCCAATTATAGCACTTACCACACTTCTTTTTTTAATTTCTTTATTTTTCCTGATTACATCACTGAAAATTCTAACTTTACAGAAACATATAATATGGAAAGTGAAAGTCTCCTTAAGTCTCATCCTACAGAGAGAATGTCTGTTAAGAGACATCTTCTTTTTCCATGTGAGATAGTACATATATATATATATACACATATATGTAAAAAGTACATTTTTCTCTGTGTATATATTATATATATACACTTTTTTAAAAAGTGGGATCATACTATTAATACTGTTATGCAATTTTCTCTGGTTATTTAATAAGTCTTGGACATCTTGCATATCAGTAATTAAAGACCAACTCATTCTCCTTCATGACTGTATGCAGTGTTTCTTTTAATGGTTGTACCATAATTCCCTTAGCCAGTCCTCTTCTGTTAGACATTTGGGCTGTTTCCAGTGTTTCACTGGCGTAACCATCATTGCAGTGAACATCTTTGTACAAAGATCTTTGAGTCCTTGTAGAAATGTTTTTGCAGAAAAATTCCTTAACGTGGAGGTGCTGAGTCAGAGGGTGAGAACACATGAAATCACAATAGCTTTTTCCATGTTATTCTTTCTGGAAGAGTTGTACCTTAGCCCCAGAGTTCTGAGATCGTGCCCTTCCCCTGGCCCTGCCTTGGCTCACGGTGGTCAGTCTGTCCCCAAGACCATCAGCCCGCACGGAGGTAGAGACAAAGCGTCCCACTTGTGGCTGTGTCCTGGATGCCAGCACAGCACCTGGTGCATGGTGGGCAATGAATAGATACTTGTTGATTGAGTGGGTAAGGGAATGAGGGGATGGAGAATGAGTGTGAGAGAAGGCTGTTGGGTTTGGGGAGAGTAAACTGTTGGTGGCTTGAAAGCGTGGATTTGGTGGGTGTCTGAAATCTCAGTCCGTGCCCCTTGTTCATGGGGGAGTGGTTCCCGCCCACTTCTCCAGGTTCATCACCTGCCCCTTTTCTGTCCTCCAGCTGTGCTTCCTGGGGTTCCTTACAAAACATTGTGCTCCCTTTGCCTGGAAATGCTTCCCCTTTTTAAGATGCTGCTCAGAAGCCACGCCTCTGTGGAGCTTTACCTCTCAGGCAGGGTTAGTGCCTTTGTCCTGTGTTCCCACTGTGTTGACCAGTGAGAACACTGCCTCATTTGTTTATATGTCCTTCACCCGCTGTGGGTTGAGAGCATCCTAATGGCAAGGCCTGTGTCTCCCAGGTCTGTGTATTTGTAATGCCAGGCCTTCTCTGGGTTGAATGAACAGATAGATGGACAGGCAAGATCAGGAGTCAAAGTGGAATATTATTGCGGTTATGTAGGTGTGAGAGTCTACAAACCTTGGTTGGGGTGGCGGCTTTGGAAAAGGAAGAGAAGGAAGAACCAAGGGGACTTGGTGAAAGGGATGTGGGGCCTGAGGGGAGGAAGAGTCACAAGATGGCGGCCCCGCCAACAGAAGTGGAGAAGCCAGAAGGGGAAGCTGGTTTAGGGAGGGGGAAGGGTCGTTTGGTCTGGAGATGTGGAGCTGAGGGGCTGCTCATGGGACTTCCAAGTGAGGAGAACCAGCTGACAGCACAGATGTCACACTGCAGCAGAGCAAGATGTTGGAGCCGCAGATGGTGACGGGCTGCCGTTGGCCTAGCAGTGAGAAGGGATGAGTTCTCCAAGGATAGAGAGCAGAGGGCTGCGGCCTGGTCCGAATGGGTGACTCCACACTTACAGGAGGCAGGAAGAAGAAGGGCCAGCCGGAAGCAGAGCGATCAGAGGCAGCATCAGCACGGCCACAGAAGCTGAGGGATTTAAGAGCAGCCAGACTGCAGAGGCTGAGGAGCAGAGAAGGTGGCCTCTGACTTTGGAATAAGGCCGTTTAGAGGCCTTTGGAGCAGCTGCTTCTCTGGAGAGGAGGGTCCGGAGCCAGGCCAAAGCAGGCAGAGTTGTAGAGGACGCAGGGAGGAAGCTCGTGTCCAGGGCATCGGTAGGGGAAAGGGAGGAAGCACCATTGGGACTTGTGAGTCACTTCCCTCCAGGGGCAGAACTGAGTGGAGTCTGTGTGCCCAGTGGAGATGGAAGGGCATTCAAATTACTCACTGGAATTTCCAGCCAACCCGGGTGGGGTGGAGTGGAGATGCCTTGGATGTTCAGGGAGCAGCTTCTGAGAGCTTTCAGAGTTTGGAAGAAGTGGGTGTCGACACTGCCGTGCTAGGTAGGGGCATGGGGAGTGGAGACAGGGGTACTCTCGGAGACTCCTGAGGGCCCCTCATGTTCCTTTGGGTGGGGGAAGGGACACTGTGCCGGGGGGGGTGGTTCCTTGGGCTGTTAGGCCTTTCTCCCATTACACCTGCTTGTCCTACCGGAGCGGGCAGCCCACGCCGTGCACTCGGAGCCTGCAGGATGGGAGACAGACTGGCACAGAGCCCCGGGCTGGCATGCTTGTGCCCTGGGGAATGCCAGGCCTGGTTTTTCCCAAGCGCTGGGAACAGCCTCACCCGCCCAAACCAAATGAGGAATTGTGGCTGAGAGGGCCCTTCAGATCTACGCCAGCTATTTATAACCCAGCCCAGGCGGGGACAGGGAAGAACCAGGGATGAGGGAGAGGGCGGGTGTGGGGTGGGCTGTGCCTCTGGGGAGCCCCGTCAGCCCTGAGGCCCCAGAGAGCCTACGCCAAATCCCTCGGTCTGCATTTCAGCTATGGTGACAGGGAGAAACCTTTTACTGGTGAGGACAGCTCTAACAGAATGGCAGGAGCCCCACCCAGAGCTCAGAACCTCCACAGACTTTTTTGGGGAGTTGGGATAAGGAACCATGTCCATTCCTCTCCTTTTTCCCTCCTCGCTCTTCCTCAACCCTCCACCCAGCTTGGAGGATCAGTCAAGGGCCCTGTTCTCAGCTGAGATGCCCAGTGGGAAGGAGAGGTGATGACCCCAGGTGGGCCTAGGATGGCGCGCCGTTAACCCCCCCTTTGGAATGCATTTCCAAACGAGCTCCAAAGAGCTGGACTCTTCCCCCTGTGGCCATACAGTTGCCACCTGACAGGGGATGTGCCGTGTGCATAAGGAGGCCGGTGGTAGACACACGAGGCATTAATGGACAACTCAGACACTGTATCATTAAGAACCACACTGGCTGGTCTGGCAACTGTGTACTGGGAGAGACACTTGTGAGCTAGAAGCATCAGGAAGATTTTGAGGAAATCCCTGACTAGAGACATGGTTTGGGGGCTGGTGGGAGATTGAGGGGATTGGCGTGAGTGGGGCTGGAGCTTCAGGGCTCATTACTCAGAATCCGGAGTTTTCACTTGACCTGTCCGGCTGGTGGCACGTATTATACAGGTTTATAAAGATAAGTAGTGGGCTGGTCGTGTGTGAAGCTGAATTTGATTCCAAGATGCCAGGTCCAGTGATAAAATGGGACAGAGGTGATATTCAAGGAACAACCCCCCCCCCCACACACACACCTCCCAACCTTCCCTCAAAGAAACACAACCAACTGCAAGAAGGCAGCAACCTTGTCTGTGGGCCTGATTCAGTGCACAGATGTGTTTCATTGAGACTGCATCATGTTTTGTTTTTTAAATATAATTTGTCTGCCATCATTTTTAAATTGAGAGCTATCACCTAACAATCCGGATTCCAGCTTCTCTTGATCCAAGATGGGGCAACCTTGAGCCTGCACTGCCCCTGGCAGCCAGCAGCTGGAGCTGAGTGACAGTTTCTTCAGTTCACCTGGTCCCTACCTGGCTCATTTCACTAACTAATCTTACCTGCACCCTCTTGGGTGCTGGAGTTGGCAACCTTTGCCCTAGGTGTTGTGAAAGAGCTTTTCCCAGCTGCTGCCCTTAAACTCCACCCCCATGAGAGTAGATGGATTACATCTCTGGATGGGGCTAGGGGACCAGAGTTTAGCTTCTGTAACCATGGAAGAAGCCAGGGGAAGCAGGCTGGGGGTGGGCAGGGCTGGCGTGCTCCTGGTCCTGGGTTAAGTGTACCCTCCCCTGTGGGGCTGGTTCTACTGGGCCCAGGCCCCTCTTGAGGGAAAAGAGCTCTGAGGAGGTGTGGTGTTGCTAATCGGCAGCATCTGTGAGTAGGAGGTGTGGCACCTCCGGCTGCCCGAGGCGGCCCGGCTGCAGCCCCTGGCTGGCACTTGTGCCTTCGTGGCGAGGCAGGTCAGGCCTCCTTTGCACAAAGCCTTGTTCCCTCAGCCACGGTGGCGATGGAAAGAAACTATGGTTTCTCACCAGGGCTTGGCCTCCCTTCCTCAAAGGTGTCGGAGCCTGAGGCGGAAATGAGAAGGGGCTTGTAGGCATCCCAAGGTGACACCGAGTTTGGCCCGGGGGCCCGCGAGGCTGTGCGGGCAGCTGCTCGTCCGCTCCGCCCCCGCCTGCCCGCGGGGCCGGTGAGGGGCTGTAAATAAAGCCTGTCTCTGGGAAGCGGACCTCCCCCTGCGCCCGGCCCGGCTGCGGCCTCGTCGCCCCTCCTCCGCGCTCCCGAAGCCTCCGCCAGCCGGCTGGCCCGGCGACCGCAGAGAGGGAACGGCTCCACCTCACCCGTCGAGTCGTGCATTTCCTGTGTCTTGAGAGCGAACGCGAACCTCCGCGTCCAGGAGGGCGGGATCTGTGGGGCCGGCGGCGGCGGCGGCGGCGGCGGCGGCGGCGGCGGGGCGCCCGGCCGGGCTGGGAGCGGCGGCAGGGAGCGGGGCCCCGCCTGCCTGGAGAGCCGGCGCGCACGGCAGGAAGGGCCGCGGCGGCCGGCAGGGGCGCGCGGGCTCCGGTGACAGCCCTGGAATCGCGGCGGCGGCAGCGGCGGCGGAGCTCCCCGCGAGAGGCGGCCGGGGCCGCACGGACGCCCCGCTTCCCCTTTCTCCGGGAGGACCCGGAGCCGGCGGGCGGGAGAAGGCTCATAATGGAGCCTTTCATCGGCAGCCGGTGGCCGGGCGCCAGGACGGACTCCGGGGAGGCCCGCGTGCTGGTTTAGGCCTGCCCTGCACGCTCTTCCCGTCCCCGCCTGCCGGCCTCGCTCCTGGGCGCCGGCGGCCACGGCTGCCGCTGCCGCTGCTGCTGGGACCCTGCTTCCTGTTTGCCCTCCGCGGCTCCCGCTGCCATGGAAGAGGAAGAGGAGGCGATAGGCTTTTTGGACAAGGTCCTGGAGGATGAAGATGTGTTTCTCCTGGAGGAGTGCGAGCTGGGAACCCCGACCAGCCCCGGCTCAGGGTCCCCATTCTTGGTGGCTGTGAAGGTGGGAATGTGACACGCCCTGGATGCTTGTCGGGGGAGGGGGCAGGGCTCGCAGCTCTGACTGCCGAAGTCTGTGCGGCAGAAATGGCTGATTTGTGCACAAACCTTGTGGCCGAGTGGAAGCACCTCAGCCTGAGAGGGGCTGGCGCCTGCCTGCCAAGGGATGCAAGGGGCTGTGCTCTGGGCACAGCTGTTCCTGGGGGAGAGGCGCAGTGCCCGCCGCCTCCCCCTGGACCAGTTGTCCTCAGGGGGAGTGGCTGCTGGCTTTCCCCAGGCCAGTTGTGCAGAGGGCTTTCTCTGGCAGTGACATGAGTCCCCTGGTGGGCACGCCAGTGGTGTCAGCCTGCTGCCCCAGAGGAGCTGGTCGACGTGAAACTAGGAGGCCGTAATTCCTTGTTTCCATGGCAGCAGTGGGATAAGTGCACTTGTGAAGTTCAGGCCAAGGGAGCCACTCTCTTCCAAGCAAGTGGAATCTGGTGAATCTGGGCTAGGGCATGAGAGCATTTGGAGAGATCGAGAGCCAGAGGTCCCTGAACTTCCTTGAAGGGAAAGAATTGGATCAGCCGAAGAGGGGCGGTAACAGCTGGCTTGGAGGCAGGAGCCAGGTGGCTAGGCACTTTACCCAAGGTGGGCATAGGCAGGAAGCATCTGCTGGACCCCAGCCCACCGACTCTGGGGCTGTCTCGGCAGCAATGCCTCTGTTTAATCAGAGAAGTTGCCTCGAAGGTAGAGCAGGAGGGGAGTGGTTGCCTCAATCCCCTTCTCTTCACGCCCCCCCACCCCGCCCCAGGGGCCGGGATTCCACTTGAAAGTGCACCAGTGCTGCCTAAGGCATGCGCACCACACCGTCCTTCCTTTCTTTCACCTCTAACCTCAGTGTTTTGCTCACCTCCTCTCTGTTCTGTGGCTTGAAGGGAGGGCCAGTGAGAACGTATGGCAGGGAGTTCACAGACTGCAAGCCAGGCTGCCTAACAGAGAGCGCCCATCTTGTGGGGCCCGAGCCTGTCTGCCCTGGCAGCACTGCACCCCAGAGGGCATGGTGCACGGAGCATTGCTCTGGGCAGGAGGCTGTCGCTGAGCCTCTCTGGGCCTCTTTGTCCCTCCTGTAAGATGGGGATCACTGCCCTGCTCCACCCGTGCTACAGTGTGGATCAGAGGAGGAGCTAATGGAGGTAAAAATAGACTGCAGACCCACGGGTAGATGGCTGATGTGTGGAAGGGGCGGAGCAGTCGCTGTAGGCCTGGGTGTGGGGCAGAGAGGAGCCGTAACGGGAGGCTGGCAGTGGCTGGCGCCCCAGCCCTGGTTTTCTCATCTGGTGCTAGCTCTGCACACTGGGGTAAGTCACATCTCTCACTGGGCCCCCAGGGCCTTGCCCTTAGGGTCTGCCCAGCCATCCCAGGAACAGGATGGGGAAAAGTCTGTTTATGAGGCAAGAGCACCTGCTGGGAGCTTAGTAGTAGTAGTGTGTAGGGTGGGATCTCTGTGGGTTCCTCACGGCCCTTCTCTGAGACACCCTCCCCAGCACAGATGGGGTTCCACTCATATGCTGCCTTATGGGTCCTCCCTTACTCTGGACCTCTAGTCTGGCTTATACCGGGCTAGCCCCTGTTTCATTCTGTTTGGAACTCTAGACGTGTGCCTCTCTCCTCCAGGGCAGGGCCCTCTTGTTTTCATTGTGAACGCTGCACGGTGCTTGGTGTGTGGCTGGTGTCCAGTGGATTGGTGGAATGAGTGAGGCTCCATGGGGCCCACACAGGGCGTACCATGTCCCTGGCCTTATTCCATCTCAGAGGTTTTCTAAGGAGGAAGCACACGGATACCAAAGGGGCTTGGGTGTACATCACACCTAAAAATGCTGTTCCTCCCCAGAGCCCTGTGAGCGCCAAGATGGAGTCTTCCTCTCTGCCTCGCCGCCTCAGTGTTCCCGGACCTGTCTCCAGCACTGGGGGGAGGGCCCCTTTCCTGAGTGTTGGGGGATTCCAAGCCCCCTGTCCCAGCCTGAACACGTCTAGGATGCCCTTCTCCTCTACCAGGCTTGGCCATCTATAGAGGGAGAAGACGAACAGAAAGCTCATTGATTCATTCAACAAACACTGTCAGGTTGTGTTCTATTCAAAGCAGGCTGCCTGGGGGAGGAGACAGGTGAACAAGGCTTGGTCCTTTCTCAAAGAGTTCACAGTTCAGGGTAAGGGGGCAAGTTCCCAGATAATAGGAACATAATGAGAAAGTAGGCAGGGCCATGAGAAGGGTTCTGATAAAAGGGTACTAAATTCAGAGGAGGAGGGACCACTTCTCGTTGAGTCAGGGCTGGACTGGGCGCGTGTGTGTGCACGTGTGCGTGGGCATGTGCACATGTACATGTGAGAGGTCAGGGCTCATTTCTGGAGGGTGTGCTCCTGTCCTGGGCTGTGGACTGGGCATACTCCTGCATGGTAGACTCTTCTTGGTGGCTGGTAGAAATCCAAGGCAGTTCTCTCTTTGCTATTACTTCAGGAGTACTTACCTTACACAGCAGTCGTGTTCCTGAGCACATGTCCAAAGGCCAGTCCTATAAATCAATCCTGTTTTCAGTGTGATTTCCGAGATGCTTCGTCTTCCTGGGGGACAGATGCGAAGATGGCAGCGCTTTTCTCCAGAGCTGGAGCTGGAGCTTGCTGTGTGTTTCAGCCCACACGCCCCTTTGAGGAGTTAATGGTCTATAAACTGATAATAACGTGAATACTGATAGCAGCATCACCTCCCCTCTGTAAAACGTTGTGTACGTCCCCCACATCTTTCATAGGATTCTATTTAAAGGTACCTAGGGCTGATAGGGGCCTTGCTATATAAAGAACTCATTTGTCAGGAATTTTGAAATCCTTTTGTAATGCAGATTAACCCTTCAGGTTAATTCTGTGCCGATTTTTAATGGATTATCTGAACAACCTGTGTTTCTTTTTCACTTGTCCAGGTCTCCGCTCCCTCCATGTGCAGTGATGGCCATGCCTGTGTCCCCCACTTAGGTTTTTTTCCCGAAGTGTGGGCCACATATGAGATGATTTGAGGGATGATTTTAGGTGGCACCTGGATATATATTTTGCACTTTAATAGTTAGGCGTAAATTTTAATGTATCTTAGAAAAAAATAGGGACTTCACTGGTGGTCCAGTGGTTAAGACTCCGCGCTTCCGCTGCAGGGGGCACGGGTTCCATCCCTGGTCAGGGAGCTAAGATCCCACATGCCGCGTGATGCAACCAAAAATAAAAATAGAAAAGTGACTTGCACGTCTTTCCTGTGATTTCAAATATAATGCTTGGGATAAGGCTGTGCTTTTAAGAAGCCAGTTGTTGTGAAGAACAGTATTAAGTAAATAATAGTGCCGGTGGTACGTATGACAGAACTGCAAAGGTGTGGGATGTGAATAGCTGAACTCTGAAAACACTGCTGGACCCCATGGGACCTGCCTGCAGCTTCAGACAGCAGGGAGCCCAGAATATGGAGATCTGCCCTTTAGGAGGGTCCCCCAGCAGTGCCCACCCCACTACCCCCCCCCCACTCTCTATTCTGCTGAGGAATTAGCTGAAAGAGACCTCCCTGGTGCCTAGGGCTGGGGAGAGGAGAGAATGGCTGGAGTTGAGTCCCTGCATCGACTCAACTCAGGGAGGGGCCAGCTGTCCTGAAGCTGAGGCTGATACTTGGCATGGACATAGCGCCTAGACCCAGTGGCATCTGCTCTGACCAGACCCCCCCCCATCCACGGGGTGCTCCTCGCAAACTGGTGTGGCCCATGGACTGAATTCTACTGTCTGTGGAGCTGCTTGGCCTAAGGCTCTGAATTGCAAGTGGCCCTGCTTGTTCAGCCCACGTTGTTGTCCTGGAGGAGGTCAAGGCTCCTGGAGAGAGTCTTGACTTGGCCTGGAACCAAACCTTTGGAGACTTTATTTAGCCCCGACTGTAGAAGACCAGGCCAGGCCAGAGCCAGCTAAGCCTTACTTGCAGATACTGTCCCTACCAGAGTGACTTGACCTCTTGGATTTGGGGCCTCAGGCTGACACTTTCAGCCCAGCAGATTATGTAAATACTGGGCATGAATGAGCCCCCCGTGGCTGCCGCATTTCGTAAGCTCCACTTGGGGAGGAAGTGAGGACAGTGTCACTCAGATGGCAGCTTCCTTGTGCTGCAGGACTGGCAAGCAGCGTGGCACGGGCTCTGGGGGCCCTGAACTCCAGAAAACCCCTCCCTGGAGATTCTGGGTGTGTGGGCACCTCTGGAGGGCTCTTTGGGGGCAGAGACTGTCTCCTTCACTTGTCTTCCCAGTGCCGGGCACATGGTGGGGAATGAGTGAATGGATGTCGAGCCCTGGTGTTTTATGGGATGATAATAGCTCCAGGAGGATTGAAGAAACAATTGTGAATTTCCAGATATTCCAAGCCAGGGACAGGTGGGGTCTGAGGAAAGTGAAGATGGACGAGGTTTTGGGTGGTAACTGACAGCAGGCCACCTGTTGGTAAAATGCACAGAATTTAATTTCACATCCTTTCCCATCACCTCCACCCCCATGCCAGCCAAAATGTCAGGGCGAATGTGGCCCAGAGTGGGGACTCTTGGGGGTGACTACTTACTGCCTTCTGGGGGGTTCTTTCAAGATTGGACTCTGAGGTTGGAGTCTCACGAGGAGCGGGTCCTGCTGCAGTGGGCCGTCACGGGGCCTGACACAAGGGTCTGTGCTCCTGCCAGGGCGGGTGAAGGCTTGGTGGGGCTGTGAGTCACCGCGTCTTCACCCTGGTCCTGGTCCAGCCAGCTCTACATTTAAGCTCACGTTGTGCTTAAGTGACTTCCTTGAGAGGGTGTTTGCCAGGCCCTCAGGCAAATCCCCAGCTGGCAGGGAACGGGAAGGGAATGGGGCACAGGAGGGGAGTGCTGGCCCCCAACGTGGAGGGCGAGTTCCCATTTGTCAGTCTGGGGAAGCAGCAGGTCTGACCTCGACCTCCACTCCCACCTCCAGGGCTGCGAGCCCTGCTCCAAGCTCCGGTCTCATTCCTTGGAGGGGGTGCTGCCTGCCTGCGATGCCCACAGCTCTGGGCAGCTGGCATTTTCCACTCTCTGTGCCTCAGAGGGATAATGATAACACCTTCTAGACTGTGGGATTCCAGTGAGTTAATCCACGGAAAGTGCTTAGAACAGTGCCTGGTACTTGTGAAACCATCAATAAATAACCATTGTCTCTCCCTAAAGCTTGGCATCCATACTGGTCTCCTAATGCTGCTGGAAACAAATTACCACACATTTAGTGGCTTAAAACAACACAGATTTATTCTCTTACAAGTCTCAAGGGTCAACAGGGCTGCATTCCTTCTGGAAGCTCTAGGGGAGAGACCCTGTTTCCTTGCCTTTTCCAGCTTCTAGAGGCCCCCTGCATTCCTTGGCTCCTGGCCGCATCCTTTGTCTTCAAAGCCAGCAGTGTAGCATCTTTCAGTCTTGCACTCAATCTCTCCCCGTCCCCTTCCGCCTCTTCCTCTACTTCTGCGGGCTCATAGCCTTTTCTCTTGCCTGCCTCTCACAAGGACCTTTGTGATTACATAGGGTCCACCTGATCATTCATTCCCAGGATAATCTCCCCACCTAAAAATCCTTAACTTAATCAATTTGCAAAGTCCCTTTTGCCGCATAAGGTGACATAGTCACAGGTTTTGTGGATTAGGAGGTGGACATCTTTGGCAGGACCTTGTTCTTCTATCACAGGATCAGATTACATTTCAGAGACTGGGAGAGGCAGCCTCCAGCACAAATTGCTAACTGGTTTGCTGATGGAAGGTCAAGGGTTAAGTCCTTCACCTGGGGAAAGGGCAGGAAAGCCTGTGAGAACATGCTGGGGTGGCCATGCAGCAGGGGGAAAGCAGCTCTCCTTCGGACGTAGGAGATTTCTGGTAGCTTCAGACACTCTCCCAGCTTATGCTAAGGGTGTGCATTTGATGCCCAGAGAGGGATCTGTTTGAGATTCCAGTTAAGCATCCAAAGCTTGAGAAAGGAACAGGAGAGTGAGGACATCATCAGAGCAGTGGATAGGACGAGAATTTGGTGTTCGAAGACCTTCAGGGGAATCCCAGCTCTGCCACTTTCTGGCTCTGTGTGGTTCTGGGCTAGTCTCCTCCCTCTTTGGAATCTTATTTGCTTGTTTCCATTCTTATAATGGAAAAATATAGTACCTCCCTCAGGGAGGTATTTGAGAGAGGAATGAAGCTAAATGAGAGAGTGGAAAGGACTTACAAGGCGCAGGTGCCCACATGTTCGGGGCATCACGTGGTGCTGGGCTTTAGGGGTGTCCAGAGGAGTGTGACGCAGGTGCCTCAAAGACCCTACAGAATCACCGGGCAGGTAACAAGACAGGGCGCGCGTCAGGTGCTGCGGCGGTGCCACAGATTCTGACACGAGGGCTGACCCTGCAGGCCAGAGGCTTCAGCTGTGTCTTCAGGAGAGAAGACCCCATGTGGGAGAAGGCATTTTAGGCAGCAGGGATGACGAGAACCAGAGTTCAGAGGCTGGAACATTCCTGGCATGTTGGAAAGGCAGAGATCTGATGGCTGTTGGGGAGATTGGACAAGTAGGGAGAGGCACTAGGAGCCATTGCAGGTGTTTAAGGAGAGGATATGCTGAACCCGCATCACACTTTGTAGTCTCATATTTATATTCACTCGGCTTTTGTGTTTTTTTGTTTGTTTTTTAACATCTTTATTGGAGTATAATTGCTTTACAATGGTGTGTTAGTTTCTGCTGTATAACAAAGTGAATCAGCTATACATATACGTAAATCCCCATATCTCCTCCCTCTCACGTCTCCCTCCCACCCTCCCTATCCCACCCCTCTAGGTGGTCACAAAGCACCAAGCTGATCTCCCTGTGCTATGTGGCTTCCGCTTTTGTTTTTTAACGTCTTTCTTTCCCACTAGATTATAAGCCACATGAGCACAGGGGCTATTGAATGCTTGTTTCCCGTTGTATCTACAGGGTCTGGTGGGCATTTGTTGAATGAATAAATAAATGAGTGAAGAACCTACTTGAGTCCCCCAGTAATCACATTTTGCAGCATTGAGTCTTTGACAAGCCTCAGGTGTAGGGTGGCGTTCTGGGAAGGTTCATCTGGCTCTGGTGAGTGGAGCGGAGGCAGGAGAGAGCGGCACTTGGAATCCAGTGGGGAGTGGGATGCTGTGGGTCTCTACCACAGCAGAGGAGAGGGTGGCGCAGAGGGAAGAATCCTTGCAAGAGATGAGCAAGGACACTTTGAAGAGCTTGGGGACTCAGTGTGGCAGAGGAGGGGGAGAGAGGAGGAAGAGGGGGCCAGGAATGACTTGGGGATCTTAGGTGACAAGAAGAATTTTACGTCTTTTCACTCAGGGAAAGTTTTCAAGCACTTTCTGTGTGCGGGGCACTGTGCTAGTTGGTGGCCACTCAAGGCTAAATGGGGTATGATCTCCACCGTAGAGGAGAAGGAATTCTGGAGGAAGGAGGAGGCCTGTTGGCGTCTGTGCCTTACACAGTCAGGAAATGCTGGCGGGGCTCGGGGGGTACAAGGGGTAAAGTTGATGGCCCACAGCCAGCACCTTCCATTGTGGGATTGAACCCCCAGGGACAGGAAGATATAGTCAGAGGTGTAGCTGGAAGGCCGCTCGGCCGGGGTTCCCATGCCCGCTTCCATCCCATCCTCTCTATCCCTACTCCTCTCTGTTTACACATCACTTCCCCGGAGCACCTCCTCTGGCCCCTGCTGTGCCCTCCACGTGACCATGCCCTGCCTCAGTCATGACTCTGATTTCCCTTCTTAACTGTCTGTATCCCACCACCCCCACCCCCATTAAACTGCTCCCACACATGGGGTCAGGTTCTTTTTTATCTTGCTCACTATTATAAGGTTGAATAGGTGGCTGGATACAAATAAGGAAATGTGGGGAAAAAAAAGGATGGGAGAGAATTAAAGCAAGACATTAGCAGTAGGAGTAAGGGTGATTGTTTTTCCTTTTATATTTCTTTCCTTTTATATTTTACAAATTTTCTATAATAAGTATTTGGCTTTTATCCCCTGCAAAAGTGTGAAAGAAGAGAAAACAGGCAAGAAAACAGGCAGCTCAGGGTTTTGGTCTCCTTGCTCATGAGCTGTTGGCTTTTGACCTGCTTTTACAGGTGGAAGCAGGGAAAGGCCTGGAGATGAGGAAGCTGGTTCTCTCAGGGTTCCTGGCCAGCGAGGAGATCTATATTAACCAGCTGGAAGCTCTGTTGCTGGTGAGTATATACTCTGGGGCCTTTGTGCTCTAAAACTGCTTTTGGAGTTGGAGAGGGAGGGGGACCTGGACCAGTCCTTCCCAGAGGCGGGGTCTGTGGTACTACTCTGCCTATGGCTTGGCAGCCAAGGTCACTGAAAAGGCCTCTCAGCCCCGGTTCTCCATTACCTGCCCTGGGAAAGGTAGAAGAAGAAGCACCACCTGGTTGGGGGTGGCAGACACTCCATCATCCCTGACTACAGTGCAGGCATTACTAATGGATCACAGTTCTCTGTCCAGGTGGGGTCTTAGCCTCCGACTCCGGCTGGTACTCTGGGCAAATCTCAACAAGTCAGTCACGTGGAGACCTCTTTGTCATCCCTAGTCCCGTTCCTTCCTTCTCCCTGGAGTAGTTAACCGTTCGCCCCATCCTGAGGCCCTCTGGCCGGAAATGTGTTGAAGGGCTGTCTGTGTGGTTCTGAGAAGCTCTGAGGCATTAGACAGGCTGCCGCCCTCTGTGAATGTGCCTTAGTTTCGTCTCCAAGACGGAGGTGTTGTTGTGAGAATCGGACTGAGAGGGGAATAATACAATGTTTTCAAAAGGCAAAAGTAACCACACAGACATAAGATGTTTTTGCCTCTGAAGAAAGTGCATATTAGATGCGTCTGGATACTTACTGTGCAGAGTGATTGTGGCATGTGAAGTCCTCTTCCTTGGGTGTTGCGCAGTCTGAGACATCAGCTGGTATCAGAAAAAGGAGGGATCAGAAAGGTAGATGTAAATCAGTAGATAGTCATTCTTACAAGAATTGTAAGATACGCATTTATGTACTTGCTGCGATGTGAGGTACTGTCACCCGGTGTCCCAGGGGACTTGGCATTTATTACCCCAGGAGTAACTATTGAGATGAGTAGCTGCTTTGTAACATGCTGGGATGAGTCGGTGGTCGATCTCACTGGGAGTTTGTTGGTCTGCACAGTCATTTTTTCAAGGGAGGAACAGTTTGGCAGGTCCATAAGGACTCGGGTCTGGGGCCAGAGCTAGGGCAAGACTTGATGCTGCCATTAATAGTAGACTTATTGCCCCTATCTTTCAAACTGTGCAACTTAACCATTAGTGGGTAATGTAATCAGTGTAGTGGGGTGAACCAGCATTTTAAAACAAACGAGAAAGAAAATGTTGGCCTGCATCCCATGTAGTAAGAATAAGTACTATTTCATGCAACTTTTGGCTTGTGTGGGTATGTGTATGTACGTACTGGGCCACATGCTTTCTTACATGCGTTGTCGGTTTTAAAAACCACTGGTGGGACTTTCCAGGCGGTCCAGCGGCCAAGACTTCGCACTTCCAATGCAAGGAACAAGGGTTCAATCCCTGGTTGGGAAACTATGATCCCACATGCTGCGCGGCGCAGCCAATAAATAAATAAATAAGTAAATAAATAAATACGTAAGTAAGTAATTTAAAAAAAAAAAAAAAACGGCTTTGGGCAAGCCATGGGTAACCTTCTTGAGCCTCAGTTTCCTCATCTGAAGATGAAAACAAGGCCATTACCTTCTCTCTCTCCTTCATGGGGTTGAGAAAATCAGGTGATCCTTTTGGGGACCTAGTACAGTGCCAGGTACTTAGACACCGAAATATTATCGGAAGGAAGGAGGACAGACAGACGAAATACACCTTACAAACTATGAATTGCTGTGCCCAGACACAGGGGCGTAGTTGTCATTACTTAAAGGATGCATATTTGAAAGACTTCAGAGGAACCAGACTGCCTGGCTTTGAATCCCTGCTCAACTGCTTACTAGCTACAGACCTTCAGCAGATTAATGAACCTTTGTGCCTCATTTTGTCCACCAGCAAACCGGGTATGCTAATATTAGTACTCTCTTCATGGGGCCGTTGTGACGGGTAAGTGAGTTTGCAGGGGAAGCTCTTAGAGCCTGAGTGTGAGTGGGTTCTAATTTTTCCTCCTGTTCTGGGAAAGAGCGCAGGTTAGAGCTTGTTTGTTTCTATCAACCCAGCAGTTCCCTGAAGGAAGGGGAGGTACATGTTCCCATCAGAAGCATGCCCCTCTTAGATTACAGCTCGTTCTAATCTGTCGCTGGGCCTAATTTGAGTCCCATTTGTCTGGGTAAAGATAACAGATTTAGGGGCCAAAACACTCCCTACCTGCCTGCCTTTCTAACAGCTCACGCTCTCAAGGTAAAAACTGGGAGGCTGAGGCTGCCAGTCCTGGGGTGTGACCCAGGGTAGGTCCCTCCTCTTCCCCCCAGCTTGTTCATCCTGGCTTGGTTCTTTCTGGAGCAGAGGCAAGAGCTAGGGAGGGACGGGCCAGGAGGCCTGGTCTGCACCTGGAGGCCCCTCCGGAAGAGGGGGCAGGACCCTCCACGGCCACAGTCTCAGATGATAAGCCTCAGAGATGAGGAATCAAGCCCTCCTCTCTCTCCTGGAGCTGGGGGCCCTTCCCAGCTACCCAGGAGCTAAGCCCTTTGCTCTTTGGGGTGATCTGACAAAGGCGTTCAGAGAAGAAAACCTGTCTTCCCCAGCTCCCTCCGCCTCCCACGCCCAGCTCTCCTTGCCACCCTACCCCCATTCCCGCAGCTCTTCTCCTGAGTGTTTGTTCTCAGTTTCACACTTCCTGATACGCAAACAGCTGGTCGTGTGTAGCCTGGACTATGGACACACAGACGCAGACGGGGAGGCCACACAGGAGGCTCTGTTCCCGCCGCCTGGGTTGCTGGCTGGGCAAGGTTTGGTAACCTTCCAGAGCCCTCCAGGTTCCTGATGGGCTCAGATGACAAGGGAAGAGGGTCTGGGAGCTGGGGCTGAGGTGGGGAGTGGAGGAAGGGGGCAGACCAAATGCATGTAATTCTGCAAGTCTCTGCAGGCTGCAGGTGAGCTGGGTGCTCCCTCTGGCCTGCCTTTGCCTTAGCACCTTCCAGCCCTGGGTCCCACCTGGCCCTCCTCTCTTCGACTCTCCTTCTGGAGTTTGCTTTGCTCCTTATCTGTAAGATAGGTTCAGGATGCTCCCCCCGACCCCTCCACCCCCGCCCCCAGCCTGTGGTGATAGTTAACAAAAAAGTACATGTGGCAGCCTCCAGGCCTCTTGGGATAGGAGGTAGAGGAAGTGGGCCGATTTCTTTCCCTGGTTTCGAAAGTCAAAAGGCAACTTGCTGGGGGACAGAAGAGACAAATGACAGTGTGAAGTCATGAAAGGAGTTCGAACCCGCCTGGCCCGTCTTCCCGAGGAGCACTTCATGGGACACCCAGAGCCAGAGTTAACTCTAATAAAATGGGGAACTGGCGCCCCGTCCTCTGCTGCAGGATTCTGGGAAGAGGGAGGGGGAGCTGGTGTGCTCTGTCAGGAGAGCAGGGCTGCCTGTGCCTTTCTGCTGCCCTCCTTGCCCGAGGCCTATTTTCAGGCCTTCACCTCCCAGGGTCTCAGGCCAGCTGGGGGCACACATCCAGCACTTTCCCTTCCCCCAAAGGCCCCCCCAACCTTGTCCTGAGAACCAACGGCCTGATGCCCCAAGCGCAGTCCCTGTCTGTGTGACCTGCCCCTGGTGAGCACCGGCGCTTCCCCTTTTGCATACAGTGGGACTTCAGGAGGAAGCAGAGCACTTGTGTCTTGTCCCTGCATAGGCCTGAGTGCTTCCCCAGCAGCTTCTGAGAAATCCTGACCGCCCCCCGGCTCCTTCCCCAGGACTGTTCTCTCCTATTTCCTTCATTCCCCCCGGGTGGGGATTGCACCCCGGCTGGGACAGGGACTCCGCGATGACTTGGACCCTCCTCTGGACTTGGGTAGATAGAGGTAAAAAGGATAAACTCTGATGGATCCCAAGGGCCAGCTCTGTATCCTTCACGGAACGTCGGGAGCCGTGAGCTCAATGTCGCTGCCCACCTGGGGTGGGGAAAACATTCTTCCTTGCTCCTGGCCCCGGTTCCCTCTGTGTCCCTGCCTGCCATGCTTCCCCAGGCCCCAACCCTCCACTTACTCTGATATTCCGTCTGAGGCCCTTTCCCATCACCTCCTCTGTGAAGCCCTCTCCGAGCTGTGACAGTTGGTTGGTATTTACAGTCCAAGTCGAGTAATAAGTGTATCTTGCTTTGTCCACGAAAATGTTTCATTTGTGTTGGTCCAGTTTACCCAAATAGATTGTAACGTTGTCCGGAGCAAGGAGCATGAGCCATAAAAATAATCTCCTGAAGGGAAAATTGGACCCCGTCACTCCCCTGTTTCAATCCCTCCGGGGAAAGCCAGGTCATTACATGGGCTTAAAAGCCGCATTCCTTCCCCCTGTGTGATCTGGCCTCTGCTCACCCCTCCAGCCCTCCTTTAGGGCCCTGCTCGCCAGCCCCCTCGCTCGCAGCACACAGGCTCACTGCTTGCTTCTAGCTCCTCTCTCTGCCCAAGCTCTTCCCACCTTGGGACCAGGCGTTGAGGAGCTCTGCCTGAAATACTGTCCCCTTTGCCCCCACGCTTCCATTTCAGGTCAGTGTCTCCTTCTTGTCCTTCAGCAGGACATCCCCTTCTTATTTCCTTCATTGCACTTATGTGTGATTTTGTGTTTGTTTCCTCGTGTTTTGTTTGTCTCCCCTACTAGATGGGAGGCTCCATGGGGGCAGTGATTAGTGAATCACTGACTACCCGCTACACCCCCTGGTCTGGCCTTACGTGGGCACTTGGTCCATTATTTGTGGGGTAAATAGTAATAACAGTAGCAGCTAACACTTACTGATTGCCTTCTGTGTGCCAGGCACATACTCAATATTTTAGATAAATGATGGCGTTTGATCTTCCCATCAGTGTTCTTGAGAAGGTAATATTATCCCGGTTTCACAAACAAGGCTGCTGAGGCCCAGAAATGCTAAGTGACTTGCCCACAGCTATTAAGCGGCAGAACTGGGACTCTGGCCCACACTGCCTGGCCTGCACCAGGTCGAACCCCAGCCTGCTTTCCCAGCAAAGGGCTGGACGTTAAGGCCTCATTGGTTCCAGCACTGAGAGGGTCAGAGGAGGACTTCTGCTTTTTCCTGCTTTCATCATCACGTCTGGATTTTTTTAGAGCTGGGAGGACAGGGGAGCTAGACGTCAGAGCACTGTCTGGGTCTTTAAGTAGAGGGGACTTCCCCTTGTGGACAGACAGATGGGAGGATAGAGTGAAGCCTGGCTGGACATCCGGCAGCGTGGCTGGCTCGAGCTTGGGGGTCTTCTCTCAGGGTGAGCCAGCGATAACTTCGGCCTCCCTCAGGGGAGGTGTTTCCTGCAGTCCAGCACTGGGTCACCCGTTCTCTGCTAGAATGCTTGCCTCGTCGGAAGCTCGCTACCTAATCCTGTGAGGTAGTGGGGGGCAGCTCTAGTGAGCCCATACCTGCGCCTGCAACTTCTCCTTTCTGCCCTCTGGGTCTCCAGAAGGACCCAGACTAAGTCAAAGACCTCTTTCCACACAGCCCTTTATCTTCACAGTAGATGAAGAACACCAAGCATGTCTGACTCAGGCTTCTCTCTCTCAAGTACGCGTACCCCTCCCCCCACCTCCCCACCCCCATGCGTTCTCTATGGGGCAGGTTCCCAGACCCTCTCCCCTGCAGGGCCTTTGGTGTGCAGTCTGGGCATGGTTGGGGGCTTTAGGGCTGAAGGAAGGTCAACCATGGAGGAGCTCTTTATTCTTCAGTATCATTGATTGTTTGTTTCAATGATTAATTTTAATAGCTTTTTTTCCTGATTATAAAATTAATATTTACTCACTGGAGGTGATTTAGAAAATACAGAAATCCCACTGAAGAAAATGTATCCAAGCCTCATTTTCCCTTCATGTTGGGCTTTACGGTGATAACTTCAGCCAGCAAGTGTTGGGGATGGTCCTGAGCTTCCGTCTGTCACCTCACCCTCTCCACCAGCAAGCCTTGGAGCGCCTTGGTGTAGATAAGCAGAGATGACAGATAGGGATATTGCATGTCATCTTGCATGTCAGCCTCGGCATTGAGAAAGAGTCTGAGGCTACGACAAGGCTCAGTGAGGAAGGTCATTGTGCTTGCTTAGCAATGTCTGCCGTGGGTACAGGAGGTAGCACGGTGGCATGCGTGCCACGCTCACTCTCTCTATACTAAGTGATGGGAACTTAAGATATCAGTGCAGCTGAGATTGGTTTGGGTCCCTTAGAAACTCTATTCCCCAAGTCCTAGAATCATGTTCTGTTTCTTGGAAGGAAATAGCTAAGGGGTTGAGTTCCCCGTCAACTCTCCTTCCCACTGAAGCATGACAAGGGAGTTTGTGACTCAGAGCATGAGGCCATTGTGGAAGAAAGCTATGGACCCTGTTAAACCATCAAGCAAACCCAGTACAGGCTGAGAACCAGAGGTCCCTCAGGGGACACAGGGTGGGAGAAATGTGTCCTGGCACCACCCCTCGGACCTGATGGGACTGCTGGACCAGGCTCCCTCTTCTTACAGTAATGGGTGGCTTGCTGGGGCCTGTGACAGCAGCTGCTCCATTCAAACCGCGCTTCAGGTCCCCTGGCCTCAGTGGCCTTATCTGGGCAGAACTCGAGCAGCAGGAGGGCCTAATCTGGGCCCTGGGCCTACTGACCCTCCGGTTGATTTCCCTCTCACCTCTGCTCTTTCTTCCTCTTCTTGCCCAGCCCATGAAACCCCTGAAGGCCACTGCCACCACCTCCCAGCCCGTGCTCACCATCCAACAGATCGAGACCATCTTCTACAAGATCCAGGACATTTACGAGATCCACAAGGAGTTCTATGACAACCTCTGCCCCAAGGTGCAGCAGTGGGACAGCCAGGTCACCATGGGCCACCTCTTCCAGAAGCTGGTGAGTCTCCCGTCGATGGAGGGCCCTTACCCGGGACCTCAGTGGAGTTGCTGGTGTTGAGAGAGGACTGGTCAGCCCCAGACCTCCTGGCCTCCTTGAAGGCCTGAGTCATTTCTGAGTCCTGGAGGAAAGCCTGGGCTTCTGCCTTATGGGGAACCTGGGCCTGCTGCCTCGACTCCCGGCCTCCCCCAGTGAAGCCCTAGACTGCTTCTAGGGCTGCCAGGGACAGGCCACATGGGTAGGTGCCCTTGGCAGGGCACTGTTTCTCTCACCTGGGGGCGCCAGGGCTGGACCGAAGGCTCCCCTGCTGGGCTGCAGGGCCAAGTGCCAGGTGGACAGGCAGGGACTGCTCACCTGAGACTTCAGACGCTCGCCTCACTTCTGCGCTGCCTCTGAAGTGAAGAGTCGGGAGGGAGACCATGTCAGCCGGCGATCCTCTCCTGAGGACCCTGGAGCAGGAAGCACTGAGAGCCCAGCCCACCCGCAGGGCAGGGAGAGGGACAGAGGAGGTGGACGTAGCGTGCGGCCTTGGTCGGGAACGACCCTCTCCTCTAGCTCGGCGTCCGTCTCTGGCCGCGTCCCCTGAGGACCCCCAGTCACACCCACAGGGCCCCCACCGGCTCTCCGCCACATAACTTCTGCCAGTCCAGCAGGCGGGATGGAGCTCAGGAGTCTGTGGCCCTATCCTCTGGGTATGAGTGGGGGTGGGGCAGGGAGCAGTGCTTCTCCGTTTCCTCCCCTGCAGTGGTGGGACCTGTTGAATGGACAGGGCTCTGTTTTTCTCACATGGAGAAGACTCTTGCTTGGATGCTCCTAGGCCACAAGCTCAGATGCTCAAAACTGAACTCATTGGCTCTGAAGTTCTTTGCTCTTTTCCCTGCCTCTGTCTCAGTGGGTGCGGCCATGTCCCAACCACCGTCCATCCATGGCTCCCGGGGGCTCATCCTTGGCACCTCCCCTCCCCCACCCCCTAACACCTCCCTGCATCCCATGGAGTCCACTTCATTAAAGCTCACAGCCACCTGCTTCTCTCCAGCACTCTGGCGCCCTCACCTGGACCACTGCTGTGGCCTCATGAGTGGCTTCTGCCCCAGACCTGCCTCCCAGGCAGCCTCTGGCCTCTACCTAAAAGCAGGAGAGCGTTTTCTAAACTCCTGACCGGACCTCAAGTCCCCCCTGCTCAGGGATTTGGATAAAGGCCAGGCTCCGAGGAGTGGCTTATGAGACCCTCTGCTGCTGGCCTCAGCAACCCCCTCTGCGCCCCCGACGCTGAACCTTCTGGTCTCAGTTCACACTGCAGGCGCGCTTGACCTCTCTGTACTTGCGCTCTAGCCTGAAATGTCCTTCTCTGTCTTATCTGGCTTCTCTGGTCAGTTTCCAATTTAGAAATGACCTCCGTGGAGAAGCCTTCCACAGCCTCTGAAGTGCAGCCCCTATGCTTACCCACTCCGTGAACACTAAACTGCCTGACTCCCCAGAACCATAAGCTCCAGGAGGACAGACTGTATTTTCTTCGGTTTGGACCCCCAGAACCAGCCCCGTGATCAGTACATGAATGAGCGAGTGAGTGAGTGAATGAATGGGTGAATGAGCGCACCGTGTCCTTGACCCCTGGGACCAGGGAGAAGTTGGAAAGGCATGGAGGAGACATCACAGGACCTGAGGTCTGTGTCCTGAGGGACAGCAGTGTTACAGAGATGAGCACAGTTTCTAGAGCCAGGTCGCAGCTGGGTTTGAATCCGGGTTCTGCCACAGGTTAAACTTGTGACACTGGGCAACTTACCCAACTTCTCCTGACTCAGCTTCCTCATCTGTAAAAACGGGGATAGTGATGGTATTTACTTTATTGGGTTGTTGTGAGGCCTGAGTGAGTTAATACCTGAAAAGTTCTTGGAACAGGACTTGGAATATAGTAAATGAGTAAATACTCCGTAGTTAGCCATTATCATTACTGTTATTACTATCATTACCGCTATTATTATTATTATTAGGAAGAAGCACCCCTGAAAGGCGTTGTTGCCAGGGAACTCCACACTTCTGGTTCTGTCAGCCCCAGAGTGCTGGCCCCAGTTCAGGGATGATGAGCGCCCAGTCATCACTGCCCGCCTGGTCCAGGAGCCTGAGCTGATTGGCTTGGTGGGCAGCCTCTCCTCAGCCCTCAGGAGGGCAGAAGAGAGCAAACCCCGGTGGCGGGGGGGTGGGGGTGGGGGGTGGCGGTGGTAGGAGTGAGTAGCCCGGAGCATAGTGGAAAGGCTGTCCCGGTTTATCTCTGTCACTTGGACCCTGCTGTCACCAGGCTTCCCCATTCTGGTCTGAGCTTCACTGGCCTGGCTATGAATTTGCTACCCGCCTCTTCCCTCCCCCTGCATCATGAACTGATGTCTGAAGCCCCTGGGGCTACAGGCTTGGGAGGAGGCCGGGCAGGCCAGGCATCTGGAGACAGTTTATTTTCAGCTGGTCTCCGGGTATTTGATTATCCATTACCGAGAGAAGGGAATTAGCATCTCCGTTATTTGTTTTATGGTCACCCCAGTGCCAAGCTGCTGTTTCCAAGCAACCTCCACTTCCCAGTTAATGGCCCTGGCAGGCCAGGCCTTGGGCCCTGCAGGCGAAGGTGCTCCGTGGAGATGGCAGTGCCTGGGACGGCCGGTGACCCCTGCACACAGGCCTTCTGCCCAGGTGGCTCCTGCTTCTGGCTCACCTCCGGCTACTCCCTTCTGTAGTGGGATAGGAGGGTAGCGTTGCACCCTGAGCACCCAGCCTTTATCCTTCTGTGGGAAGGGGGACAAGGAATGTGCATACTTAGAAGAATAGCAATGATACTTTGGTTTAGGAAGTGACTGGCTAGCACATCCCCTGTAGCGCGGGACACCAGTGGGCCAGGGCTCCCTCTGGAAGAGGAAACGAACTCCATCCCTTCCCGCCCCTCCCCATCTGGGATTTTCCTTTCTGAAAAGTCTGGCCCATCTGGGGCTGAGACCTGCATGGCTCTGGCCCTGGCTTCTTCACAAGCATCCCAGCTCTCACTTTCCCCTCTGGCTTTCCTGCGCCCCACCTGCCAGCTTCCTCGAGTTCTGTCTCTGCCCTGGGTGGCTACAGGTCCCCCACCCACCTCTTCGGATCTTTGAGGAGCACAGGGATTCTGCAGAAAGCAGAGTCGATCCGGGGCAGGGCTCAGGGGCAGCCCACTTCCCGCCTCGTACCTTGGTGGGTAGAACGTCCTTCCTACTTCATTGGAAAAAATTTTAACCAGAAAATCTAGAGAATAATGTAGCAAACAGTGGTGCAGTCACCTCCCAGAAATAACAGATGTTAAGCTCTGAAGATATATGGAAAGACTTTTCAATCAAGAAAATAAAGCGTTACAGATGAGAATGAAGTCTCTCTCTCTCTCCCTTTCCTCTTGCTCTTCCTCTCAACCTAGAAGCAGCTACTGACATGAATTTGGTGTGTAGCCTTCTAGGCTGCAGTTCGTGTTTTCGCTATGCATATATATCTTTTTATGGCATTGCATGTACTTTTAAAGTGTATATAAGTGTGTCTGTATGTATCATATATTTTGCAATTCAATCAGCATTCATTTTGAAACTTGTCAACGTTGCTACACAAAGATCTAGTTCATCCATTTTAGCTGCACTGTGTGTATGGGTTCCCCTTGTGGGCATTTGTTTCCAGTCTTTTCACAAAAGAAAGAGTGAGGCAGGTAAATACCCTTGTTCACATTTCCTTGTGCACACACATATTCAAGTTTCTCTAGAGCAGTGCTTTCCAGTAGAAATAGAGTGCGAGCCACGTATATAACTTAAACTTTTCTAGTGGTCACAGTGAGTAAAAATAAACAGGTGAAATTAATGTGAAGAATATATTTTATTTCGCCCAACAGAGTCAAAATATTATCATTTCAACATGTAAACAAGATTAAGAAATTAATGAGATCATTTACATTCTCTTTCTCATACTAAGCCTTTGAAACCCAGGGTGTATTCTACACTCAGCACATCTCAGTTTGGACTAGTCACATTTTAGGCGCTCAGTATCCACGTGTAGCAAGTAGCTCCTGTACGGGACAGCATAGCCCTGGGGTCTGTTTGTAGAAGAGGATTTGCTAAGTAGCAGGCTAAGCTGTGCATATTTTCAACTTTATTAGTTATTGACAAATTACTCTCCAAATAATTATACTAACTTACACCCCCGCAAGCAGTCTGGGAAAGTTCCTATTTTCCTACATTCTTTCCAACCCTTAATATCATTAGACTTTTAAATTTTGACCAGGTTGATGGGTATGAAGTAGTATCTCATTGTGGTTTAATTAGAATTTCCACCCTTTGCTCTGGTAAGAGGAGATGTACGTGCAGAGCACAGAGAAGGCTTTCCATACATATTTGCGGAATTGAATTAACGAGCCTTGGTTTCCCCTTTTGCAGAAAGGGCTGATGGCATCTGTTCTGCCTCCCTAAGGAGGCGACGAGGCTCTGTGTGGTCCGAAGCTGTGGAAAGCTTTGTGTTACGTTCAAAGCGACATGCAAATGTGTAGAGAGGAAGGACCTCTGGCTCCTTGAAGGCTGAGGAGGTGGGGACAAGGACCTCGAGGGAGGCCAAGGGAAGTGGGGACTGTGCCTTTAAATACAGTTCCCCACACTGAGCATGGGGAGTGGGGCACTGAGCAGGCCACATGTGCCCACCCCTCTCCCTGTCTCCCCCTGCTTCAGCTAATTCCAGGATGTGAAAGATGCGTGAGGCATTAAGGGGCTTCAAACCGTGCGAGACTTTGATGATGCTAAATAAAGCCAAATGCTGCAATGAACTGAGTTTTGGCATGCCAACAAAGGCCGTGCCCTGCTCCCCCCAACCCCCAATACCCCCTTGTTAACCTTATTGGCTGAGCCAGTTTCCATGGAAACTACCAAGTTCAAAGGGATACTGTAGTATGTTCACCCTGCCTTTTCCTTCTGCTCCCAGCTAGCCGCTCGGACTGAGTTAGAGGTTCTGAGTGCTAAGGGAGCTCCAGGTGCTCTGGTTATGCTTTCATCCATTCATTAATCCTCTCTCCCCACCCCTCTCCTGCCCTTCTCTCTCTTCTCCCTGCAGGCCAGCCAGCTTGGCGTGTACAAAGCGTTTGTGGATAACTATAAAGTCGCTCTGGAGACAGCTGAGAAGTGCAGCCAGTCCAACAACCAATTCCAGAAGATCTCCGAGGTGGGCAGCTCCCTGCACAGCCACCCCTACGACTCGGGGTTTGGGGGGCTGCTCAGAGCCTTCTAGCCTTAGGGCCTCTCCTCCCCTGCTTGCCAGTGAGGAAGATGGTTCCCCGGATGAGTAACACTGAGCCTGATTTGCTTTCTTGCCCGCGACACTTTCCCTCTTAACATAAGAATATCGCTTTATGTATGATTTTGTTATTCTCTTTTAGGTTATTCTGCATTAGAACAGGGGAAGCAAAAAAGGAAATTAAAAAGGCAGCATTCTCCCACACTGTGGTGACCTTAAGCAAGTCACTTCCCTTCTCTTGGGCTTATTTCCTCTGCTGTAGAATGAGGTGTCTGGATTGATCCAGCTTATCCCAAGCCTGCTGGACAAGAACCACCAGGGGCCACTGTTTAAAATGCAGATCTTCAGGCACCTTCCCTGGAGCTTCAATTCAGAAGGTTTGGGGTGGGGCCCAGGAGTCTGTATTGTTAACAAACTTCCCCAGGTGATTTTTATAATCGGGAAGATTTGAGGGAGTCTGGACTAGGTGATCTTTTAAGATCCTTGCAGTCCCACAGAGAGCGGACAAAGGCCACGTGGGTAAGAAGCCCTAGACCTTCTGGCTGGGAGTATGCCTGTCCCTGCGGCTGCAGCCCAGCCCTCCCACCACCCTCCTCCGCAGGGCAAAGATGTGGCATTGGCTGCCGCCGACACTCCTATCCAGGAAGTGGCAGGGAAGGGCTCTAGGATTCCTCAGGAGCACAGCCCAGCTCACCCCTTGAGCCAAAAAGATCTCAGGGATACCCCCCACCCCCCACCCCTCCCACCCAGGCCACTGGCTTTACAATCACAACACCCAGCTCCAGGCTCGGGGCCGGAGAACCTCTGGTTCCAAGGAAAGGGAGCTCCTTCTGCAGTTTTGGAAGTCCTGCCGTATAGGCCCCCTCTGAATCCTTTGCTTTCTCTCTCAGCTCTGTTGCTGGAAAAGTTGGTGAGGTGCAGGGTAGTTTTCGAGAAACTACTGGGGTTATAAGGGTCATACCCAAGTTTGGAATCAGCTGGGAGGCAGTACAAGAGTAGGGCAGATGGAGATGGAAATGTCAGCTTGATTACTAGTCAAAGCCGGATTGGAAAAACGTGACACGGACCTGTAGCCACACTGGATTTGCTAACACTTCCCTCCACGTTCAGACACATCTATTGGGGGCAGAGAGAGGAGGGCTGAGCTCTGTTTCTTCTCCCAAACCCAGGGGTCGGGTGAGTCACCCTCTGCCTGGGAGGACGGAGTGGAGTGAGGGGTGGGAAGGTCCCTCTAAGTGGAGCAATGAGGCTGGAGAAAGGGTGTTTCTCTCACGGCTCCCCGCCCTCCCTGGGAACAAACTGGGTTTCCCATCTGTGTTCAGAGTGACCCTGCCAAGGCTGCCCGGGTGCCCGGGTCATGTGTGGTCCAGAGAGTGGTCAGGGGGTTCTCCTCTTAGCCTGGGCTGACTGCCTGTTCTCCATGGTTGGCAGAAACCCCCGCGCTCTTCCCCAAACCCCTCTCATAGCCAGCTGGCCCCAAGGGCAGAGCGAGGCCCGTGGCCTGCTGCCAGTGGCTTCTCACCCTGACTCATGCGCAGACGCTGTCACTTCCCACTGCTGCTGCCGCTTAATTACTGCAATTAGGCCCTCCTCCTCTGCAGCAGAGCGATTTCATACCTCTAGGCTGCCCTGGAAGGGGACGTGGAGAAAAATTCCCTAAACCTGGGAATCCAGACACATCCTTGAGAAGCTGAGTAACCTCCCTTTTCCCCAGCCCCACACCCCAGGCTCAGTCCCTGGGGGTTTTCTCTGTCTAGAAACAGCTTGAGGCAGGAGTAGGAAGTGTGGAGCCCCCGCTGCCTGGGCATTGCCTCCCAGGCAGAGCAGGCAACATCACCTGGTACCTGACCTTGGCCTCACCTCGTCCCCACCTTCCTGCTGACACGTCCCCTGGGAACACCCCCCCCCGTCCCCCGCCCCCCGCCAACCATGCACTCAGTCTTCCAAGTGAGGATTGCATTACAGCTCCAATTACAGGCCACGCTGGTCCAGTGGCAAGGGCTAGAGCTGGAACCTCTGACTCTAAAGGCAGGTGAAAGAGGTTAGGATCAGATAAGCTATCCCTGGGGTCTGTTTCCGGCACTCACTCCCTGTCACTTTGCACGGGATCCAGGAGGGGTGTTGCCTCTTCCTTCCTTGAAGTTTCCTCTCTGACGCCCAGCCCAGACATGGTGGGTGGGGAGTGCGGGTGGGGCCGGTGGCTGGGTGAGTCCCTTTCAATACGCTCGGACTGCCTGCCCCTCCGTACTTCCCCCTGTGCAGGTGTGTGGGGCCCTCCACTCCTACCTCAAGGGCTGCTCACGCCCAAGGAGCAGCTGGTGCCCTGGTAGCTTGTCCACTAAAAGCCTGTTGGCCCTGGGCTGGCGTGTACAGACCTCCAAGTAGCAGCCGCTGCTGCGGGGTGGAGGAGGGTGTGGGCCTCCTCTGGAAGGCCCTCTGAGCTGCTGGGGAGGGGCTTCAGGGGACCCCCGAGGCTCCAGGAGATGATGGGTGTGGCCCAGGGGCTCATAAGCGGAGAGGCAGAGGGAGGCCTGCACGTGTTAGTCTTTGTGTCTCTTCTCCTATTTGCACCCCTGGGTTTCAGAGCCCTGCTTCCTGCGTTGCTCACGATGGGGGATGGGGAGGCTCAGGGGACAGGCCAGGTAGTGATTCCTCTCCTCTGTTTGGCAGGAACTGAAAGTGAAAGGTCCCAAGGACTCCAAGGACAGCCACACGTCAGTCACTATGGAAGGTACTTTGGGGAATGGCTTGGATAACAGTCACCTTCCTTTGTCTGGCTTTGTGAACTATGGTGCCCGGCTTGTGTGTGTGCGTGCGCGTGCATGCGCGTGTGTGTGGGAGCATGCGTGTGTGTGTGTGTGTGTGTGAGCGTGTGCACGCGAGGCATCCAGCCTCCGTCCCCAGGCAGCTGGCCAGCTACAAACGTGCTCCTCCCTAGGATGCCAGCAGGCGGCTCACTCCCCCCCTCCTCCCCCCTCCACGCACGCAGCCCTCCCCTCCCCTCCCCTCCCCCTTGCTAGAAGAGCACTCAGAAGCGGCTGCTTGATTCTGGAGGCTGTGCAGCAGCAGCCGGGAAGGTGGCTGAGTGGCCGGGCCGCTGATGGGAGCTGGGGAGCCGGGAGCGATGGCCGCCCGCTCCTGCCGCGGGGACGGAGGCTGCCATGGAAATTCTCCTCATCATTCGCTTCTGCTGTAACTGCACCTATGGTAACCCAGGCCCCCTCTCCCGAGAGGTGGTGTGTCTTCCCACCTCTGGGGGCTGGCTGGAGTGGGCTGAAATGTGGCCATCAAGGTTTGGGGGGCAGCAGGGCAGGGAGGGGGGACAAGTGGCTGGACCTGTGTTAACCCCGCGCCAGCCAGCTTCCAGCCTGGAGTTGGAGCCTGGGGGCCGCTCGGGGCAGGGTGGCTTGGAAATGGGAGGACCAGGCTAGAGGGGTCCAGGTACCCCGAGGATCTGTGGGGAGCCTCAGCTTCAGAGGCTGGGGGCAACTTCCTGGAGAGGCTGTTGCGGAGAGAAAGTGACAAGGCTGGGCCTGCAGGGGTGGCCACCCTGGGGTTGGAGAGGGGTCAGCAGGGGCAATCAGAGAGTGACAGATGGTCTGGATGGCAGTGCCTTGGAGCGGGAGGGCGCCAGCCCCGGCTGGAGGGAGAAGTTGGGAGTGTCTTTGTTTCGTGAGAGGCCAGGGTATTGTGTGCCTGGAGTGCACACACCGCCTTAGCTCTCTCCTCTCTGAATGGCAGGGGAGCAGGAAGGAATTGGATTGCTCCCAGGGGGTTCGTTTCTAGCCACTGGAGACCCTTGAGCTGAGGTCTTGGCCGTGAATGCTGGTGGGAGAGGGGGGCGTGGCCGGCTGCTGCTTTGTGAAGGTCACACACCCACCATACAATAGCGGGGACGGACAGAGCATCATCTTCGCAGCTCCCTCAGGGAGGAGGTCCTGGGACAGGTGTGTGCAGTCAGCCAGGCTCTTGCTCAGAGGAGGCTGGCACAGATGTAGGCGAGGAAGTGTCCGGAAGCTAGTGGGCCCCGCCTTCCGAGGCCAGAGGTACCTTAGGGATGAGCCCCGCTGCCTCTGGCAGGGGCATAAGGCTCAAATGTTGCCCCAGGCCAGCTGCTCTGGGCTCCTGTGGCAGGCAGCTGGTTTCAGGACCTTCTTCTCTCCCACCAGGCGTTGTGTCTCTGCACCCCTCTCAGTCACTTTGCTCTCATATCTCCGTGGTAACCCGGAGCTCCTTGTTGAAGGCTGAACAGAGGGGGGTGGCAGCATGCTGGAGGAGCGATGCTGAGGTTTCTCGGGCTCTTCCCGGAGGCCGCTGTGCACGATCAGCTGTCCCCTCACCTTCTCGGGCTGTCCTGCATTGAAGACTGCTCGTGATGGAGATAGCCCCTGCCGGTCGCCCCTCTCCAGCTGTCCCAGCAGGACAACTGTAGTCACAGGCAGAAGCTGACCTGGGTCCCCACCCCTCGGCTGAGATTCTGACAGGCTTGAAACTGGCGTGGTCCTAGATCTGAGGGGAAAATGCCCTTTTTGGTCTGGCCTAGGAGTTGGTCAAGTCTCCAGTCAGTCTCCCTAAAGAGGAAACGGTCGGCCCTTTGCTTCCTCTTTCTTCCCCCAAAAGAAGCTTAGTTTTAGTGAAACAGGCCTGGGACCTGGAGTTCAGGGTTTCTTTGGTCCCTGCAGGAAAGTCAGCTTTCAAGTGAGGGGTCAGGAGTGAAGGAGCCCTTGCTGACCACGCTGTTTGACTCTTCTCAGCCCCTCCAAGGGGTGCTGGTTGTGGGGTATCAGGGAGGCTGTGCCACTTGGGGCTCACTCTGCAGGTGTCTGCCTTAGCGGTTGTGTGCCGAGCGCCCAGTCTGCAGGGCTCCAGGGCCACACGCGGTGGAGGTGCAAGGAAAGCCGCGTGTGACCCAGGCTCCTAAGAAGGGGGCTCACCTTGGCAACAAGAGAGGCCCGCTCATCCACTCCTTCCCGGTGAATCTTTCCCAGAATCCTCCCGAGGGCCACCGAGCTTTTGCAGGTGCTGCCGCCCCTACGGAAGGGGACATCTCAAAGATAGGAGCACGGGTAGACCATGGGTAGATTCAAAACCCAGCTGTCCCTTACAGCTTTGTGACTGTGAGCAAGTTACATAACTTCTCTGTGCTTTCAAGAAGTTTCTGCATCTGTAAAATGGGGCTAGTGATAATTGCTTCCCTTTTTAATTAAAGGAAATAACGCACGTAAAACAGTGCCATTGGACACAGAGTAAGTACTCAGCAAGCTAGAGAGAGGCCAGCTCGCACATGTCATGGTTGGACTTTTAGGCGCTGTGAGTGTTGCTTGTGAAAATCCTGGTTGGGGAAGGCTTTCTGGAGGAGGGGGAGAGACAGGCATTGCAACTTGGTGAATGGTGTCTGTCCCAGAAACAGGAACCCCATGGTGGGCAGGGGCAAGAGTGGGTGAAGCAGAGGCAGGAAGCAGGCCAACCTGCTGGAGCCGTGGAGCAGGTGAGGTGGGAAAGATGGGCTCTTCACCCTGCATTCTCAGGGGAAGCAGGTGTGCAGGTGCCGTGGAGAGCACGAACGTCAGGGCCACACTGGTTCCTTCCATACCTGACCGTGGCCCCAGGGCCCTCTCCCTGCACTTGCCTCTCCCCACCCTTCCTCCCACCTGCCCCTCCACCACCTGGGGCTGATGCATTAGGACTCATTCCACGGCCACAATCAAGTGGACTCTTGAGGTGACTCTAGGCATATTAATAACCCGTCTGAAACCCAATCCACCATTTGTGCAGACCTCTGAGCTTAGTCAGAAACCTCTTCCTCCTGGGACCTGACAGCGGGGCAGAGGGAGCTGACACTGTAGTATCAGCTTTCCCTGGACGGGAACTCGAGGGCCCACCCTGGCAGGTGTCTGCTGAGCTTGCACTTTCTCTGGGTCTCTGGGGTTCTCAGGGAGTGATTTTTTTCCCCCCTGCAAATGGGCTGAGCCACAGGTGGGTATCCTAGACAGCCTCAGAACTGGTCCCCTCCTGGGCTGGTAACTGGGCCGTACCCTCACTGTCCCAAGATACCCCAAGCCTGGTCCTGTCCATTCTAGCTCCCATAGCCCACGGGGAGGGGCTCTAGAAATTGCTCAATTAAGAAAGGGCTGCAAATAAATCATGGGAGATGTGTTTGCACAAAGCAGTGGTTTCCAACCATTATGACATATCAGAATCGGCACAGGAGATTTTTTTAAATGGTGATGCCTGGGTTCTGCCCATCAGAGCCTGCTGTTTAGTTGATGGGAGAGGGGGAAACAGGCATCTGAATCTTTTAAGAGTTCCCTAGTGATTCTAACGGGCAGCCAGGCAAAGCCAACAGATGAGGCTCGAGGCACACCACTGAGACTGCATCTTCTCCATAGCCAGCACATTATTCCCCAAAGTGTCCATTTAGCAACGCGCAGGGTATTTATATCTAGGGCTTTGGGGAACTCTCTGGTTTGGGGGCTGGCTGGGCCATGAATGTCAGCTCTGGGACCTGTCACGGCCTGGTCCCATGGGACACCCACTCTGGGGTCCTCCTCCCCAGACCAGCATCCTGCCTCTTACTGCTCCCACGGCAGGAGGACAAAGGTCATGACCTCATGGACAGAGGTGTCCAGGTGCAGGACCGGAGCTGAACCCCCCAGGCTGGGAGGGGCAGGGCACAGCTGCTTGCAGGAGCCTTGTTTGGAAGTATCAGTGGGCCAGCTGCCGCCGCCACCTGTCCCTGCTGAATCCCAGCAATCCTCATTTGGTGTCCTGGTCACCGAGGGGTGTGGCCAGTGGGGGCCCCGATGAGCTTGCATTTTCCCAGCCTCTTCAGGGGCTCTCATACTCGAAGCCCCACCTGAATTCCTTTAGGAAGTCTTTGCCCCCCAGCTGCCACTAGCTTGAGAGCAGAGCCTTTCTGTGGAGGTTGGGCATGCCTCCTTGGCCCTCGGCCAGGAGGGGGTTGAGGGCATGGAGAGGGGTCTTCCTCATGGAGATGAGGTCAACCGTGTGGGTCAGAACGATGCATGCTGTTCCCAGCTGGCGGTGCCAGGCCTTGGACCAGAGGGATATGAGAATGATGGGGCACAGGGACACCGCCCTCCCTGGAAAAACAGTGTCTCCTTCCTGCATTCTGGGGTCCCGGGTGTGACCCCCAGAGTCCTGGAGCTCTGGGGGGTAAGGCTGTGTGATTCATCGTGGAGGGTACAGAGGAGTATCTGTGTCTGCTTTGAGCCTGGTCAAGCCAGGACGGGCCTGGGGGATGCACAGTCCTCGAAGAAATCACGTCTGGTGGGAGATGAGATGAGGAGGCAGGTGGGAGGCAACCCGGGCCACCAGAGCTGTGTGTCCCCCTTTTGGTGTTATCTGGCCTGCCTGGGGTGAAAATGGAGGTGTGGGTTACCATGGAACCCCCTTTGGCCTTCTGTAAGTGGGTGTCCATGCAAGGGAGGGAGGCGGGTGGGGGCATGAGGCTGCCCCCTAAGGTCTCAGGCTGCTCCCTGTATTTCATCTGACCTGTCTCCTTTCTCCCTGCCCCCAACAGCTCTGCTCTACAAGCCCATTGACCGAGTAACCAGGAGCACCCTTGTCCTACACGTGAGTGTGTACCCCGCTGAATGGCCTGAGAGGGCTTAAGAGTTGGATGGGAGACTGAACTCAGGGTGGGCGGGCACTGGAGTCGCTGAGAACAGCCCATCTGGGGAGTTGGGCAGAGGGTCGCTGGGCCCTGACTGCACCTGCCTGGCCTGTGGTGACCATGCCGATGGGTCCAGGGCCTAAAAGTAGCTTGGCTACTAAGCTTGATTTTGGGCCAGATGCTCCCCAGGAGGCAGGCACTTCCTGCCTCCCGATCCCTTGACTGATGGTCTCGAGTGTCCTTGGAGCAGCTGTGGGGTGAGTAGCGGGGTGTCTCTCCCAGCTGCTTGGTGACACGAGACTCCACCTGGCCTGTGCTGCCCGGGGAAAGAGTAATGACTGCAGCAGGAATAAAGCGGCACCACTGCCCTCACCCCTGCTGCTCTGACCCTAATTTTTATTTCAGATTTTGCAGGCATGACCAGGTTAGAGTGTGGGTCCCTAGTGTCTCCCTCGGAATTCTTTCAGTGAGGATAGAGTTCTCCCCACTGTCTTCTCACTAAGCCCCAGAACCGCTCCCCGCAACTCACCACCCCATCCTTCCCAGGACCTGCTGAAGCACACACCTGTGGACCACCCAGACTACCCGCTGCTACAGGATGCCCTCCGCATCTCCCAGAACTTCCTGTCCAGCATCAATGAGGACATTGACCCCCGCCGGACTGCAGTCACAACCCCCAAGGGGGAGGTGAGCTCAGGACCCAGCATAGCCTGGCACCCAGATTGCCCGTCCCTGCTCTCCTGCCCCACTCGGGCACCACTGCCCAATGCTCTGTGGCTCTCCAACCCTGATCTCTCATTCCCAGCCGAGGAGAGGCCTTCAGGTCCTGGACTGACAGCTTAAAGTCCAGCATCTCATGAATCTTCACAATAGTCCACAGGAGCAGAAGAGGAAACGGGGCCCCGGAGAGTCTCTCCAGGTCTCCTGCATGAGGTCTCTCGGCTATAAGTGTCGGAACTGGATTCTTTAGCTGGGGTTATCTGTCTGCGAGCCTCATGTGCTGACCCCCAGACCAGGGCTCTGGCTATCTCGTTCTTGAATGCAGACAGCCCCCTCTGGGCAGTAGGATGTCCTCAGAGTCCCCTGGAAGATAATGGCTCAGGCTGAGGGAGCTTGTGGAGTCAGGGAGAGATGACTGAGGCTGCCAGGTGGCTGGACTGTCCCAGGTGGGCACCTAGGTGTGGCTAGCAGCTCCAGTTCCCTGGGGGCCCTTTTTGGTGGAAGAGTGGGGACACCTCAGTGAGGGGAAGCAATGTGAAGAATCAAAGGGACCGTTAACTGCATGGGTCAGCAGCCTGGCCCACGTACGGGGTTTCCTGTCCAAGAGAGGTAATTAAGTGGCGTTTAGGAGTGAAAGCTGGCTGGGTTTATGCTCCTTTTGTGACATTTACGAGCCTTCAGTGTCTCCTGGGGAGGGAAGTAATGAGGGACACGTTCTGGAGAGTGACTAATAGGGTACAGAGAGCTGTTCCTGGTGCAGCTCCCAGCCCTGGTTTGCAAACCCTGGAATGTCCCCAGTTTGTTGGACTCTGCGGATGTCTGAAAGAGCTCCAGAGGCCCTGGAACATGACCAGTTTCAGATCATTTTAGTTGTGTACTTTCTAGGTACTCACCTACATATGGCAACGTATATAGGTCACGCGGCACGTAATACGGGGAAGGCTGGGACAGGTAGTGGCAGCCCCACAGCAGCCTGCTGGCTCTGAGGGCGGCAGGGAGGAGGCTCTGGAAGTTATGCCTGGAGCAGAATGCTCTGGGCCAGCCAGAGCCCAGGTTAGAGACGGCTGCAGGTTCCGCAGGACACTGTGATGGCCCCACGGAAGGAAGTCCAGGGTCAGAGACGGTGTAAATGGGCCTGAGTGGTTCTGCGGGTCGAGGTTTAGCTGAAACTAGATCAACATCTTAGGCAGGGTTAGGGGGGTTTTATGGTGGGGGTGGGAGGGAGTGTTCATCACCCAGGGTGGGTCCATCCAGGTGTGAGCTGTTGAGAGCTGCAGGGAAGTGGAAAGCTACCGCTTGTTGATCACATCTTACATGCCGGCCACTGTGCTAACTGTTCTACATACACCATGACTCCTACCTTGCGGGGCAAATATCGTTATCCCCATTTTACAGTTTCTAAGACTGAGGCTTAGAGAAATCGGGGAAATTGCCCTCAAGATCACAGCCAGGAAGTGGCAGAGTCTGGATTTAAGCCCATGTCCCTGACCCCAAAGCCAGTGCTCTTAACCACCAGACACTACGGTCCCTCCCTGGAGCTCCACCCTCACCCCCACAGCTGGATGGGTGCAGGCTGGGCCCTGGGCTGACTCCCAGGCGGGGGCGGGTGTACCATCTCCCTCAGACGCGGCAGCTGGTGAAGGACGGCTTCCTGGTGGAAGTGTCGGAGGGCTCCCGGAAGCTGCGGCATGTCTTCCTCTTCACAGACGTCCTACTGTGCGCCAAGCTAAAGAAGACATCGGCGGGGTGAGTGTGCAGGATGGGGGGCTGGAGTGCAGCTAGACCCTGCCCGCTGTGGAGCCCCTCAGCAACCAGGGGCAGTCTGCATTTTTTTTCCCCTTTTTAAAAACATATTAATTAATTTTATTTTACTTCATAGCCTTTTTCTAAAAATAAATCATGGTTTTAATTGTAAAGATAACGCAGCCAGATTACAGAAGAAAAAAAAAAAACCCCGTCACCCACCTGAACATAAGCATCGGTCTCCTGCTGCTGTATTTCCTTCCAGTTTTTTAAAATGTTCTTATGTTTCTTCGTATACTTGTAATCAGAGTGAATACCCAATTTGGGGCTCTGCTTTTTCCATTTCACGTCATAAGCATTTTCCCTGTTGCTGCCTAATCTTCATAATCATCATTTTACTTTCCTGCGTGATGTTACGAATGGATATGCCATAATTTACTTAAGCATTCTCCTTTTATTAGACATCTCTAAATTTTTGCTAACTGCAATTCAGTGAATATTCATTAAATCTGCTGGTATCGTTTATTGAGTGGTTATGCCATGCCAGGTGCCACGACAAATGCTTTGAATATATTATTTCTAATCTCCCCAGTGACTCCACAAAGTAGGTATTATTATCCCCATCTCACAGATGAGAGAAAAGGCTTAGAATAAAGTTAAATAAGTTGCCCGAGGTCGCACAACTGAAGTGGAGGAGATGGGATTTGAACCTTAATCTGACTTGAAAGCTTCTTTCCAGCTCCGTCACTATACCCAGTGATATGGGTGTCCCTGTGTCATGAGCAGGAAAGCTTATTCAGTATTCACTCCCACATCCTTCCACCTGTATTTCCTTATCATCTACGGTGTGCCAGGGGAGACAAGCCATACGCTCAGTGTTGCAGGGAGGTGCAAACCCAAGTCCTGGGGGAAGTGAGAGAAGGAGAGGTTATTATGAGTTTCAAAAGAAGGGATGACTCCCTGGAACTAGATGACATTTGAGATGATTCTAAAGCGGAGGTGACAGTCGTAAGTATACGTACCTCTGCCTTAAGTCCTTTGCCCAAGGCAGACGTTACTAGTGGACCATGGCACCGTTTCTCGTTAGACTTGGATGTGGCTTTTTTTTTTAAGGTACATTCTCAGAGATTACTTCTTTTTTACTCCCTTTTTAAAAAAATTAATTAATTTATTTATTTTTGGCTGCGTTGGGTCTTCATTGCTGTGTGCGGGCTCTCTCTAGTTGCGGCTAGTGGGGGCTACTCTTTGTTGTGGTGCGTGGGCTTCCCATTGCGGTGGCTTCTCTTGTTGCAGGGCACGGGCTCTAGGCACACGGGCTTCAGTAACTGTGGCTCACAGGCTCTAGAGAACAGGTTCAGTAGTTGTGGCGCACAGGCTTGGTTGCTCCACGGCATGTGGGATCTTCCCGGATCAGGGCTCGAACCCGTGTCCCCTGCATTGGCAGGCGGATTCTTAACCACTGCGCCACCAGGGAAGTCCCTTGGATGTGGCTTTATAATCCTCAACTCAGTATCCCATGTGACCTCTATTGATAAAAGTTGGCATTCAAAATAGCGTCTGTATTCTATCTCTAGCCTAGAAGATAATGAATATAAGCTAAGTATAGACAGGCTAGAAGGGAAGGAAGAGTGTGGGATGGGGAACAGGAAGGCATGAGACCACTCTTGCTCATACCCTAGATGTTTGGGCTGTTTAAGAACATCAGTTGTTCTGGGCCAGAAGAATGACAGGCCCAAGGTCCAGAGCCCTTACTGCTGCCTGACCCTAGAACCCAATTCTCGTAATTCCACGAGTGTTTCCTGATTAGGCTCCTCAAGGAGGGGGATCGTTCTTGGCTGTGATGAGTTCTTAGTAAATGCCTTTCAGGTGGTGTTTGGTTCCAGCAATTCAGGCCTGAAGATCCAAATTCCTCTCTGGCTCACATCTCCCTCTGACTTGTTTGCAGGAAGCACCAGCAATATGACTGCAAATGGTACATCCCCCTGGCTGACCTAGTGTTTCCATCCCCTGAGGAGTCTGAGGCCAGTCCCCAGGTGCACCCCTTCCCAGACCACGAGCTGGAGGACATGAAAATGAAGATCTCTGCCCTTAAGAGTGAAATCCAGAAGGAGGTAAGCAGAGCCTGGCCTCAGCTGGGGCAGGGAAGTAGGCCATTTTTATTGGGGCCCTTTGAACTGGGTGTGCCAGGGAGGTGGAGGGAGGGGAAGTGGTAAGGTTTGGGAGTCTGACAAGGGAGGCAGGATGTAAGAGTGGGAGGTCTTTCTTTATAGTCTTCAAGATACATTTATGTGCCCAGGGAAAGACTCTAAGCATTAGCACAGAGCATATGGAGGGCGGGCCAAGGAGGAGTCAGTGCTCGGAATGCAGTGGGGTTAATTACGGGACGTTTCCTGGGGAACAGTGTATGCCAAACACTGCAGAATAGGAAAGCAAGAGAAGAAAAAGTCCTTCTTAAGGAAAAGCAAGATGTATGCAAGAGAAAGGACCTGGGAGGACCCTCAGAAATGGACAGATCAAGTTGGCAAATAAATAACAGAGGGAGCCTTGAATATCACTTGATCTAAAAATGCACAGAATCTTGTGTCCTGACAGAGAACTGAGATTCTGTCAAACACACATGGAACATTCACAGACATTTATCATGTATTAGACTGCATAGGAAATCTCAAATTCAAAAGAAAAAATGATAGTGTACTGGTCATGTTCACAAACTACAGTGCAGTAAAATTAGAAATTAACAGCTAGAATATAGTTAAATATATGCCTGGGAAGTTAAAACTTTCAAGATAAAGAGGAAATCAAAATGGAAACTGCAAACTGTTTAGACCTGCTTGAAGATGAGAGCACTCCATATCAAAACCCATGGGATGTAGCCAAAGTGCTCTTTAGAGGACAATGGATAGCCTTAAATTCACTTATTTGAAAACAGTGGCTAGAGGAAAGCACCTTACAGGCAGAGCCTTACGCATGTATGGAAGGAAGAGCGTGGAGGGGCTTGGTTGGTTGGCCTGGTCTCTCCTCTTCACCCATCCAGGCTCGGCCTTAGGCCTAACCTCACCTGATGACCCTTCCCTGATGTCTGCCCGCTACAGTCTGGGTTGGGTGCCCAGCTTCCTGGTTCCAGACGTTTACCTCTTTGCTTTGCTTTGTTGGTACTGAATGAAAGTTGCACGCTCTGCTTTCTCTTTTCCCCACTAGAATTTCAGCTCTAGTGAGGGGGCTGTTTGCTCCAGTCCTGTGCCCTAGTACTTAGCACGTAATAAATAGGTGCTTTGGGAACAGTTGTTGAGAAATACATGACCAAGTGGCCTCTAAGGAGTCTTTAAACCCAGGCATCTGTCTTTGAACAGCGGAGAGGAAGACCATAGTAGTAACCCCAGGAATGTTTGGTTCAGGGGAATGTCCTAGGGCTGAGGGTCAGACTGCAGGTGCATCTGCCCGGAGGGAGCCCCCTGACAAGCACAGGTGTCCTCCTCCTGAACAGCCAGGCTTACCCTGCCTCGGTGGAGCCTGTTTCCCCATCAGGCTCTGTCCAGCATCCCCACTTCAGGGGCATCCTGCATGCATGTTTCTCACCCGGTCCTGGGAGCAGCAGGCTTTGTGCCCTCCGTCCTTCCCTGGGTGTGCAGACATGGCCTTCTGCTTAGTTGACTCCATGCTTACACACCTCTACTACTGGCTGCTGGCTGCAGGGGTGTGCCAGATGCCTCGCAGACCTCCGTATCCAGTGGAGAATGAAGACATTCCTGTGTGTGACCACAGCATGTGACACAACGTGATAAGAGTCACTGGCGAGGCACAGTGGTGTTCTCTGAATCACAAAAGAAGCAGCAATTTATTCTTTAATAGTATTTTTTTTATTTTATTTTATTTTTTTTTTTTTGCGGTACGCGGGCCTCTCACTGCTGTGGCCTCTCCCGTTGCGGAGCACAGGCTCTGGACGCGCAGGCTCAGCGGCCATGGCTCACGGGCCCAGCCGCTCCGCGGCACGTGGGATCCTCCCGGACCGGGGCACGAACCCGCGTCCCCTGCATCGGCAGGCGGACTCTCAACCACTGCGCCACCAGGGAAGCCCAATAGTATTTTTTAAACACAATTTTTTTCTAATTACCAATGTAACACTAGCTTATTATAACAAGAAATGCTCACAATATCAAAGTGTATAGAGTAGAACTGATCATCATCACCCCACCATTATCACCAGTTTGAGGTGTATTCTTCTAGACTCTTCTATGCTTATACGTGTGTGTGTGTGTGTGTGTGTGTGTGTGTGTGTTTGTGTGTATGTATTTTTTTAATGAGATTAGACTACACGTGCTGTTTTGCAATTTAATCTATCAGATCCTTTTTTTTTTTTTTTTGGTACACGGGCCTCTCACTGCTGTGGCCTCTCCTGTTGCGGAGCACAGGCTCAGGATGTGCAGGCTCAGCGGCCATGGCTCACGGTCCCAGCCGCTCCGCGGCATGTGGGATCTTCTCAGACCGGGGCACGAACCCGTGTCCCCTGCATTGGCAGGCGGACTGTCAACCACTGCGCCACCGGGGAAGCCCTATCAGATCCTTTGTAACAGCTGCATCCTCTTCTGTTGCTCGACTACATGACAACGTATTTGAGTCTTCAGCTTGTTTCTCGTTCTTTAATCTGCACTCATATTTCCCTCCGGTAGATTCCCTACAAGTGGGATGTCTGGGGCAGAGGGCTTGTGCATTTCATTACCAGATTTACCTCTGAAAAGTTTGCATCCGATCATGTTCTCCCCAGCATTGTGTCACAGTCACTGTTCCCCCACACTGTCACAGCACCAGCTGTGAGCAATTGTCACAATTTTGCCAGTCTAGTGGGTAAAAAAAAGTGCTTCAGAGATGCATTCTAACCGTGGAGCTTGAGGACGGCGTTGGAACAGAGATATGAAACATGATAGCAGTTAATAAAAGGAAAGGGATCTTTTATAAAATATAAACTTGAAAAACTGGAGAAGGGAACACTGGCTGAGAGGGGGAACAGCTTGTTAGAGAACAGGGATAATAATAGCGTGATGCTGGGGTGGAGGGTGCAGGGGGCGAGTGACGGGACATCGGCTGGGCGTGGAAGCTGGAACCCAGCCAGGGGAGGCCCCGTGTGGGAGGCCAGAGGTGGGGTCTTTATGCTGAAAGGTGTCTGCAGTTTTTAAGCAGGGTGTCTCAGCGGTACCCGGGATCTAATTTATGGAGATGAATGAGTGACAACTCAGAGATGCTGATGCCACTGGAAGATTTTTATTACTTATATTTATTTTATTACTTATAGTTTCCAAGAGAAGGGGGCGTGCCACATGGGAGAGCACCAGGTTCGGTCAAGAGGCAGAAGGAGCGTGGGGAGTACGTGGCCCAGAGCCTGGATTGTGTTTTCCACAGGAAACAACTTAGGACTGGCTAGTTTGAATAAGGCAGCAGGCTCTGGGCTAGAGTAGTGGTGTCTAGTTGCCCTGGGTTATCTAGGGCAGAGGAAATATTGGATTGTGTGTGAGTTCGTTAAAGGAGATGGTTGGAGGTGTGGACTCAAGATCGATTGGTCTGCACATGAGAGACGCACTCACAGAGGAGTCATTTACTAGCTTAGGATTTAGCATGTCCTGGGAGGAGCAGTTTTCTCTGTGGCTGGCTAGGCCCCCCAAGACATCAAATCATCATAAAATATAGAAAAGGGAAAAAAAATGATGAATACACAGGGGAATGTTGTACATAGAGCTACTGGGTGAGAAGTGGAGTCTGAGTGTGAAGAGAACCGTCTGTGCCCTCTGTCCCCCGCAGAAAGCCAACAAAGGACAGAGCCGGGCCATCGAGCGCCTGAAAAAGAAGATGTTTGAGAATGAGTTCTTGCTGCTGCTCAATTCCCCCACAATCCCATTTCGGATCCACAATCGGAATGGAAAGGTCAGAAGGGTGGGGACGGAACAGAGACAGTTCCCTTCCTCGGTCCAGGGCTGCCCACTCTCTATAGCTCCTGGCCCTGACCCGTGGGAATCAGGGACTCAGGCCCCCAATTCCCAAGGAGGCTGCCATGGCTCCAGCCCTGGACTCCCTCTCCCCGCTGGTGGGGAGCCAGTGCCCTCTGCTGGCCGTCACTGGCACTGCCACTCCTGTCACCAGGCTTCCTAGGAGGAAGGCCTTCCTCCTAGCTGCCCTTCTCCAAGCGTAGGGGTACCTGGGTAAAGGAGCTTCACTGTGGGCCCCAGGATCCAGAAATGTCCTTGGCCTGACTCTGGTCATCCTACTGAATTCTCTTCTTTCTACAGAGCTACCTGTTTCTACTGTCCTCAGACTATGAGAGGTCAGAGTGGAGAGAAGCAATTCAGAAACTACAGAAGAAAGGTAAAACCCTGCCCCAACTACGCTACCCTGATGGTGATTTGCTTAAGGCATACGATGAATTAGCAATAGGACTGACCCAAAGCCCAGGGCTGTCCAGCTCTCTGTCTCTTGCTCTTGTTGTCTCGTACACACATTCGTGAACCCCTCTAGTTAGACCCTCCAATTCTTACCCCTTCCAGCAGCACCCGTGACTATTCCCAGCTGAATGTCTACTCTCCCTCCCTGCCAGTGACCCACTCTGCCCCTAGAGCTCAGCTTTTTTCCTGCAGTAGCCCCCAAGAAAGAGCAGTAGGTCCTAGTGGACCTGTGGTGACATTCCCCTCTCTCTTGTCTCCTCCTGCAGATCTCCAGGCCTTTGTCCTGAGCTCAGTGGAGCTCCAGGTGCTCACGGGATCCTGTTTCAAACTTAGGACTGTACACAACATTCCTGTCACCAGCAATAAAGACGGTAAGATCTGGAACCCAAGGTTACTCAAATCAGCAGGTCCAAGCCCCCAGGGCATTGCTGGGGCCTTGCACGAAGACCTACCTAGACACTCAGCTACAAATAGCTGATCTCTGCTCTGCTGGGCTGGGAAGACTCAGTTGCCAGGTACACAGTTTGAATAGGGGTTGTTCTCTGCTGAGTCTCCAGACAGCCCCAACTACTCCCTGACCACCTCTGGCTGGAGAGAAGATCTGGCGCCCTGGTGCACTGGGATTGTGTTGTTAATATGTTCCTGAGGTCGTCAGTTCATGGAAGCCAGTTCATGGAGTAGGGTGGTGGCGGAGGGGAAGGGTAGGTGGATGAGAGTAGTGTATGAGAAATATGGCTAAAAGTTTCTTGGGATCAGATCTTAGAAGGCCTTGAATGCCAAACGAGGGAGTATGTTGTTCAAGCTGAGGAGTCTGTGGGAGGTTCTGGAGTAAGGGAGGGGTTTCAAAGCAAGCTCTCCTCCACAGTGGGGGTCATCTGCCCCGCATGTCCCAAAGAGGAGGCAGAGCTGGACCTTCTCTTTGCTTGGCACAGAGTGACTTAATATTGGTTAATTTCAATTCGGAAGGCTAAGCTGAGTCGGGCAGCCAGGGGTTAGGCAGGATTCATGGGGGAGGGAAAGTGCCCCGCGGGAAATGGGACGAAGTCCCTGGCCCAGGAGGAAGGTGTGAACTGGCCACCCAGGCTGAGTGGAGGGAGAAAGGAGCATCGGCCCACATTCCCGGAAGCAGTGGACTGTGGAAGCTTCTTCATCTGGCCACCAGGTGGTGCTGTCGGACCAAGGCACAGACTGTCTCCCGCCCTTTCTGCATCCAACCAGCCTGGGGTCAGGAGGGGAAGAAGCAGACCTCTCATCACCCCCTTCCCTGGGGGCTTTTCTCTCTTGCAGACGACGAGTCTCCAGGACTCTATGGCTTCCTCCATGTCATCGTCCACTCTGCCAAGGGGTTTAAACAGTCAGCCAGTAAGTACCCCTGGCCACCAGCCCCAGGAAGAGGCTGGGCGGGCCATTGTTCATCCTTTCACAGAAAGTCCCTGTGGACCCATTGCATAGGGCCTCCCACTGCTCACCTGCTCTGCTCTTGTCTGCCCAGGCTGGGACCCTGCCAGCTCCTCTGAGATGTGGGGCATTCCCCCAAAGGCCAGGAACCAGCTCCTCTTGGCGGGGGATCATCCCTGCCCTTTGTCTCCAAGGTCTGCTCTTCCCCAAGCCCTTCCCCACCCCCAGGTATCAGAAATACGGGGCTCCAATCCCACATCTGCCGATTACAAGCTGTGTGACCTTGGGCAAGTCACTTAACCTCTCTGAGCCTCAGCTTCTTTCTCCATAAAAGGCAATCATGCTTGTTAATACAGACCTAAGAGCAGGCTTAAATATGACCTGTATGTGTAGTGCCAGCACACTGCCACACACACTTTCTTTTTCCTTCTAAATCACCATCTACTACATCAGTGCAGTTCTTAGTATTTCACAAAATACAGTTCCATTTTTATCTAATTTTTCTCCCTGTAGGAATTTGTGAGTCAGTTAGACAGCTAATAGTTTCTCCCCATTTGCCAGATGAGAAAACTGAGTCACAGAGAGATAAAAGGACTTAACATCACGTAGGATCAGAAACCCAGGGCTCCTGACTCCTCTCACTCCCTCTTTTCCCCTCTGGCGGATGAGATCTGCCCTTTGCCTCTCTCCCTGCAGAGCACCACGGAGAGGTTATGCCATTGGCTCGCAAACAGTCATTTAATAAACACTCACTGTGAAGCCTGAATTCCTGCAGTAAATCTGCCTCCCCTCTCTGTGTTCCCATCACCCCAAGGCAGCACCTGTCATACTGTTTTGTCACTTAAAATTTGCCTCTTCGGGCTTTCCTGGTGGCGCAGTGGTTGAGAGTCCGCCTGCCGATGCAGGGGACACGGGTTCGTGCCCCGGTCCGGGAAGATCCCACATGCCGCGGAGCGGCTTGGCCCGTGAGCCATGGCCACGGAGCTTGCGTGTCCGGAGCCTGTGCTCCGCAACAGGAGAGGCCACAGCAGTGAGAGGCCCGCGGACCACAAAAAAAGAATTAAATTAAATTAAATTAAAATAAATTGCCGCTTCTGCTATGAGTTCGTAGAGAACAGAAACCACATCTCCTTAATCCTTGGATGAACAGGAGCTCAGAAATGCTGAACAAAGTAGTTTATTTCCAGACACCTACTGTGTGCCTCGGTCCCTTACTAGATGCTGGAGAAAACGCAAACGTGGCCAGCAAGTGGATAGTGCTTGACACGTTCAAAGCACTTTCAGGTGCGTTATCTGCTCTGATTCTCCTGGCATCCCTCTGAGGTCACTGATGCCATTCCCACTTGGCACACCAAGAGGCTGAGGCCCAGCAGGCTCCAGGGACTTTCCCAGGTGGCCCAGTAGGGCACGCAGGTGGTGGCATCAAATCCATGCCTTCTGACGCTGAAGCCCACGTTTTTGCCTCTAGAGCAGCCCTTCTCTCGATGTGGCCAGGACCACCCCTCTCATCACTCCAGCCTGTGCTGGTGGTACATGCGACAGCTTCCAGGACCCTCCCCACACCCACAGAATCCCCTGGCGAGGGGGTGGCCCAGGAATATTCCTGGTCAGTCAGCTCCTCGGGGCTGTGACACACACCCAAGTCTGCTGCCCACTGAGCTGGACCAGGTGCCCAGATGTCTCCTGCTTCCTGTCTCTCTGCGTCCTTTTGGCTGGGATGGGCCTCAGGGAGCAGGCCCATAGGGGTGGGGCATCCCACTGCCCCAGAGCAGGGGTTTTACCTCTCAAACTGGGTCAGGGTGCTCAGACATGGGGTGAGGTGCTGCTACAGGGTCTCCCCTCACCTCCAGAGCGTCCTCGCCTTCTCCTTCCCCCGGCCCCCTGACCCACTCAGGCATTCATTCTGACTCGGAGTTAAGCCTTGGGAATCTTCAGCCACGGCTTCTTGTCATAGTAAACTCGTCACATTAGGCCTAGGGTGCAGGCACCGTCGTCATTCCTGACTTACAGATGAGGGCAGGAAGGCACAGAGGTAGGGGGTCTGTGCAGAGCTGGGATTTGACCTGGACAGTCTGACTGCAAAGCCCTTCCTTTTATCCCAGGAACTGTCCCCTGGCCCCTGACAAAGGGTTCGCTCATAGCAGAATCAGTTAAGGGGCCCTTCACGCCCCTCCATCTCTCAGCCACCCAGACGCGTCTCTGCTCTGATGGAGGCCAGGGTGCGTCAGGCCTTCCGCGTCATTCGCCTGTTTACCTGCGCTCACAGCCTGTTGGGCTCGGATACCCGGTTACATCTAGTCTCTGTCACACCCAGTTAGAGGCAACTCAGGGATGGCTGTACCCGCTCTCCCCTCTGTAGGAAAGCCCTTCTGATGGAGGATGGCCCAGCTGGGCAGCTCCTGGGGCCTGGGAGGGGCACTTATGTCCATCCTCTGACCTCTGCCCCTGGCCTCATGATTCACGCTGCAGAGGATTGGCTGTAGTGCCCCAAAGCCACCCTCCAACACACACCATTACCCTGGGAAACAACCTTGGCACCACCCATGGAGGGGAAGACTGCCAGGGCCTGAGCCCGGGAGGGAGTGTGTGGATTTGCCGACCGCCCATGGGGATGCTGGGGGGGGCCGATGAGTGATCCCCCTTTCCCTCCCGGGTTCCTGAGCCTCGGGCCTCACTCGGTGTGTCTCTGCTTGTCCCCCCGCAGACCTGTACTGTACCCTGGAGGTGGATTCCTTTGGCTACTTTGTCAGCAAAGCCAAAACCAGGGTGTTCCGGGACACAACAGAGCCCAAGTGGGACGAGGTGAGTGGAGGGGCTGGTGTCCCCATGGGGACCCCTGGGCTTGTCCCCCACCGTGCCCATCCCATTCCTGGTGCTCATGTGCTATTAGCTGGTCCAGGACAGCCAAGCCTGCTGTTGGGCCAGCTCTGTCCCTCTGCCCCCTCTGCCCCCACCTCCCTGCTCCTCTGGCTCTGATCTCGGGTTTGTATTTAGACACGGCGTTACAGCTCAAGCCCTAAACTCCACTTCCTCAGCGATTCGGAGGCCTCTGGATCTCCAGAGAATGAGGACGCTGCGCCAGGCCTCACGGCGGTCCTCACAGGCCCACCTCACCCCCTCTCACCCTTGCAATGGTGGGGCGGGAAGCCACTGGGAAGCCAGGTCAGCTTTGGAGGTTCAGGACCCTGTCCCATCTTTCCCCAGGAGTTCGAGATTGAGCTGGAGGGGTCTCAGTCCCTGAGGATCCTGTGCTACGAGAAGTGCTATGACAAGACTAAGGTCAACAAGGACAACAACGAGATCGTGGACAAGATCATGGGCAAAGGGCAGATCCAGGTGAGAGGCAGGCACAGCCAGGGCACCAGGGCAAGGCTCGGGGAGCTGTCGGGAGGTGGTACCAGCGGGGAAGGCGTCCTTCTCCACCTTCTTGGTCAGGGTGATTGGCCTTTTGTGACTTGGGTTCAAAGCTGTTCTGAGAAGCGTTCGCCGAGGTGGTTATTCTCCCCTGCTGGAGATGGTGTCTTATTCTAGCCCCAGAAGCCCACATGTGCCTGGTTCCTTGGGCTTCCACATCTGGTGCCAGTGGATCGTCCACACTCCTGCAGGACGGACAATAAGGATGACAGCTACCTTTGTTTTCACATCCCATCTTTAGCCTACTAGTGGCTTTTTCCAGGAACACTGTGTTAAGAGGGATTCTGAGGCTGTATCCATGAGAGCTGTGTTGGATTAGCCCTGTCTCCCATGGGAGGAGTGAGACCACCCCCCCCCCCAAGCATTGGCCACTGGACCAGAAGGGCTTAGGATCCAGCTGAGTTGCTGGGGGCTGGTCTCTGACCTGTTGCTAGGGTTGCTGGGCTGACTCACCTGTGCCAGGAGTTCGTTCGTTCGTTCGTACCACAGGAGTCCTGTGGTACGAGCAGGGGCAGGGTGAGAGTATATATGCCTCAGCTACGTTTTTCGGTGCCTTACAAATGTACAGAGGGAAAAGGGCTTTGTTTGCAGCCTGTGTGTTTGGAAGTTCTGCCAGTTTTGAAGGTGGCTGCTATGCACTTACCTGTCAAGGGGATGCAGGCTTGGAGGGGTGCCACTGAGTGTGGAGCTATCCACATTCCATCCGGCACCTTGTATGGCCTCGTGCTTTTGACACAAGTAGCCTGCTTCGGGTGTGGATTCTCTGACCGTGCAAAGGAAATGCTAACTGACACCCTGCCGTTGAGCTGTGGGCCTTGGGTACTCTAGGTTTCTTTTTAATTAATTATTTTTTTAAAACGTCTTTCTTGGAGTATAATTGCTTCACAATGGTGTGTTAGTTTCTGCCTTATAACAAAGTGAACCAGCTATACGTATACATACAGGCTTCTTAACAGTTGCCCCAGATGTGATCTGGGTGCGGGGAGCACAATGATGCTTTTTCACAGGAAGCATTTGTTCTCTGATGCACTGTTGAGGCCGCAGAGTTTGGTACCTGACTCTTGACTGGGTGTCCTTGGTGGCAGTGTCCCCTTGGGGACTTGCGTGCGCCCCCCCCCCCCGCCCCGCCCCTGTCTCAGGCTCCTGTGTTTGAACAAGGGAGATGGCATCATTCAGCGGGGGCCCAGCCATCTGCCTCATGTCACCCCATGTTCCTGAGCACATCCTTTCTTAATGCTGGGGACCTGCACCTCACTCTTCAGCACCGTTGCCAGGGAGATAGTGCTGCCAGGCAACCATGAGCCGGTCCTTCATTATTTAGGAAATGGGAGCTGATGAGAGTGAGCTCTAGATTCAGTCCCGGGAAGCTACTTCCTGCAGGGATGAGGATGGGGGCCCCATCTGCACATCCCCGGCCCGTCCAGCCCCGGGAGATACCCAGCCAAGAAGCGTGACCGGTGGCCACGTCCCCGGGTCATTTAGTGGCTGCAGGATGGAAGAGTTTAAAAGGGTGTCCTGGGCAGCCAGCTCAGTAAGCACCGTGGGCGCCAACCCCCCAGCACCCGGATTCCAGGGCTCGAAGGCATTGTCCCCACCTGGACTTGCAGCCCTGTTGCTTCCCTCCTTCTCACCGCTGTCAGCTGCACGGGCCCCAGGGGAAACACACCATAAATCATTACATCTTGGAGACAGGAGCAGATGGAGGCGGTGGGGGAAGGGGAGGAAGCCAGGTTATGTTTGGCAAAGCAGAAAGCACAGTCTGGTAAGGAA